>NC_090646.1:533527027-533830777 GCF_040937935.1 Hyperolius riggenbachi | reverse complement strand
TCGCCGGCGAGCGGCGGCGATCGAGTTATGCACGCAGCTAGCAAAGTGCTAGCTGCGTGCAACAAAAAAAAGTGTACAAATCGGCCCAACAGGGCCTGAGCAATCCTCCGCAGCGGCTTAGCCCTGCTCAGCACGGGCTTACCGCCAGGGAGGTTAAAGGAAAAAAGCAAGAAATGAAATGCCACCTTTAATGTTTTCTGTCCAAGTAAGAGTTGGTGTTAGTTGGGTAATATTTTTGTAAAGGAAACTCAAATACATCAAACGGCCCTTGAGTTGCCTAGTTTAACCTTAAAAATATTTTTCCCTAGAGTTATAGACAGCTGGGAAGTAATACAGACATAATACAAATAGGGAGTGTAGAAAGCTTAATGTGTCCTGCTCTTTTCCTTCTAAGACTTGGTGCACAAATTCTGCTCTACTAGTTAGCCAGATTTAGATGCACACTAAAATTTTCGATTACAGGGAGTAAAGTGAATTTACTTATCACAAATAGAGTTTCTTCATGCTTACCCTGCTGTAAATTGCATCTATTTTTAAACATAGATCACTGGAAACCCAACACCTTCACAGCCAGGGTTTATACTGCTATCCATTAGGATACACTGTAAGTATAATCTCAGGTATTGTTATGTAAACTAGGAGTGACATCACTAATGTGCACAGCTCAGTGAAGTCAGTGTGCTGGTAGAGAAGCCATCAGTTATGTAAATTAGCAGTGACATCACGAATGTGTACAGCTCATGAAGTCAGTGTGCTGGTAGAGAGGCCCTCAGTTATGTAAATTAGGAGTGACCTCACTAATGTGTACAGCTCAGTGAAGTCAGTGTGCTGATAGAGAGGCCCTCAGTTATGTAAATTAGGAGTGACCTCACTAATGTGTACAGCTCAGTGAAGTGAGTGTGCTGGTAGAGAAGCCATCAGTTATGTAAATTAGCAGTGACATCACTAATGTGTACAGCTCAGTGAAGTCAGTGTGCTAGTAGAGAAGCCATCAGTTATGTAAATTAGCAGTGACATCACTAATGTGTACAGCTCAGTGAAGTCAGTGTGCTGGTAGAGAAGCCATCAGTTATGTAAATTAGGAGTGACATCACTAATGTGTGCAGCTTAGTGAAGTCAGTGTGCTGGTAGTGAAGCCATCATCACACATGCACACGAGCCTTTTTAAATTATGTGTTAGTTTGGAGAGGCTGATGTTCCCCACTGATTGGCGATTGGGGGTGGAAAAAAGTGTTTTATAAACAACATGTTAAAACATCTACTGTGAGAAAACTCAAGAAAAAATTAACTGAATTTGTTTATGGGTTTATAGTTTCCTGTGTCCCCCTATTAGAGAGCTCATCTGTGGAGTCACCGGAAACGATCTTATCCGGGAAAGATATTTATAAAGCTGCGGTGTGTTGGCCAAAGAGATACTTAAGTGTTCTATAAAAAGGCAGCTTTACTTACCTGGGGTTTCTACCAGCCCCTGGAGTTGCCCTGTGCCTGCACCAGTCCTCAACGATCCTCCGGTCCATCACATAAAGGCAATGGAATCTGTTGCCTTTATGTGATGCATGCACCACCTAATGTGCATGTTGTGGCACCACCTAACGTGCATGCTGTGGCACCGCCTAACGTGCATGTTGTGGTACCGCCTAATGTGCACTCTGTGGTACCACCTAATGTGCACATTGTGGCGCCACCTAATGTGCACATTGTGGCGCCACCTAATGTGCACGTTGTGGCACCACCTAATGTGCACGCTGTGGTACCACCTAATGTGCACGTTGTGGTACCACCTAATGTGCATGTTGTGGCACCACCTAACGTGCATGCTGTGGCACCGCCTAACGTGCATGTTGTGGTACCGCCTAATGTGCACATTGTGGCGCCACCTAATGTGCACGCTGTGGTACCACCTAATGTGCACATTGTGGCGCCACCTAATGTGCACATTGTGGCGCCACCTAATGTGCACGCTGTGGTACCACCTAATGTGCACGTTGTGGTACCACCTAATGTGCACGTTGTGGTACCACCTAACGTGCACATTGTGGCGCCACCTAATGTGCACGCTGTGGTACCACCTAATGTGCACATTGTGGCGCCACCTAATGTGCACATTGTGGCGCCACCTAATGTGCACGCTGTGGTACCACCTAATGTGCACATTGTGGTACCACCTAATGTGCACGTTGTGGTACCGCCTAATGTGCACGTTGTGGTACCACCTAATGTGCACGTTGTGGTACCACCTAATGTGCACATTGTGGCGCCACCTAATGTGCACGCTGTGGTACCACCTAATGTGCACATTGTGGCGCCACCTAATGTGCACATTGTGGCGCCACCTAATGTGCACGCTGTGGTACCACCTAATGTGCACGTTGTGGTACCACCTAATGTGCACGCTGTGGTACCACCTAATGTGCATGCTGTGGCACCACCTAATGTGCACGATGTGGTACCGCCTAATGTGCACGCTGTGGTACCACCTAATGTGCATGCTGTGGCACCACCTAATGTGCATGCTGTGGCACCACCTAATGTGCACGCTGTGGTACCACCTAATGTGCACGCTGTGGTACCACCTAATGTGCACGCTGTGGTACCACCTAATGTGCACGTTGTGGTACCACCTAATGTGCATGCTGTGGCACCACCTAATGTGCACGCTGTGGTACCGCCTAATGTGCACGCTGTGGCACCACCTAATGTGCTTGCTGTGGTACCACCTAATGTGCACCTTGTGGTACCACCTAATGTGCATGCTGTGGCACCACCTAATGTGCACGATGTGGTACCGCCTAATGTGCACGTTGTGGTACCACCTAATGTGCTTGCTGTGGTACCACCTAATGTGCTTGCTGTGGTACCACCTAATGTGCACCTTGTGGTACCACCTAATGTGCATGCTGTGGCACCACCTAATGTGCACGCTGTGGTACCACCTAATGTGCACATTGTGGTACCGCCTAATGTGCACGCTGTGGTACCACCTAATGTGCACGCTGTGGTACCACCTAATGTGCACCTTGTGGTACCACCTAATATGCATGCTGTGGCACCACCTAATGTGCACGTTGTGGCACCGCCTACTGTGCCCGCTGTGGTACCACCTAATGTGCACGCTGTGGTTCCACCTAATCTGCACGCTGTGGCATCACCTAATGTGCACGCTGTGGCACCACCTAATGTGCACGTACTGTGCACGTTGTGGTAACACCTAATGTGCACGTTGTGGTAACGCCTAATGTGCACGTTGTGGTACCACCTAATGTGCACGTTGTGGTACCACCTAATGTGCACGTTTGGTACCACCTAATGTGCACGTTTGGTACCACCTAATGTGCACGTTTGGTACCACCTAATGTGCACGTTGTGGTACCACCTAATGTGCACGCTGTGGTACCACCTAATGTGCACGCTGTGGTACCACCTAATGTGCACGTTGTGGCACCACCTAATGTGCACGTTTGGTACCACCTAATGTGCACGCTGTGGTACCACCTAATGTGCACGTTTGGTACCACCTAATGTGCACGTTTGGTACCAACTAATGTGCACGCTGTGGCACCACCTAATGTGCATGTTGTGGTACCACCTAATGTGCACGTTTGGTACCACCTAATGTGCACATTGTGGTACCACCTAATGTGCACGCTGTGGCACCACCTAATGTGCATGTTGTGGTACCACCTAATGTGCACGTTTGGTACCACCTAATGTGCACGCTGTGGTACCACCTAATGTGCACGTTTGGTACCACCTAATGTGCACGTTTGGTACCACCTAATGTGCACGTTGTGGTACCACCTAATGTGCACGTTGTGGTACCACCTAATGTGCACGTTGACAGGTGCAGTGAAGCATACTTTGTACGTGTGTGTGTACCACCACACATATATCACACAATGCCACTTGTCCCCTCTGTTACGGTTATGATTTTGCAGAATTTGCAATGCCCCTGTTGTGAAAGTATCTGAAATTGTTATGGATAAGTATTTCCATCCTGCGGCCAGCATTGCAATGTAATGGGAGGAAGTATTACCTGATGCACCTTCTTGCCAGTTCCCTGTTGTACCTGTTGTGTTATTGTCACATTTTCACTGCATTAAAGAGGTACTGTAGTGAAAATAGCATAATGAATAAAATAGCTTATTGTTTACAATATTCAATTATGGATTACTTAGTCAGTATTTGCCCATTGTAAAATCTTCCCTTTCCCTGATTCACATTCTGATATGTATCACTGGTGGTAGCATCTTTAGTTCTGCCTGGTGATCTGTACGGAATGGTCGTTACTGACAGTTCTATGAACCAAGGGGGATATTGTTTGCTTGGCAGTTGGAAAAAGCCATTATTACCCACAATGCAACGATGTTCACAGACAGCAAACTATCACAACATCATAGTGTGGGAGGAGCTTCACCACAATATCTGCTATACAGACCTCCCCCGGACGATCTAAAAGGTAAAGATTCCGTGTAGGAACGGGAGTATCAACGACTGATTGCATACCTCCGAACATTTTGAGATGAGAAAGAGGGACACTTAAGCCACACCCCTAGTCACGCCCTGGCACACCCCTTGTCACGCATACCATCAAGATTTTATGAGAAAAATATGTTGTTTTATGATTCAGACCACACTGGCCCTTTCTATCCTGGTTCATCTTCCTTCATAATAACACATGGAAATAAGAAATATATCGATTTAACCTCCTTGCCGGTCTAAAAAATCCGGCAAGGAGGCAGCGCTGCACTTTTTTTTAATTTTTTTTTTTTAAATCATGTATCGAGCCCAGGGCTCGCTACATGATAGCCGCTGAGCGGCGGCATCCCCCCACCCACTCCGATCGCCTTCGGCGATCAGAGTATGCAGGAAATCCCGTTGAGCATGGGATTTCCTGCAGGGCTTCCCCGGTCGCCATGGCGACAGGGTGGGATGACGTCACCGACGTCATGGACGTCGGGACATCACAGGGAACCCCGATCCGCTCGGGATAACGGCAAGGAGGTTAAAGGATGGGAATAAAATTTGGAGTCAATTTAATACATTTTTCAGTAGAAAAATAGATATATTTATATAGATCTGTACATCAGTCCTGAAAGAGGGACACATGAGGGGGACAGAAGGACAAGGATCCCAAAGAGGGACTGTCCCTCCAAAAGAGGGACAGTTGGCAGCTATCACTAATTGGCATGAAGTTCAGTCCTTGGTTAAAGTTCCTCTTTGATTGCTACAGTAAGTCTTTCAGTAATGCAGTTGAAAGGCATCTTTTATCACTGCAATTCTGCACTGCACTTTCATTTATTGTGTTATGAATACAGTGATCGCAGTGATAGCATAAAGAAGTACAGCAGCAGGTTCATTGCCAGTCCTTTATAAATCAGCACCATAAGCATGTTTAAAGGGAAGATCCGCGCAGGAAATATAAAACAAACTGCACTTACCTGGGGCTTCTTCCAGCTCCTGGCAGTCAATCGGTGCCCTCGTAGCAGCTCCTGCGTCTCCCGGTGTCCAGCGGTGAAGAAGCTGACCTCGCCAGGTCGGCTTCCGGGTCGGCTTCCAGTGCGCTCCACGGCATGGGCCATGTGGTGTATGTGACGTCATCGGGTCTCTACTGCGCAGGCGCAGAAGTACTGTGCCTGCGCAGTAGAGACCGGATGACATCACGTACACCACGTGACCCGCGCCGTTGAGCGCACATGAAGCTGACCCGGAAGCCGACCTGGCGAGGTCGGCTTCTTCACCGCTGGACACCGGGAGACGCAGGAGCTGCTACGAGGGCACCGATCGACTTCCAGGAGCTGGAAGAAGCCCCAGGTAAGTGCAGTTTGTTTTATATTTCCTGCGCGGCTCTTCCCTTTAAATGGCTCCTTACTAAGCAAAGAAAAATAGCTGAAGCTGGGCTTTGCGTACAGATGCATTTCTGTACTTGGTGTGACATCTCTTGTCTACTTACATACAGCCAATCCAGCCTACCTACTATTGCAGCGTGCTGTTTCATGTTCCATAGTAGAAATGCACACATCCATTTATTGACCTTCACATCTTCAATGACAAGGTTAATAACTGCCTGGGAATTTCTTATAGAAGGGATGCAAGATTGATTTCACCTGATGTCTATAGACATTGTTTTACTGCTGGGATGGATTTACTAACAGCATTACATTTAGAGATCCATTTATCAAAGTGAAAGCAACCACAGAAGAGCGGGCGAGATTTCTTTATCAGAGCGTAATTTATATTGCATTCATTTTTGTGTCCAACTAATGAATCTGCTATAGCATTATACACTTTCTAAGAGGTCCATGTAATGAAAAGAAGACGTGTATGTCTTGAGGCTTTTTCATTTACTGAAGATTACCTGTTTTTCAGAGTTCACAAAATGTTCCTCCTGTTTCCTGACTTATATCTGTGATCCTGCGCTAAACAGCTGCTATTCAGACAGATATGCATGCATTGCCTTAGTGTGCACAGGCTACTGTGTTACTCGTTACTATACGCTTACCAGTATGGACAGAACACTAACTACACTGACATCCTGCTTCAAAAGACCTTTCTCTTGCACTTCCCCATAGGAGTTATTTCTGTGCCTCATCAATGAAATACATTTTCAGCCTCCCGCAAGCATAAAGTACTGAAAATGAGTTGTCCTAAAGTAACCCAAGTTCAATGCTTGATAGTTCTCTGGACATTTCCTTTAGTAAATCATTCTCATCATGTAAGGACCGTATATTGATTCAGGGATGAGCTCTCCCATCAGTCAGGTGAAAAAGCAGTTGACACTATTTCTCCATTAGTGATAGTGGAGGATGCTGCAGCAGCCTTGAGTATTGATACTTGTAGGAGAACTCAGAGAGGAGTACAGAAACAAGTGATCAGGTTGATCAGATTTTCTAGGCTCAGATCTGTGACTACATCCTGCTTTAGCGCAAGACAGGGATCAACAAATCATAGTCTTACAAATCTATGATACTGAGCCCATGCTGCTCATATATTATGTTTCCCCCCAAAATTAGACAGTGTCTTATATTATTTTTTTCTCCAAAAGATGTGCTGGGGCTTATTTTCAGGGGATGTCTTACATTTCTATCAGAAGGTGTCTCAGCAAAACATTATCTGTTCCTTTGTACTGTGCTGTTCCTGGATTTGAAGCCCTGTCATCCCTGTGCACTGGTAACCTTGCTGTGTGCTGGAATGACAGGACTGGTGTCCGATCGGCACTGCACCACTGTGTCCCGGCTAGCTGGCTGCCTCTTCCTCCCCTTTAACTTTTGCTAGAGCTTATATTCGGAGTAGGGCTTATATTTCAAACATGCTCAAAATTCCAGCTAGGCCTTATTTTCGGGGAAACAGGTATATGTGCACCAATACATAGAAAACATTGTTAGACGTATGATAGACTCTGTTTAAAGGAACAGTTTGGGTAAAGAGGTGCCCCAGTGTTAATAAAATTGAATTAAAAACAAGATAAAATAGAAAAAAAAATTACGAGATCTTTCTATAATCAAAGAAATATTTATTTAGCACAGGCAATGCATTTCACGGGTCTAAGCCCGCTTCCTCAGGACAATAACAGTGCCAATTGCAAATAGCCGATCAGCAAAGGGAGCGGGCTTAGACCCGTGAAACGCATTGCCTGTGCTAAATAAATATTTATTTGTTTATATAAACATCTCGTCATTAAGGTAAGCCACCTCATCATTTTTTGCGATTTTATCTTGTTTTTAAAGAGAGTCTGAAGCGAGAATAAATCTCGCTTCAGACCTCATAGATAGCAGGGGCACGTGTGCCCCTGCTAAACCGCCGCTATCCCGCGGCTTACCGGGGGTCCCTGATCCCCCAAATCCCCTCGTTTCAGCGGGGGAGCACTTCCTGGTTGGGTCAGGGCTAACCGCCGCAGCCCTGCCCCACGCGCGTCTGTCAGCGCGTATCTCCGCCTCTCCCCCGCCCCTCTCAGTCTTCCTTCAGTGAGAGGGGCGGGGGAGAGGCGGCGATGCGCCGCTGATAGACGCGACTGGAGGCAGGGCTGCAGCCGTTAGCCCTGCCTCCAGGAGCGACCAAGTCTGCGACCAAGTGTCTCAGTGGGGGGTTTGGGGGTGAAGGGACCCCCGTTTAGCGGCGCTATAGCGGCGGTTTAGCAGGGGCACACGTGCCCCTGCTAACTATGAGCTCTGAAGCGAGATTTATTCTCGCTTCAGAGTCTCTTTAATCCAATTTTATTCACACTGGGGCACCTCTTTACCCAAATTGTGCTTTACACACCCCCAACATACCTTTTTGGAGGGGTCTAGACAGACTACACATGGTTTAAACCATAGCGATAATCTGTCACTTTTACCAAGGAGAGCGACCATACCTAGGTTCGGCTGGACCACCCCGAGTGGAGTTGGGTTTGTTCTCTCCACCTGCTTCTTGTGATCGGTTGTCCCTCTGCAACCCGCCTTTGTGAGTAGTACAATTACCTTACCTTGATATCCCGTATATGAAAACATATTGCGCTATTGGGCTCACGTTTTTTTGTCTCCTGTGTCTTTTTCTCTGGAGTGCTGAGACACCCCTACTACTCTACTGTTCAAAGAAAATGCCTCTTACATTAACAAAATGAATCCATTTAGGTGCATAAGCCATTTCTGATGTTAATAAAAAAATATCTTTATTTTCCTGTTTGCACTCCTGAAAAGTTAAAGAGGAACATTACCGAAAGATAGTAGTAGGAGAAAAACATCAATCGAGGCATTGCAAAGTTATTAATTGAAAAATAGAAGACAGATCAAGAAATGATTAAAACTCGCTGTATAATTTGTTCATGTTGTTTGATCCTCTGTGAGCCTGCAGGTCTGTGTGTGTGTGTGTGTGTGTGTGTGTGTGTGTGTGTATATATATATATATATGTATATATATATATATATATATATATATATATATATGTATATATATATATATATATATGTATATATATATATATATATATATATGTATATATATATATATATATATATATATATATATATATATATATATATATATATATATATATATATATATATATATATATATATATATATACACACAGTGGGTTGCAAAAGTATTCGGCCCCCTTGAAGTTTTCCACATTTTGTCATAATACTGCCACAAACATGAATGAATTTTATTGGAATTCCACATGAAAGACCAACACAAAGTGGTGTACACATGAGAAGTGAAACGAAAATCATACATGATTCCAAACATTTTTTACAAATAAATAACTGCAAAGTGGTGTGTGCATAATTATTCGGCCCCCTTTGATCTGAGTGCAGTCAGTTGCCTATAGACATTGCCTGATGAGTGCTAATGACTAAATAGAGTGCCCCCGTGTGTAATCTAATGTCAGTACAAATACGGCTGCTCTGTGAGGGACTCAGAGGTTGTCTAAGGCCCAGTGCACACCGAGTGGTTTTTGGAGCGATCCGCCGGCCGCATCGCCTGGAAAAATGCTTGGCTAATGTATTGCAATGGGATGGTGCACACGGCGGTTTGAGGTTTTTGCCAAGCCGCAAACGCGCCTCCTGCTGCGCGTTTGCGGTTTGCTAAAAAACCTCAAACCGCCGGTGTGCACCACACATTGAAATACAATAGCCAAGCGTTTTCACTGGCTGATGCGGCTGGTGGATCGCATACAAAATCCGCTTGGTGTGCACCTGGCCAAATATCTGCTCTCTGCTCCCAAAACCGCTAGCGTTTTGACGATCTGCTAGCGGTTTTGGTGTGCACTGGGCCTAAGCGAATATTGGGAGCAACAACACCGTGAAGTCCAAAGAACACACAAAACAGGTCAGGGATCAAGTTATTGAGAAATTTAAAGCAGGCTTAGGCTACAAAAAGATTTCCAAAGCCTTGAACATCCGACGGAGCACTGTTCAAGTGATCATTTAGAAATGGAAGGAGTATGGCACAACTGTAAACCTACCAAGACAAGGCCATCCACCTAAACTCACAGGCCGAACAAGGAAAGCGCTGATTAAAAATGCAGTCAAGAGGCCCATGGTGACTCTGGACGAGCTGCAGAGATCTACAGCTCTTGTGGGAGACTCTGTCCATAGGACAACTATTAGTCATGCACTGTACAAAGTTGGCCTTTATGGAAGAGTGGCAAGAAGAAAGCCATTGTTAACAGAAAAGCATAAGAAGTCCCATTTGCAGTTTGCCACAAGCCATGTGGGGGACACAGCAACCATGTGGAAGAAGGTGCTCTGGTCAGATGAGAACAAAATGGAACTTTTTGGCCAAAATGCAAAACGCTATGTGTGGCGAAAAACTAGCACTGCACATCACTCTGAACACACCATCCCCACTGTCAAATATGGTGGTGGCAGCATCATGCTCGTGGGGTGCATCTCTTCAGCAGGGACAGGGAAGCTGGTCAGAGTTGATGGGAAGATGGATGGAGCCAAATACAGGGCAAACTTGGAAGAAAACCTCTTGGAGACTGCACAAGACTTGAGACTGGGGCGGAGGTTCACCTTCCAGCAGGACAACGACCCTAAACATAAAGCCAGGGCAACAAAGGAATGATTTAAAACGAAACATATCCATGTATTAGAATGGCCCAGTCAAAGTCCAGATCTAAATCCAATCGAGAATCTGTGGCAAGATCTGAAAACTGCTGTTCACAAACGCTGTCTATCTAATCTGACTGAGCTGGAGCTGTTTTGCAAAGAAGAATGAGCAAGGATTTCAGTCTCTAGATGTGCAAAGCTGGTAGAGACATACCCTAAAAGACTGGCAG
Source organism: Hyperolius riggenbachi (assembly GCF_040937935.1). Classification (NCBI taxonomy): domain Eukaryota; kingdom Metazoa; phylum Chordata; class Amphibia; order Anura; family Hyperoliidae; genus Hyperolius; species Hyperolius riggenbachi. The sequence continues at coordinate 533,820,015 of NC_090646.1, read as the reverse complement.
CTGTAATTGCAGCAAAATGTGGTTCTACAAAGTATTGACTCAGGGGGCCGAATAATTACGCACACCCCACTTTTAGCAACCTACTGTATGTATGTATATATATATATATATATATATATATATATATATATATATATACATATATATAATTACAGAGGGGCTGCAGCACACAACAGGAAAACAGTGACAGGGGCTCTTGGTTACGCTTTAACACGCTTAAAGAGGAACTCCAGTGAAAATAATGTAGTAAAAAAAGTGCTTCATTTTTTACCATAATTATGTATAAATGATTTAGTCAGTGTTTGCTCATTGTAAAATCTTTCCTCTCCCAGATTAACATTCTGACATTTATTACATGGTGACATTGTTACTGTGGGCAGGTTATTTAGCTGTTTCTAGCTGCTCTGGCTGTTAGACAGCTAATAACAGCTATTTCCTGTCTCTGAACATTGTTACATTGTAGCTGTTTGCCAGCAGTACCGCGGTCTTCAGAGCCTCTTGTGGGAGGGGTTTCAGCACAAAATCAGTCACACAGCGCCCCCTGATGGTCTGTTTGTGAAAATCATTGTCTTTCTCATGTAAAATGGGGTATCAGCTACTGATTGGGAAAAAGTTCAATTCTTGGTTGGAGTTTCTCTTTAAGCTCACCAACTGCGCCAAAGTGTCCCCAATCTGGTGAGTCCTACTCTACCATGCAAAATGCCAGTTTTTATAAGCAGTCTAGTGGGAACTAAACCAAAAACCCAAGAGTCAACTAAATGGGAAAAAAGAAAATTAAAAACACCTTACCTTTCACTAGCTACCAAATGAACTCTCTGAACATGTGCAATGCACTCATTTATATGCTTAACTGTGCTAGAGGTAGGCGTGGTTATGCAGGCTCACAGGGGAAAATTATAAATAAATACCAAGGGGTGAGCAGCACAAACCAAATTTTTTATGCAATTCTATGCAAAGCATGCACGCAGCACAGGAGGTCCCCAAACTCCATAAGAAATATATAATTACAGAGGGGCTGCAGCACACAACAGGAAAACAGTGACAGGGGCTCTTGGTTACGCTTTAACGCGCTTAAGCTCACCAACGGCTTCAAAGTGTCCCCAATCTGGTGAGTCCTATATATGCATATATATATATAAACATACATACATACATGCATGCATACACACACATAGAGGAAGAAACTGCTTTGCACTCCTCCAAATTGCACTCCTACTAGGTATCCTAAAACACACTGCCTATATATATTTGTTGTCCCCCCATTCCCTTTAGATTGTATGCAAGGGCAGGGTTCTCTCCCTTTTGTGTCTTGAAAATTATTATACATTTTATTTATCATGTTACTTTTATCACTGTCATTACCATTTCTGTATTTTGTATTCTGTATTTTGTATCATTTTAGTATTTTGTCACTAATTCTGTATCTTGTAAATTGGTGTACACTATTGTCTGTATTATTATGTACGCCATGTTCGTTTCTTACTTTGTACATCGCCGCGGAATATGTTGGCACTTTATAAATCAATATTAATAATAATACTGCTTTCCTTGCAGCTGGCAACAGCTGTTATTTCCCACAATGCAATGTGGTTCACAGATAGGAATCTGCCTTGATCATGGGCATGACCTAACACTGTGGGAGGGGATTCACCTCCATATCACATGTCCCTGATGATCTATTTGAGAAAGGTAAAGATTTTTCATGGGAAAGTGGGTATCAGCTACTAATAGGGATGAAGTTCAATGTTGCATTAAAGTACCTCTTTAAGGCTTAGGCTTCAACTCTCTGATTGTTTCAATATGCTCTGTCTGAAGCGCCTCATTAAGTTTAGTAGCTGTTATGCGTATATACGTTTTCACTATCTTGGTTGATTCTTCCATATGGGCCTAATTAAACTTTTGATGTTGAATTGTCTCTTGGTGTCTGTTAAATGAATTTTAATTGTGTAATATTCTAATTATGACAAGGAATATGCGGCAAACATTTACATATCACATCCTGGCAAAGTTTGATAACATGATTAATTCCTAGCGATGTTCCCCAATGCTTTGGTGGAGGACAGAACTTGTTCCAGTGATAAAAACAGAAACCGCTTTACTTTCTGTCTGTTCTATTAAGTGTATCTGGATATATTCCATTATTTGAGTAACTTTAAAGTCTTTGGAAGTGAACCAAGAAAACAACTTTGTGTAAGGAATTAAAAATTTAATTAGGATTCTGTAACATATATGGCAATGAGTAAAGAAGCATTTGCAGCGCTGTGATAAAAGTGACAATAACATCGAAGTTTGTTAAGTGAGCTTCCTGCATTCTGTTTAATTACTTCCAGATCAGTCTGGTCCAATAGCTATCAAGAAATTAAAAGAACTTCAGTGAAACTTTGCCTTTTTATAGTATTTCCTTGAACAGGCTTTATGTTATGGATTTCTTGAAAAAATGTTTGTACTCCTGTTATTATTATTGTTTTAAATTTACATAGCACCAGCATCTTCTGTGATCTCAGCTATGACTAAGAACAGATTACAATCCCGATATGCATCGGTTGTTTCTGTGGATGGCTTTTTCTATTCTGTGTCTGTTTGAAGTAATGGTTTTAGCACTAATTTGAGTCTTGTGGACCCTCTTCTTGCACATATACCAAAAACTCTGCTGAAGGCACACTTGATGAGTAATAATATCTATATGCTGAGGTATGAATGAGGTCTTACCTCCTCAGAAGAATAAACCAAGTAAAATGGAAATTTTTTTTATTCATGCATGTTAAGACAATGCGTTTCACGGGTCCTTGCCCGCCTCCTCAGGTCAACACAAGTGCTTAGAATGCAACAATCTGTAGCACAAGCGCCTCTCATTACGCTGGCAATTGCTTAAGTGCTTAAAAGTGCCCATGCAGCTCATTGACCTTGCAATGTCCTGTGTTGCAACCGATTGCTATGAATTTTGATCAGCAACTGCAACTACAGCAAATAATAAGTACTTGCTTTATACAGTGCTGGACCGTTAAAGTTGCCATGTAATATGACCCGAAACCATGTCACATTGGAACCAGCCGTCAGGCAGAGGAGTTAAATCACATGGTGGTAAAATAACTATTTCAGTTTTGTCCTTATTGAGTTTTAGAGAGTTTAGAGAGATAGCGTTGTGGACTGTTGGGACTGTAAGCTATTAGTGTAGCTAAATCAGGAACCAAGAAATAGGTTTGGGTGTCATCAGGTAATAGGGGATACTGAAAAACCAAAAGGTGTGATAAGTTGCCCAAAACCATGAGCAGAGATGAAGGTGTATTAGCTGCTGCAGATATTTGTAGATGCTGCAACTAGTCACTAGCAGTGGACCTATATTGAGAGCAACTGTCACCAATGGCAGTGTCACAAAAATGTTCTCAAAGATGCTGTTAACCTTCAGTTGCTAGATGACTAGAGGTAGCAAATCTGCTGCTAGCCACTAGTCACAGCAAATAGAAAATAGGTCTTGTGCTTGGATACGGTGGGTTTCCAATGTGGCATGGTTTCGGGTCATATTACATGGCAACTTTAAAGGTCCAGCACTGTATAAAGCAAGTACTTATTACTTGCTGTAGTTGCAGTTGCTGATTAAAATTCATAGCAATCAGTAGCAACACAGGACATTGCAAGGCCAATGAGCTGCATTAGCAAACAGATCACTAAAGATGCTGGGTGACTGAGGGTGAAGGGGTTGAAAAATAAAGTCTCCCTAGTGACTTAATTAAGATATCACTAAAATATAAGTACTAACGAGACACCATTCATTAGTATTAACCACTTGACCACAGAAGGGTTTTTACCCCTTTAGGACCAGAGCAGTTTTCACCTGTCAGCGCTCATCCCATTCTTTCGCCAATAACTTAATCACTACTAATCACAGCGTAATGATCTATATTTTTTTTCCACCTCCAATTAGGCTTTATTTGGGAGGTACATTATGCTAAGAATTATTTTATTCTAAACACATTTTAATTGGAATAATAAGGATAAAATGGAAACAAATATTTCTCAGTTTTCAGCCATTATAGTGTTAACATAAAACATTCTACTGTGGATAAAACTCACACATTTTATTTGCCCATTTGTCCCAGTTATTGCAACGTTTAAAATGTTTCCCTAGTACAACATATGGTATTTGGAAATAAAGGTGCATTTTTTTCAGTTTTGCATCCATCACTATCTATAAGCCCGCAAATAAAAAAATGACAGTAATATACTCTCTTGATATACCTATTAAAATAGTTCAGTCCCTAAGGCAACTATTTATGGTTTTTTTTTTTTACGTAATTTTTTTTTAAATTCTATATTAAAAAAAAATGTTTGGGTACTATGGGGGAGTGTGGGAGGGAAATAGTTAATTTTACATGTAAGTGGTAGGTATTTTTATTGAATAAAATGTGTTTTGATGTAGTTTTACTATTTGGCCACAAGATGGCCTCAGTCATTTTTTCCGATTTGCGTACGTAAGGACACGTATCGGAAATAATGTGTGGCAGTGTAACACCGGGAAGATACAATGACACAGGCATCTAATAGATGCCGGCATTCATTGAATCGGGGACTTAGATTAATGAATGGGAACTGCATTCCTATTCATCTCTCCGCTAACAGGCGACAATGGGATCGCGCAGAAGCCGCCCACCACTATAGACTTATTTTCACGGCCCTGGTACTTCAATTGAAGTTTTGCCGGGCCATGAATATACTGCACACAAGATGGAGTAAGTAGTTAACATTGGTATTAACAAATGCAATGAACAATAGCAGCAAATGCAGTTGGAAATTTGTAGCTGCCAGAAGGCTCTGTTGCATGTTTCCTGTGTATTATAGCACTAATGTTACATGCTGCTTTTATTGGAGGTTTAACAACATAGTTACCTTAAACTGCAGTATAGTAAAACCACAAGATGTCACTGTGTGTAAAACGTGATGGTTATCTTTATGGGATTAATATTTCCTGTGTTCACGCTGTATTCTTACTGTTCTAAGCAAGCTGCATTTCATGATGGTTGTGTTTGATATATCTTTGCATGTTTTTCTTCAGTAAAGAGTTCTAAATGGGTGCCCATCTACGTGTACAGAACACTCTGTTCCTTCAGCTTTGCGCTTACATAAATGCAATGTTATAATAATTATGGTTTTAATTAACCACCCTGGCGTTCTATTTATTGTGCCAGGGTGGCGGCGCAGCAGTTTTTTAAAAATATATATTTTTTTAAATCATGCAGCTAGCCTAGCGCTAGCTACATGATGCCCCCCCTCCCTGTGGCGTCCGCCCGTACCGCTCGATCGCCGTCGGCGCACCCACGTAAGGAAATCCCGTTCTGAACGTTCTTTAACCACTTTGAATCCCTTGCTACGCTTATCTACTCCCCACAAAACTTCATCTGAAGCTCAGGGGAGTAGATAGGCGTACTTGTGGTAAACAGTGTGCTGTATGCCCAATATGCTATCTGATTATGTATATAGGGTATCATTTTAACCGTGACAAGTGAGAGAATAGATTTTGTGTTGTTTGACAACTGAGGGCTAAGTCATGTGATTTTTTTACCGGAAAACTGAATGAAAAGCAATAAAACTGTTATTTTCATGTACTCTATACCCCAAAATAAATACTTGTAAAAAAAAAAAAAAAAAAAAAAAAAAAAAGTGACAGCATTGAAAAGAGAATACATAGTTACCCTAGGGACTTAGCTTTTAAAATATGTATGCCATGAGAGTGTATTACTGTTAATCATGAAGATAAGGGCTTTTAATTACTGATAGAGTACAATAAGACAACAAAAAACACAAACCAGAAACTACTATATTATCGCCATACATTGTACTAGGAACATTATTTAAATGTTGAGATAACCAGGACAAATTAGCAAATACATTGTGTGGGTTTTACCTATGGTAACATTGTTTATTTGAAAACTATAGTGGATGGAAATGGAGAAATTGTGTATTTTTTCTTTTTTTTCCCTCATTTTTCCCTTTAAAATGCACAGATAATAACATAATTACTAAAAGCAAATATCACCCTCACAAAGCATAATTTGTGGCAAAAAAAAACAAGCTATAGATCATTTACATCTGATGAGTAGCAATAAAGTTATTGGTGAATGAATGGGAGGAGCGCTAAAATGTGAAAATTGCTCTGGTTTTTAAGCAAAAAACCCTGTGGTGCTGAAGTGGTTAAGCACAAAAGTGTTTTGCCGAAGGATATTCATTGCTACACCTCCAGGCATATTCCCTAACTAGCGGTAAAATCGCCATGAGCAAGTAGCACACGATAATTTTACTGCCACTTACCCTGCTGCATGCGTTTTGCAATTAGCGAAACCCACGTTACCTAGGTAGCGCTCACATTGCTAGTGTGAGACACGTTAAGCAAATAGCGTAACACACAGTACATTAGCAATGCATGCTGTACCAGTGGCATAAGTAGATGCTCCACTGCAAATATAGTGCTAGTTAGTAAATATGCCCCATTCATGAGCAAAGGGATTATTTTTTTTTAAATAATTTTTTCATCAATACTAATTCCTTAAAATATGCATTTGAAACATAAGTTAGGATTATTTTCTTACTCTATATTTTTTTTCTTTATGAATCATTTATATTACCGAAGCATGGTAGGTTTTTGGCTAACACACTGCACCTTGCAGAGCTCGAGTCCCATGTTATGACTTGTCCTACCTGATTACTCCCAGGCATCTGCACTGGTGCTGATGCTGACGTATAGAGAATGGATGGTGTGGCTGGATCTCTATGATTGGACATCCCTCTGTGTTTGGTATCTCTGTAGATCATGGTTTTACAAGTCTTTAAGGTTGTCACCAGCTTATTTTTTCTCTGATAGAGGGCCCGCTTCAGGTTAATTTAAATGCTTCATAAATGCAGACTTCGTCCCCTTGGAATCATGCTTTACTTTTGCGTGTTTACCATGACTCGGAGTCTGGCACATATGTGCAGTTATCCTAAACACTTTACAGAAAAAATCTACAGTACACAACACGTATTTTCAGATGAAAGTATAATTTAAAGTGGTATTGACAAGAACCTCCAAAACTTCAAATATTACGTTTGAAAACTTGCTCAAGGCTTGTATTAATCTTTAAAAAAAATTAAAAAAAAATTCCTGTTTGCTTGTCTGCTTTGATCTCTCAGAATTTGTAGAAATAAGGCCTAGCCTATTTTTACGTTCGTAGGATGTCGGTTTTCAAAGCTGGGAGTTCAGGATTTGACATGTGAACAAAGCTCGGGAGATGGCACTTGTCACATGGCTTCTGACACTCCATTCTGTCAAATGCCAAAGATAAACCCACAGCCTTAACTTTGATGTTCCCTCTCTACTCTATCTAAAATGACTTCACTTTCACAAGAAATAGTGTTTTACCTTCAGCAATATATTGCTCACACTTCCTTTGTTGCCATATTTTCCACTAATAGATTTTTTTTCTTTAAATGACGTCAACCAACAGTGTAGAGCGGACAACAAAAGTTTACAAGCGTCCATGTTTTGTTTTATTATAATGTTTATTTTTGTCAAAACTATCACAATATCTCATATCTCCTATCTGAAAGCAGAAGCAACTATAAGGGGATATAAAAAGGGATTTTTATAATCTTTAAGAGATACTGTAGTAAGACGGATATGGAGGATGTCATGTTTATTTACTTAAAAATAATGCCAATTGCCTGGCTGTTCTGCTGCTCCTTTTGGCTGCAGTAGTGTCTGGATTACATATCTGAGACAAATATGCAGCTAGTGTGGGCCGACTTTAATCAGGACACCTGTACATACTCATTCTGGGTCAGAAAGTATGTTTTAGAGACTCTGGATTAGTAAGACAGCCAGTAAACTGACATAGTTTTAAAGGACATAGTTTTTAAAGGCAGCACTTCACAACTCTCTCACTACAGTGTCCCTTTAACCCCCTTGGCGGTATGACTCTTTTGGGATTTTAGGATCTAAAGTGGTACAATTTTTTTGCACCCTTTCAGACCCTAAAATTTGGAAAAAATCATGCTGCCAGGGAGATCTGCAGCAAACCAGCACTCACTCACCTCCCTTAGGTCCAGCGCTGCAGTTTTCTTTCCATCCTCCAGGTGGCGCTGTAATCCTATAGGGATATTGCCGGCTGTCGTCATGACAGCAATCTCACCAGGGGGAAGCAGAACCTTGGAGGAGAGGAAGAAGAATGTCAGGCAACGTCGAGATCCCCCGGGAGGTGGGTGATAAACGCCTGCTGCGCACATTGCTCTGCATAGACCTCCGGCGGCTACCACTAGTTCATCTCGGGGTTACCGCTACTGGCATGATTCTTCCACCCCGAGCTGTACTGGAGATTACCGCTAAGGAGGTTAAGATGCACCTCTTGGTGCCAACAACAGAGATTCCATATTCTACACAGCATTCGCAGTTATAGAGTCATATACCCATGGTACTATAATGCTTTATAATGATAAGTACTATTAGTTTCTATTTCGCTTAAAAAATATTTTAGTTCTTGCATTAGAGCCTCTAGCGGTGGCGATTAGACGGCACCCAGATATATACGGGTATGGTACAGACAATGTGAAATTGACTCTATATGCTGATGACGCTCTTCTGTTCCTAACCAGACTTTTGACATCTTTACCTAACTTATTTCAGCTGTTAGATCTCTTTGCCAATTTCTCAGGTTTAAAAGTTAACCCATCCAAGTCCACAGCCCTTCCGATTAATTTATACCCTCAAACGATCAATTGGTTAGATTCAAACTACGGTTTTAAATGGAGTAGATCCAAGTTTAAATACTTGGGAATCTTTCTCGCTCCTTGCTACGGGGATCTGTATGGTATCAACTTTACACATGTGACTAATAATATTACTCATCTTTTGAAATCTTGGTCTACATATCGAGTCTCCTGGCTCGGAAGATGCGTGGCATGCAAAATGATTATTCTTCCTAAATTATTGTACCTGTTCCGCATGCTGCCAATAACTTTAGCTAAAAAATCCTTGTCAAAACTACAATCTCAAATTAACAAATTTGTTTGGAATGGTAAACCAGCGAGAATTCGAGCACAAGTCCTTTACAGACCCCCCCTGCAAGGTGGCATTGGATTACCTAGTTTATGGCACTATTATTTAGCCTCCAAACTCAATCAAATCTTAGATTGGGGCATAGCTTCTAACCCTCCTGCTTGGTATCGATTTGAGTCTACCTCAATTTTTCCCTTTCATCTATCCTCATTGGTTACAGTCGTATCTAACAGAGACATCACAGTTCTCAATGGCAGGAACAGAATAGTGTCATCATTAGCCAGGTTGTGGATTTCAGTGGCCACTCCATACAAACTCATGACCTTTCCCTCCTCCAGGATTTCTATTTTTGGTAATCCTCGATTCATCCCGGCCTTTAGGAGCCCACAACTGTTTTCCTGGTGGAGGGATAAAGGCCTTTTTACGGCCAACAAATTTTGGATCAGGGACGTCCCAGTCACATTTAACATGCTACGATTTGGACAAGAGGCTCCCCTGGAAGAGGCATTCCGATTCTGTCAAATTAAACATTATTTTTCATCCAATTTTCCCTCATTCCCAGTGTATGACCCTACGACGTTCGAATCACTATATTTTGAATTTTCCCGTCGCAAGGGCCTAATCTCTTTATTGTATGCTTTGCTGCTTGGTCGAGAGAGTAAAGAAAAACTGCCATACATGGAGGGCCTGGGAGCAGGATCTGGGTATCCGGCTAGACCACGCTGATTGGTCATTTATTTGGACCGCTATCTCTGGGGTAGTCAAATCAAACATGGTAAAAGATACTGCAATCAAGCTCATGTGCCGGTGGTATTATACCCCGACTAAAATACATAAAATCTACCCCTCAGCCCCCCCGACTTGCTTTCGAGGTTGCAATATGGAAGGAACCCTGATGCATGTTTTCTGGGACTGCCCCATTGCGCAGCAATTTTGGGATTCATGGAGAACTTTGATACGGGAAGTGTTCGGCTTTCCGGTTTCCCTGGCTGCTCCCCAGGCCCTCTTGTATACACCCAACGATGATGTCCCAGGCAGACTCAAATTCTTATATAGATATATGTTATTGGCTGCGCACTGGTCAATTGCCTTCAAATGGAAATCCTCTGATCTAGAGTTAGCACTGGTTATTCAGCGTCTAGATCTAATGATGCTGATGGACCGCGCATATTACTACAGTATTGAGAACATGTCGAGATATGACCGTATCTGGGATACTTGGAAGACATACAGGCACCTTTAGTTTCCCCTGGACACTAGTGTGTATAAATTATATGGTAGCACGCAGACGTTTTGTACTCAGGACTCTTGTATTTTGCTATACTAGGATGTTTTTTTTTTCCTTAAATTTCTCTATTTTTTTTTTCTTCTTTCTCTTTTCCTATTTTCCTTTAAGTTTTCTTTCTTCTCAAATAAAGAGAGCACTATGGCTTCATCACAAAGATTCAAGTTATGGACTGATCCCTGGGATCTCAGCCGGAGGTACCCCTGTGCCCCATTTCCCAGGTTGAGCGGTCCAGCGTTCTGGACGGTGCTCTCAACTCATCTTTTGTATATATTAGCAACATATCTATGTTAGCACAGTAGCTTTTTGTGTTCATGTGTGTCAATTGCAAACGAGATGTTATCTGTCTTGCTATTTCAAGCTTTTTTTATATTTGATAATCTGTTCAATAAAGCTCTTTAATACAAAAAAAAAAAATATTTTAGTTAATGTGATTTATGCACACCAATGATACAGCCTTGAGAGAATTAAGTCATACTGAAGATTTGTATAGAACTCTGAGGAATGGAATAACCATTCATCAAAACAGCATCAGCACCAATCAAGCCCACCACTAACCGCTTCAATGGACTAGGGGATCTAATGGCCTTTTTATAAGCTATCTCTATGTTCCAGTTCTCTAAAACAGTTCGAGGGACACACTGAAATTTAGTAAATAGTTTCCTGCTTTTAATTGGTCTGGATGACAGAAAAACACATTAAAATGCTGGATATGTTAGACACATTTTGTTTTTCTGTTCGCTGATTCAGTAATTGGGGTTTCTTTGCATGTAGCTGCATTTACACTTTACTATCTACTAGCACTAAAGGTCTCCTAAAGGACCATTAGGGAATAATAGCTGTGAGGAAGTGTCAGAAGAGTGTTACACCAAAGTCCCAGTATCACAGCTTTTTCTTGAAACATATCTAGAAGGAGCAAGATAGTTCCCTATGCTAAGAAGAATTTTATTAGAATAATTGCCTCTTGAAAAAGAATATGCGTTGGAGAATGCTTCAAGCCTATGTATGATAGAAGCATCGATTTTGTGGGCTGTACCATTATTTGTGTAGATCCCAATACAGACAGCTTTTCTTCATCAGATGACAGGCAGTGTTTTCCGGTATGTTGGAGCAGCCCAGTAAATTACAGTTCTTGCTGTATGCGTTCTTGTTGTAAAATGCTGTTCGGTGTCAGATCTTCTTTTAGCCTTTGTGGTGTGGCTTGTGTTTATATATTATTAATAGAGCAGGAGCTGAGAAGCAGCAAAATATTAAGCAAAAGGTCATCAAGAGGTCAATAAGGCAAGTTGGTTTTAAAGCTAGGCTGGATTAAACGCGGCCGAAGGATAATCTGTGGCTATATCTACGCTCCTTCAAAGTTCATCTTAGTTCTAGGGGCATAGATATATGTACTCACCGTTGCCACCCGTTAGAACACTGAATGGTGAATGAGAACATGTCATGTGTTCCCAAAGCTGATCATAATTCCTGTAATGAATGAGAATCGGTAACATGCTGGTGGCCATTCAAAAATGAAAGTGAAAAAAACATAAGTTTCACTTACTGAGTACTGTTCACAGTACACAGGAATAAAGTATGGTTACATCTTGTGGCCAAAAAGTAAAATATACGGTACATAAATAATTAAAATACATAACAAAATTTCTCATATATACTTGTGTAAAAAAAAAACCAGCGTGACAGCATTTAAAACAATACACAAATAGTTAACTTAGTATGTCAACTATTCAATATGTATGTCATAAGGGTATATTACTGTTATTTTTCAAATGAAGGCTTGTAATTAGTAATATGGTGTATTGGAACACACAATGGCAAAAATACTCTTACATAATTGAAATGCTGTAATAACCATGACAAATGAGCAAATAAAATGGTTGGGTTTTATCTACAGTAGCATTGTTTTTTTTTTAAAACTACAGGGGTTAAAAATTTAGAAATTATGTATTTTTTATGGTTTCCTAATTTTTCCCTTCAAAATGCATAGAAATTGAAGTAATTACTAATGAATAAAAAGCCCAATTTGTGTCAAAAAACAATGTAGAGATAGTTTACGTTTGATAAGTAGTGATAAAGTTATTGACCAGTGAATGGGAGGAGCGCTGAAGTGTGAAAATTGCTCTAATCGATGAGGGGAAGGAAACCTGCAGTGGTCAAGTGGTTAATTATAAGACAATCTGATAATTTCTCCTACAAACCGCAATGTTATCAGTTAGCTATAGTGAAAGAGACTCTGAAGCGAGAATAAATCTCGCTTCAGAGCTCATAGTTAGCAGGGGCATGTGTGCCCCTGCTAAAACGCCGCTATCCCGCGCCTAAACGGGGGTCCCTTCACCCCCAACCACCCCCCGCAAAACTTGGTTGTAGACTTGGTCGTGACATTTTTTTCTTCCTGGAGGCAGGGCTAACAGCTGCAGCCCTGCCTCTAGTCGCGTCTATCAGACGCGCATCGCCGCCTCTCCCCCGCCCCTCTCAGTGAAGGAAGACTGAGAGGGGCGGGGGAGAGGCGGAGGTACGCGTCTGATAGACGCGCATGAGGCAGGGCTGCGGCGGTTAGCCCTGCCCCAATGCCCCAATGCGGAAGCGCTCCCCGGCTGCACAGAGGGGATTTGGGGGTGAAGGGACCCCCGTTAAGCCGCGGGACAGCGGCGTTTTAGCAGGGGCACACATGCCCCTGCTATCTATGAGGTTTGAAGCGAGATTTATTCTCGCTTCAGACCCTGTTGAAGTGCACACGTCTTTTAGTGACATAATGTGTTTTTGTGTTTTCTGTAAAAAAATTTGCTGTTTAATGTTTAAGAGCACAAATGTCTTTTTTTAGTTCCATACCTTTTTAAGTGGTTAAGATTTCAATTCTATATTGAAACAGTTGGCATGTTAAAATAGTCACATATAGACTAAACTGTAATTTTAAGAGCAATTGATTAATTGTGATTGTTTTCAGTCACATGCAAACCACTAAATGAATTAGCTGAAAATGTTGAGCGCTGATAAAACAGCGCAGGAGATGTGGGGGCAGCTGGCGCCACCATAAGCCGTAATAGGAATTACGGCTATAGCGGCACTCCGTGAGTAATTTAAGCACTGTCAAAAGACGGAGCTCAAATTACTTGTAAAAGACTGTAATTCAACCGCCAGCAATAGCTGGAAGCCGAATTACATTATTCCCCACCATACACGGCGACCAGGAGGGGGAATAGTAATTAACGCCAGCGCCGGCTATTTCATAGGTATGCTGAAAATGTTTGATCAAATTCAGTCAAGTTGATCATTTTTAAAGCAATCTGTACAGAAAGTGAGTTTGAGATGCTCTTTACAACAAAGAAAGAGATCCATACACCAAACAGTGTACTGTTGCTATAGTTGCAACAAAGTACAATTTTTTAACTCCTGTCAATTTGAGAACATCATAGCTAGCTGCCAAATTAAATTGAAGGTCATTTTTTTTAATCAATGTCTTATTTTATTTATTTTAACCAGGCAACAAGCAGCTGTGCAAAATACCAGAAAAGCAAAACATAACGTAAAAGAGACTAGCTACTTGCTCCAGTGCTATAGTTGCAACAAAGTACAATTTTTTAACTCCTGTCAATTTGAGAACATCATAGCTAGCTGCCAAATTAAATTGAAGGTCATTTTATTTATTTTAACCAGGCAACAAGCAGCTGTGCAAAATACCAGAAAAGCAAAACATAACGTAAAAGAGACTAGCTACTTGCTCCAGTACACATTTGTCAGATTACCAATCGACCAAGCGTGCCACTAATGTGCTCATATGCATATCAGGAGGAGTATTTGAAAGGTTCCATAAAACTTTTTAGATCATCCTAGGATATTATATGTAGAATATAAGGCTTCCATCTCCAAAATAGTTTTTAGTTTTGTTTTTTTTATATATATATTTAGCATTGCATCCAGTCTGTCTAGATGCAAGACAAATGAGAGCTCATCTTTTATATCCTGTTCAGAAGGTGAATTTGGATATTTGCAACGGTTGCAGATAGCCTTTTTGCCAGCTGCCAAAATATGGTGGCTTATTTCAGGTAGTTTGTCCTCGGACACTCCCGCAGTAGCATTCTGCAGATTTCGGTGGAGAATGAAACGCATACATCCCTGGCTCTTTTGTGTGTTGCTTCTTGCACACTTTACCCAAGAATTTGGAGACCTCATACCAGAACTTGGTGATTTGGGGGCAAATAAAATGCCAGTTTAGTACTAGTCACATCTCACAAATTCTTGTTGACAAAGGATTTGACTTAGGCAAACATCGGGAGTTGCTGTTTTGGTATTCCATATTCCTGTTGAAGTTCTCTGAAGGAGAGCCATTTGTGATCATGCAGGTTTTATAAATTGCCCAACTTGTTCACTTTTTTTGGTCTCCCATTGTATAAATACCTTGTCCATCATCCCAGAGGCAAACACAGGGAGTCCCTATAGGGGCATTTATTTTAATACTCTCCAGGGTAAAGAGAATAATTTCTGCAGCTCCTTTTACGCTACCATGGTATTCCTAATTAATTGACTCTGATGTAACTGTAGAGCAGACATGTGGTGTCGTTTTTTACTGCTACAATAAAGATTTTCTATTTTTGCTGAATCATTGAGCGGAACATCACTTTCTTGAATAAATGTCTACTTGGGGTAAAGTTGCCTCGTTCTCGCTCTGACCCTCCAAGGTGGACGGTTTGAGCGGACTTCACCATCTTTGTAACTGTAGAGGCATTGTAGCCCAGGGGGACATGTAGTAGGCCCTTCAGAGACCAAGGTTCTGCCAGTGCTTTCTCTAACGCTACATTCATTTGAGAAGTGGTTAATGTCTGACACCCAATCCCTTACATGTCTTGCCAAACATGCTAGGTTGTACTTTCTCAGGTCAGTCACCCCCAATTCCCCCTTGGTCTTTGGTACCTGCAGCTCTTTTAAGTGTAGTCTTGCGCTTTTTCCTCCCCAGAGGAAGAAAAGCCCCTATTGAGATTAATGACATCTGCATGTTTTTTCAAAAGTTGTAAAGTCTGCATGGGATGTAAGAGTCTGCTGAAGCTAATTATTTTTATGATGGCAGCTCTGCCTGCTAGCCCCCCAGAAATACTAGCTTGGCCCTAGTTGTAGGATGATTTTATTTACCAATAGAGTGACGTTCAGTCCAAATAAGAGTGAAAGGTCTCGATTGATTTTTAGGCCCATATCTGTATTTTCTTTAGGGATTACCTTCACATCTAGCGCTAGGTGGTTATGGGTTTCTAATTTCTTAGAGGACGGTCAGTTTTAATAACTCTACTATACAATGGCTTGTGTAACGCTGACAATATTTCCTAGACACTAGTGACGGGAGTGTATATTGTGGCACCACCATATGAGTCGAGTGGTGGTGCGCTATTAGAAACCCTCCACTGTAGTTGCCTAACCCTAACCTCTCCTGTAGGTGCCTAACCCAAATCTCCCCTATAGGTGTCTATCCCTATCTGTCCTCCCCCTGTAAGTGCCTAAAAAGAACTCCATGCCTAACCCTAACCCCCTGTAAGTGCCTAACACTGAATTAATAAAAATATAAACAAATCTAAATAAAATGTAATAAGAAGAAATGGGAGCTATCCAGACAACATACATCCCAGACCTGTCATCTTAGATATATATAATAGAAACCCAAAAAATTGAATTATTTGTGCAATGTTTTGTATGCGTAATACATGAATGCATCAGTGTATTGAAACTAGAGCACAGCTTGAAGACAGCCAGATACATTCTGTGAAAACCTCCACTTGCCAAGAAAGCATAGGATGATATCATATGTTTACTTTCAAGATTCTTATCCAGTTCACCCTGAAAATACTCACAATAAAAACCCCAGCTCTAGCCAAAGCTTTTTTTCTCTATATTGGACAGAGTGGGGATGAATTCAAACTTCTGCTGGGCATTTACTGCCAAGGGGAGCAGCCCTCACTTACTCCACAAGTAATTCCCAAGGCAATATTGTGAGACAAAGTTGTCAACAGGTCAGAAACGTGAAGGAAGAATCAAACCTGAGAAACAATGTACTGTATGTACTCCCCACGGTATAAAAATTCAGAGGAACATATTATACTATTACTTAAAGAAACCTGAGCACCATAATAAAAAAAAAAAAACAGTTGAACCATCCCTAAAGGGAAATCCATAAATAGTGTGTATTGGGGGGCAGAGAACATCCAGTTACCAAGAGGAGCTGCTACCTTAAGCCCCCCTCCTCCAGGCACTATACAGTGACCTGATAGTCCATCAAAGTGATAGTTCATTAATGAACTCCGACTGGGAGATGTAATCACATTAATGGACTATATGTTCTAGCATGCATTGTGGTGGCCAGATTTGCACAACATCACAGTGGCCACTTCAAGCCGCTTCATCTGCAGCTCTGGGAGAAGGAAGATGGGGAAGACAAGAATGGGGGGGGGGCCTCAGGAGCAGCCCCCTTTATATGGTCAGATTTGAGGCAAAGCCACAAAGGCCATGGCCAAGAGCAGCAGGAAGCCACCGGAACCCAGGCAGTTAAATTACCAAGCATGTAAATGCATCGATCACAGACCAGATCCACAGCAGTAAAGGACATTACAGGATGGTGAGAAAAGCATAGGATGGGGTAGAACAGCACAGGACAGTGGGAGAACCGGACAGGACGAGGGAAGCACAGGAACAGGGCGGGTAAGCGGCAGGGTTGGTGACAGTGGGCCTTTGGTGGTAAAATGTAGAAAGCTGGCCCTGCATAAAGGCACAATGCAGCTGAATATACAGGATTTCCTGGAAATGGGCTCAATGCAGCTAAATACACAAGATTTCCCAGATAAAGGCACAATGCAGCTGAACACACAGGATTTCCTGGCTATAGGTACAGTGCAGCTGAATACACAGGATTTCCTGGAAATAGGAACAGTGCAGCTGCATACACAGGATTTCCTGGATATAGGCTCAATTAGAGTGACCAGATATTTGTGGGTCTAACTGCAGGTGGGGGTCCGCGCTACGGCAAAAATGGGTTTGGCCATGACATTGTATGGGCGGAGTTAACGTAATGATGTAACAGCGAGGCATAAGAAAGCAGTGTTTACGCCATGATGTGGTCTAACGAGACTTCGCATCATGGGTGTGCAGAAACTGTGTGATGCTAATAGTATACTGTAACCCCAAAGCAGCAAACATAGCTAACTATGACCATTAAATAATAAATGCAGCAACACTTACCCCAGACACCAGAAAATAAGCCCAATGTGGGCAACATGTCAGCAGAAAATAAATGCAATGGGCAACATGTCAGCACAAAATAAACGCATTGTGAGCAACATGTTAGCACAAAATAAACGCAATGCGGGCAACCCATCAGTACAAAATAAACGCATTGTGAGCAACGTGACAGCACAAAATAAACGCAATACGGACAACATGTCAGTACACAATAAGCGCATTGTGAGCAACATAACAGCACAAAATAAATGCAATGCGGGCAACAAGTCAGTACAAAATAAACACATTGTGAGCAACATGTCAGTACAAAATAAACGCAATGTGAGCAACATGACAGCACAAAATAAACACATTGTGAGCAACTTGACAGCACAAAATAAACGCATTGTGAGCAACATGTCAGTACAAAATAAACGCAATGTGAGCAACATGACAGCACAAAATAAACACATTGTGAGCAACTTGACAGCACAAAATAAACGCATTGTGAGCAACATGTCAGTACAAAATAAACGCAATGTGAGCAACATGACAGCACAAAATAAACACATTGTGAGCAACTTGACAGCACAAAATAAACGCATTGTGAGCTACATGTCAGTACAAAATAAGCGCATTGTGAGCAACATGACAGCACAAAATAAATGCAATTTGGACAACTTGACAGCACAAAATAAACACATTGTGAGCAACATGACACAAATAGTCTCCAGTACAGGGCTTCGGCAGCCATCTTCCCGTAGCCCTGCTCGCCTGCCGGAGACTATGCAGGCTGGAGCGGGGCTGCAGGCTATGCACTGATGTGGCGTCTATTAGACGCTGCAACCAGTTCATGCAATCGTACGGTGGCCAGCGTCCCATGGCCAGCTAAAAGCGGGACGTTTCCCGGGACCTCATGCAGCCTGGTACAGCGCCCCCTGAAGGTGGGACGCGTCCCGGGCAATGCGGGACGTATGGTCACCGTAGCTCAATGCAGCTGACTACACAGGATTTCCTGGATAAAGGCCCAGTGCAGCTGAATACACAGGATTTCCTGGATAAAGGTACAATGTGGCTGAATACACAGGATTTCCTGGCTATAGGTGCAGTGCAGCAACAGGATTTCCTGGATAAAGGCACAGTGCAGCTGAATACACAGTATTTCCTGGATAAAGGTACAGTGCAGCTGAATACACAGGATTTCCTGGCTATAGGTACAGTGCAGATGAATACACAGGATTTCCTGGCTATAGGTGCAGTGCAGCTGAATACACAGGATTTCCTGGAAATAGGTGCAGTGCAGCTGAATACACAGGATTTCCTGGATATAGGTGCAGTGCAGCTGAATACACAGGATTTCCTAGATAAAAGTACAGTGCAGCTGAATACACAGGATTTCCTGGCTATAGGTACAGTGCAGCTGAATACACAGGATTTCCTGGCTATAGGTGCAGTGCAGCTGAGTACACAGGATTTCCTGGCTATAGGTGCAGTGCAGCTGAATACACAGGATTTCCTGGATAAAGGTACAGTGCAGCTGAATACACAGGATTTCCTGGATAAAGGCACAGTGCAGCTGAATACACAGGATTTAAAATGGGCGTGGTCATGGCATTGTATGGGCGGAGCTAACGTAATGATGTAACAGCGAGGCATAAGAAAGCAATGTTTAAGCCATGATGTGGTCAAACGAGACTTCGCATCATGGGTGTGCAGAAACTGTGTGATGCTAATAGTATACCATAACCACAAAGCAGCAAACATAGCCATCTATGACCATTAAATAATAAATGCAGTAACAGTTACCCCAGACACCAGAAAATAAACGCAATGGGCAACATGTCAGCACAAAATAAACGCAATGTGGGTAACATGTCAGTACAAAATAAACGCAATGCAGGCAAACATGTCAGTACAAAATAAACGCAATGCGGGCAAACATGTCAGTACAAAATAAACGCAATGTGGGCAAACATGTCCGTACAAAATAACCGCAATGCGGGCAAACATGTCAGTACAAAATAAACGCAATGCGGGCAAACATGTCAGTACAATATAAACGCAATGTGGGCAAACATGTCAGTACAATATAAACGCAATGTGGGCAAACATGTCCGTACAAAATAACCGCAATGCGGGCAAACATGTCAGTACAAAATAAACGCAATGCAGGCAAACATGTCAGTACAATATAAACGCAATGTGGGCAAACATGTCAGTACAAAATAAACGCAATGTGAGAAACATTTCACCAGAAAATAGACGCAATGGGAGCACATTTCACCTGGAAAAGCAAGCATTTACTCACCTGGCAAAGTCTCCGGCCTCTGGCACGCTACTCCCAGGACCATCTTCATCTTGCTCCTGCTCCTGTCTCCCGCGCTGATAGGGCTACGGCAAGATGGCGCCCGAAGCCCTGCTCCTGTCTCCCGCGCTGACAGGGCTACGGCAAGATGGCGCCCGAAGCCCTGTACTGGAGACACAAATAGTCTCCAGTACAGGGCTTCGGCAGCCATCTTGCCGTAGCCCTGCTCGCCTGCCGGTGTCGGAAGACTAAGGAGGCTGGAGCGGGGCTGCAGGCAATGAACTGGCACGGCGTCTATAGACGCCGCTGCCAGTTCATGCAAAAACAGTGGCCTGCTAAAAGCGGGACGTTTCCTGGGACCTCATGCAGCCTGGGACAGCGGACCCCGAATCCGGGACGTGTCCTGGTCAATCCGGGATGTCTGGTCACTCTAATAAAGGCACAATGCAGCTGAATACACAGGATTTCCTGGATAAAGGCACAGTGCAGCTGAATACACAGGATTTCCTGGATAAAGGGACAATGTGGCTGAATACACAGGATTTCCTGGCTATAGGTACAGTGCAGCTGAATACACAGGATTTCCTGGCTATAGGTACAGTGCAGCTGAATACACAGGATTTCCTGGCTATAGGTACAGTGCAGCTGAATACACAGGATTTCCTGGCTATAGGTACAGTGCAGCTGAATACACAGGATTTCCTGGCTATAGGTACAGTGCAGCTGCATACACAGGATTTCCTGGATAAAGGCACAGTGCAGCTGAATACACAGGATTTCCTGGATAAAGGGACAATGTGGCTGAATACACAGGATTTCCTGACTATAGGTGCAGTGCAGCTGAATACACAGGATTTTCTGGATAAAGGCACAGTGCAGCTGAATACACTTAGTTTCCTGGCTATAGGTACAGTGCAGCTAAATACACAGGATTTCCTGGCTATAGGTACAGTGCAGCTGAATACACAGGATTTCCTGGCTATAGGTGCAGTGCAGCTGAATACACAGGATTTCCTGGATAAAGGCACAGTGCAGCTGAATACACAGGATTTCCTGGATAAAGGGACAATGTGGCTGAATACACAGGATTTCCTGGCTATAGGTACAGTGCAGCTGAATACACAGGATTTCCTGGCTATAGGTACAGTGCAGCTGAATACACAGGATTTCCTGGCTATAGGTACAGTGCAGCTGCATACACAGGATTTCCTGGCTATAGGTACAGTGCAGCTGAATACACAGGATTTCCTGGCTATAGGTACAGTGCAGTTGAATACACAGGATTTCCTGGCTATAGGTACAGTGCAGCTGCATACACAGGATTTCCTGGATAAAGGCACAGTGCAGCTGAATACACAGGATTTCCTGGATAAAGGGACAATGTGGCTGAATACACAGGATTTCCTGACTATAGGTGCAGTGCAGCTGAATACACAGGATTTTCTGGATAAAGGCACAGTGCAGCTGAATACACTGAGTTTCCTGGCTATAGGTACAGTGCAGCTGAATACACTGGATTTCCTGGCTATAGGTACAGTGCAGCTGAATACACTGGATTTCCTGGCTATAGGTACAGTGCAGCTGAATACACTGGATTTCCTGGCTATAGGTACAGTGCAGCTGCATACACAGGATTTCCTGGCTATAGGTACAGTGCAGCTGCATACACAGGATTTCCTGGCTATAGGTACAGTGCAGCTGAATACACAGGATTTCCTGGCTATAGGTACAGTGCAGCTGCATACACAGGATTTCCTGGATAAAGGCACAGTGCAGCTGAATACACAGGATTTCCTGGATAAAGGGACAATGTGGCTGAATACACAGGATTTCCTGACTATAGGTGCAGTGCAGCTGAATACACAGGATTTTCTGGATAAAGGCACAGTGCAGCTGAATACACTGAGTTTCCTGGCTATAGGTACAGTGCAGCTGAATACACAGGATTTCCTGGCTATAGGTACAGTGCAGCTGAATACACAGGATTTCCTGGCTATAGGTACAGTGCAGCTGCATACACAGGATTTCCTGGATAAAGGCACAGTGCAGCTGAATACACAGGATTTCCTGGATAAAGGGACAATGTGGCTGAATACACAGGATTTCCTGACTATAGGTGCAGTGCAGCTGAATACACTGGATTTCCTGGCTATAGGTACAGGGCAGCTGAATACACTGGATTTCCTGGCTATAGGTACAGTGCAGCTGCATACACTGGATTTCCTGGCTATAGGTACAGTGCAGCTGAATACACTGGATTTCCTGGCTATAGGTACAGTGCAGCTGAATACACTGGATTTCCTGGCTATAGGTACAGTGCAGCTGCATACACAGGATTTCCTGGCTATAGGTACAGTGCAGCTGCATACACAGGATTTCCTGGCTATAGGTGCAGTGCAGCTGCATACACAGGATTTCCTGGCTATAGGTACAGTGCAGCTGAATACACAGGATTTCCTGGCTATAGGCACAGTGCAGCTGAATACACAGGATTTCCTGGCTATAGGTGCAGTGCAGCTGAATACACAGGATTTCCTGGCTATAGGTACAGTGCAGCTGCATACACAGGATTTCCTGGCTATAGGTACAGTGCAGCTGAATACACAGGATTTCCTGGCTATAGGTACAGTGCAGCTGAATACACAGGATTTCCTGGCTATAGGTACAGTGCAGCTGAATACACTGGATTTCCTGGCTATAGGTACAGTGCAGCTGAATACACTGGATTTCCTGGCTATAGGTACAGTGCAGCTGAATACACATGATTTCCTGGCCATAGGTACAGTGCAGCTGAATACACAGGATTTCCTGGCTATAGGTACAGTGCAGCTGAATACACAGGATTTCCTGGCTATAGGTACAGTGCAGCTGAATACACTGGATTTACTGGCCATAGGTACAGTGCAGCTGAATACACTGAGTTTCCTGGCTATAGGTACAGTGCAGCTGAATACACTGGATTTCCTGGCTATAGGTACAGTGCAGCTGAATACACAGGATTTCCTGGCTATAGGTACAGTGCAGCTGCATACACAGGATTTCTTGGCTATAGGTACAGTGCAGCTGAATACACTGGATTTCCTGGCCATAGGTACAGTGCAGCTGAATACACTGAGTTTCCTGGCTATAGGTACAGTGCAGCTGAATACACTGGATTTCCTGGCTATAGGTACAGTGCAGCTGAATACACGGTGTTGCCTGAATTGCAGGGAAAATTGCCTAGCATCTCAGCACATTCAAGCGTGGGCAGATGTCTCACTGCCTGTTATGGTCATGAAACATCTGCCCATCTGTGACTGGCATTAGTGTCCATCGGCAAGACACAGTGGTGTGCTGGGCTATAATTAATGACAGTGGTAGTACACACCATGAATTACTGAATAGAATTGTTCAGCATTAAAATTTGTGATTAGACAGTAATGTAAATTATATCCTACATGGCTATTCAGGAAAAAAAATAAAACACTGCCAATGCACCAAGTAATAAAAATGAATACGTAAAATAATTGCTTGAATGAAATTCTATTTTCCCCCCAATTTTTGTTCAGTTATAATAAGAATTCACCTAGGCCCTGTAATTGTCACGGCTGTAGTAGTGGGACATGACAGGGCCAAATCTGGACGTTAATGGCACCATTCTCCTTAACCACCCTGGCGTTCTGATTAAATCGCCAGGGTGGCTGCGGGAGGGTTTTTTTTAAATAAAAAAAAAACTATTTCATGCAGCCAACTGAAAGTTGGCTGCATGAAAGCCCACTAGAGGGCGCTCCGGAGGCGATCTTCCGATCGCCTCCGGCGCCCAGAATAAACAAGGAAGGCCGCAATGAGCGGCCTTCCTTGTTTTGCTTATATCGTCGCCATAGCGACGAGCGGAGTGACGTCATCGACGTCAGCCGACGTCCTGACGTCAGCCGCCTCCGATCCAGCCCTTAGCGCTGGCCGGAACTTTTTGTTCCGGCTACGCTGGGCTCAGGCGGCTGGGGGGACCCTCTTTCGCCGCTGCTCGCGGCGAATCGCCGCAGAGCGGCGGCGATCAGGCAGCACACGCGGCTGGCAAAGTGCCGGCTGCGTGTGCTGCTTTTTATTTGATTAAAATCGGCCCAGCAGGGCCTGAGCGGCAGCCATCGGCGGTGTTGGACGAGCTCAGCTCGTCCAGACCGCTCAGGTGGTTAATTACTACCTCAGTTCCTGACACAAATTACTATACTTAAATACTGTTTCCTGACCATCCAGATAAATCCTTCGATTCTGCGCCTTCCTTTTATAGACTCTCCATTCTTTGTTATACCAGCTCAGAGCCTTTGCTTTGATAAGATGCGGCTCCAGTGTTATCACCATGGCGAGTGCAGTGATGACATAAGTGACAGCTTCTCTCATTGGGTAGAACCTTTCAGATCTAATAACAGATCCTCTCTTTCAGCTTTCTCTTTTCCTCATGGAGCTATATTCAAACAAGAAATGTGTGTCAGTTCTCGTCTGTACTCTCCCATATTGAAGTGGAAGAATAACTTAAACCCTGCCTGTGAGCGGACTTAAAAGGATGTTAATGCTTGAAATCTATTTTCTTTTGGAAAATTCTGGCTTCTCTCTGTGATAGATATCAAATTATTCAACTGTTTGATTTATTGCAGAGTATAATAAAACCTAGCGACCCAATACAGGATAGTAAAATCTTTATGATGGACACTAATGTTCTTGTCTTGTGGGCTTTTTATAGAACAAGACTAAACTTTCATTATACAGTTAAATCAGACCTCAAGAAAGCTTTTCTGCATTTGTGCCCATTCCTGCCATGTTCAGGTACAATGCCAGCTTACCTTGATGGTGAAAGGTAAAGCATTTGCTGTCTGTGTTGCATGGTAGATTGAGATGAGCAAGCAAGAATGCAAGGAGGGGTAATGGCACCAACATTTTTTGGGGGAAGCGCAGGATGGGCAACTTCTGAACGAATCATTTCCTCCCAGGATGCAAAGCAAGGTCCAGCAGCCAACTAGAAGAGACACCCACCACAGGCAGGGGAGGGGTTATTTACTCCATCTTGTGAGACTTTGGGCAAGCTGATGCATCTGGGAGTCCCAGGGAATCCACCACTGTAGGACAGCAGCAGTAGAAGTTGAAGGGAGCAGTAGAAGTTCTCAGGAGACAAAGGCGGCTCTTTTTTACCTGTTGCCATTTTCCACCATGCTTAAATAAAGAATCCTAGCATTGGCATTCCGGAATCTTCTCCTCTTCTTTGCATTCTCAGGAAGTTGATTGTTTCATACCCTTGCATCCAAACTGATTGCATCGCATAGTTGTAGAAAAATATTGTTGTCACAGGAGCCCTAGTGGTCAGACCGCGAAATGCCTTCCAAACGGTGCCAGCGCACGGATCGTGCGAACTCTGGTCGCAGTCAATGCGTAGGAACCGTTGGGAATTGGCCGCAGACAAACCAGAAGGGAGCCTGTGAGGTACGGTAAATACAACTTTACACACTACTTCAGGGTATCTGCCACCACCTCTGTTTTCTGAGACAGAGGAACTCACTAACTGGTTATTTCTCGACCTGCAAATAAAAATGGTTAAACACACTCTATTCTGTCTAGATATCAACAATAGTAGCGTCTCTTCAGAAGTCTGGTTCAGTTTGTGCGGCTGCGAAGAAGGGTAGCGGAACAGTGAATGACTTGGATAAAGTCGTTTATTCACGGCAATATAAATAATTAATATATACAGACAATTATTAAAATAACAATTATTGAGACATGAGATAACACAGTATGAAAATAAAGGGGAGAAAAAAAATACTTAGTTCATGGAAGATGTCCTTTTGTGGGAAAATCATCAAGTCCTTGATTTCAAGTTCCGCAGAGTTCTTTGTTTCAGCTAAGTTCAATCAAAATGGCCACCACTTGTTCCTCACGGTGGCCGTGTGTTCATGAAGGTGGAAAAATGGAGGAATGAGAGCCCGCCAGCCAGCCATGTGCTTTTGATGAAGCTGGTTTGGGGGTGTGGCAATGCCGGCCCCCTCTGAGTTACCCACCAATGACAGTTCATTCCCTCTGAGAGATTTTAGGTTTTAAACTTACAAACTGTCGTACCTCACAAACGATACACGTTATATTTAGGGGGATGACAGATTCATGCTAGTCGGAAAATACAGATTAATATGACATCAGACATGGCTAGGGCAGCGGGTCCAGTTCTTGAGAAGGGTCATACCTCAACAACCGGACAGACTATCACAATGAATTTCATATCAGCACGATGGGCAGACTTTAACGAATAAGACTATATGAATTTTATAGCTGTGCGATATACCGTCTCCATTTAATAGGTAAGAAACCCTATCCCCTAGGTTTTCCTATCTGCCTGGTCGGTGCCGCTCTGGCTGCTTTGTCATGGCCCCCTGGAGAGCCAGTTTCCTTTCTCTTTTCATGGGGCTATCTGGCTGTGGGGGAAAAGGAGCTGGTCCCTGCAGGGAATCAAGCCACGTGCGACATTCCTGAGGGGTGAGGGGAATGCTTTGCTCACAGGGGAACAGGTCTCTGGACTAAAAAACACAAAAGTGTCGTTTTCTGTTCGCTTGCACGACTGCACAGATTCGACAGGGACCGATTAGGAAAGCGACTGTGAATTCTCTAGATTCACCTGCGTTTCTCACGGCTATTCCGTGACAATTGTTTTAGTCATTTACTTAATTGTTTAAGACACTGACTTGTTTCATATCCTTGCATCCACACTGATTGTACCCCATGGGTTTAGAAAAAATATTTTTGTCATATAGATAATTGTTGAGGACAATGACCTGAACTGTTATTTATTTATTGTATTTATAAAGCGCCAACATATTACGCAGCGCTGGACATTAGTTTAGGTTACAGACAATATTTAGGGGTGACATACAGCAAAAGGACAGTACCTGAATACAAGTAAAAAAAAGACAGAGGACACCAAGAGCCCAATAGTGCAATATTGTCTGGTAAGCTCAATATATAATGTAATGTCAAAGGTTCTTATACTCACAAAGGTGGATTACCATCAGGCAACCACTTGACAGGCAGGTGGGGAGTATTAGTACCTGACCCCACTCAGGTATAAAAGTCACTCTCTGTAGATAGAAAAATGGGGAAAGAACCCCTCCACCAGGGGTGGACTTAATCGTGCTGTAATATGTACGAACAGAGGTGCCAAGCAGAGTAAAACAATGTTCTAAAAATGATAAAAAGAAAGAAGTCGAGGTGGACTTACCTCCCTCTGGTAGTGGATATATACTCAAATGCAGAGTAAAAAATATACAATTTATTCACAGCTCCATCAGGCAGTACAGGAGCATATAAAACTGGTTCACAGAGGCGCTCACACGCTTTATGGACCTGAACCAGTTTTATATGCTCCTGTACTGCCCGATGAAGCGGGACTGTTGACCGCGAAACGCGTTGCGATTTTATGGAGCTGTGAATAAATTGTATATTTTTTACTCTGCATTTGAGTATATGTCCACTACCAGAGGGAGGTAAGTCCACCTCGACTTCCCTCTTTTTATCATTTTCAGAACATTGTTTTACTCTGCTTGGCGCCTCTGTTCGTACATATTACAGCACATACCTGAATACAAGAAAGACCAGATCATGCAGCACAGTATGAGTACAAGGTAACTGTTCCCATTTGTATTATGTTGCATATCACTGCTGCATAGTCTTAAATTGTGTATCTATATATATATATCTATATCTATATATCTATATATCTATATATATATATATCTATATATCTATATATATATATATATCTATATATATATATATATATATATATATATATATATATATATATATATATATATATATATATATATATATATATATATATATATATGAAGTGACAGAGGTCAAACTTACATAAACACTTTCACATTTGTTTAGTGAAGCATGGCAAAGGCACATATAATGTGCAATGCTGAATAACACTTGGCAACCAAGCAATGATATTTAATTGTGAAATAAATTCTGATTGGGTGCTGCCAGTTACTGTACTGGATGCTGCTCATTGCCTTATAAGCAGAGGCTTCAATAGCTGTTCATTTACTCTCACTGATGACTTGGCCAATTCATATTTACAACCCATTCTTTTGGCTGTACTAAACATAGCCAACAATTAGATTGCCGTCAATACCATCCTTTACAGTAATAATCATCTTGCCTGTCTCACACGAGCGGATCTGCTACAATAAATAGACGAATGCTGCCTTGTTCTGAGGGAAGCCAGTGACAGTCGTCCAGCAGCCCAAAGATAGAATAACAGGTCATTTTTGGAAATAATGTAACCTTCACAGTTCTCTAGCTGCAGGCAAATCACGGGATAGACAGTGTCAGCTCTTTTTTAGCAATGGGAAATTATGGAAAAAATATGGGGGAAAGAGAAATTGATTGTTGTGCATAACAATATTAAGCACACTATCCACAATTGTTGAACAAATTATTACAAGTGTCCAGGAATCTAACAGAGCTGTAGGCAGGGCCAGATTTACCATAAGGCATTGTAGGCATGTGTCCACAGGTCCCTGATAATGGAAAGGCGGCTCACTCCTCTCCTCTAGTGCCTCCCTATGCAGAGCATAAACGAGGGGTTACTCAGCCCGCTCTTGGCATTCCAGATCTTCCTTCAGCTGAGGGCACCATTAGCTACTTAATACTGAGGCTACATCTGGCTACCTAATGCACAGCTACTATGCAGTTCAGCCATACAGCATTGGATGTTTATCACCGCTTGACTCCTGCTTAAAAAAACACTTAAAGGGGAACTTCAGCCTAAACAAACATACTGTCATTAAGTTACATTAGTTATGTTAATTAGAATAGATAGGTAATATAATTTTTTACCCACCCTGTTTTAAAAGAACAGGCAAATGTTTGTGATTCATGGGGGCTGCCATCTTTGTCATGGGGGCAGCCATCTTTTTGGTTGAAAGGAGGTGACAAGAAGCAGGAGACACAGTTCCAACTGTCCTGTGTCCTGATAATCCTCCCAGCTGCACACACTAGGCTTCAAATGTCAAATTCAAAATGTAAAAAAAAAAAAAAAATTTGCACCAAAACACCAGAACGAGAGCAACATCAGAAACCCCATCATGCTTTGCACAGCATCAGGGGAAAAAAGCCCGGGCAGTTTTCTTCTGTGCAGCTAAAAATGAGACATGGTTAAGAGAAACAAAGTTCTGATGCTGTGAAACTGTTAAAGAAACACCAGGCCTTTTCAGTGCTGCTGAGTCGATTTTTAGTCCGGAGGTTTACTTTAAGTACCAGCTGTCTCTGCACCAGAAACCACTGGTACAAGTAACAGCGGAATACCGACGAATCGCTGCAAGTACCCGCCGCATGCCAGGAACCTGGGCTACCCACTCTGCCATCTCTATGACAGCAGAGTTCCTGTGAGCCGGTCAGGAGCCGCTTTCATTGGCTCCTGAGCTGACCCTGCCTCTCAATGTAAGCCAATGGGAGCCACTTACATTGATAAACAGGGTCAGGAGCCAATGAAATCAGCTCCTGACCAGCTCACAGGACTTAGAGATGGCAGAGCGAGTGAGCTGCGGCGGGGAGACAGCGCAGAGATAGTCTAGAGCGACGAAAGCAACGAGAATGCACGTCGTCGGTGGATTGAAATCTACGCCCTGGAAGCCAGGAAACCGTCAAAACAGGGCGTAGATTTCCATCGTTAAGGTCCTTAAGTAGTTGATGCAACTCTCAGTGGCAGTGCTCAGACACGCTCTTAGTGATGGCAGTTGACTACGGTACTCTACGCAATCCATGTGAACTATAGCTAAAGGTAAACGCACACAATAATCAACTTCAGTTCAGTGTGTGTTTACCTCTAGTAGTGACAAATGCTGCCAGAGTTCATTAGAACACTGAGGAAGTCTTTTTACATTTCAAAGGAGGTACAGCTGTATGACTTCATGTCAGATGGAGCCTACAGAATCATATGTAAGTCGGTATGTGATTTAAAATGTATTGCACGGTTCTGATCCAGTTCTGTATTTTGCCTGAAGAAGAAACGTAATATTTCAAAAGCTCGCAATAAACCATGTACAGTTAGTCATTAAAGGTATTATCAGAATGTTTGTTGGTTTGATGTCTGCATTTCTTCTCCTCGACTTACATCGGAACACACTTCACTTGCTTGACAAGACAGATGCTTTCACTTCCATACCTAGAAATTAACTCTTTCAGGAAACAAAATAAAACAAGCCTGGTTATTAATATTTTGTATTATACATACACATGCTTATCTCATCATGTCACATATCACCTCGGGTACACTTAGAATGTTAGATGAATTGCTTATTTTTCCTACTTTTAAATGCAGATTTTGTTACAATTTGTATGCAGCTTTGAATAGAGCCAATTAAATGCAGTTTTGAATTGAATCATTTCCAAGTTTATATTGCACCAACCAGTTTGGAAAAATGAGCATGTAGGCAATTATCTCTAATTATAACTCTTATCAGTTGTCTGTACGTTGGGTATGATTATTGCTCCCTGTAATCCATCCTTTCTTAAGCCTCATGTACACGGTACAATTTCCATTAGATCAACTGATCTATTAGATAATTTCCAACCGGTCCAGTCGGATTGCAACAGATTTTGCAAAATTGATCAGAAACAATTTGGACGTCTACACACGATGCAATTTCTTATCAGATCACCGGTCCATCTGACGGAAAATTGTATCGTGTAGCTTTACCTTTGGTGTTCATGTCATTGATCATTCATCAGACCTGATGTGCAGATAACAGAGCTCATATCAGACATTAACCACTTAAAGACAAGCAGGTGTATTAAAACATCCTGCTGGAGCCTCTGAACGGCTCCAGTACATTTTTATAAGTCAAGCAGCACTTCTGCTGCTGTGCACATGCGCGTGTCCATGCACGTGCGTTCCCGCGCACGTTTACCATACTGTGTACTAGGGACATACTTCAAATCTTGAGCACTGAAAGGTGAAAATCACTCTTGCCCGTTAGGATAAAATCCCCTTTGGGGTGAAGTGGTTAATAAGGGAGTTTGCTGCACTCGATTTCTCATATTTGTTTTACAAGCATGAGTT
Source organism: Hyperolius riggenbachi (assembly GCF_040937935.1). Taxonomy (NCBI): domain Eukaryota; kingdom Metazoa; phylum Chordata; class Amphibia; order Anura; family Hyperoliidae; genus Hyperolius; species Hyperolius riggenbachi. The sequence continues at coordinate 533,789,123 of NC_090646.1, read as the reverse complement.
CCCTTTAATTATAAAAATGTGAAATAGGAAATGGCTTTTAAGTGAAGAATGAAAATTGTTTTCTTTTTTTGTTTTGCCCTGGGATAAAAAACTGTTTTCACACCTCATCATTTCATATTAACAGATTGAGCAAAGCGTTTTTTAATTTTCAAAGAATTAAATGTGCTAAAGGATAGACCTGGCACACCTTCCGTTTAATTATGGGTTTGGGTCTGTTGATTTTTTTTCCTCCAGGAGTGATAGATTTAAGTCATTCTGTATGCAGAGCCTTCTGGTACACTAGAAGATGATGGCTGTTCCAGCTGGCAAATCTTGATACAGAGAAGAATCACTTGTCTAGGCTTGGTGCCAGGCAAGACAGTGGCATTCTGAATAGTGCGCCTCATCCTCTAACAGAGGCTGTGATGATAATGACTATTCTCACCAGCACTGCTAACCCTTGTCAGCCGCTTACAAATCCACATTGCTGCACTAAACTTCTGCTTATCAGTGCTCAGAAGGCAGAACAAAAGCTATGCAGGGAAATAACATTGATACCTGGTGCACAGAGATAACGGATGCTGTCCTTGCTGGAATATATCTCAGGCAGCATTGATGTATGATGACATTCTGTGAATGTGTCTTTCTAGTCAGTCATTAAAGGCTGATACCACCTAGAACTGCTGTTTCAGTTTCGCCCAGTTACTGTCAGGTTGAACCCACAGGCTTACTCCCTTTGTGTCTTAGGGAACCCAGCAGTGGCACCTCCCTCCAGAGGAGCTAGCAGTGCCGGGATAGGATGGCTATTAACCAGCTGGGCGGTATGGACGAGCTCAGCTCGTCCAGTACCGCCGGAGCCTGCCTCTCAGGCCCTGCTGGGCTGATTTGCGCCAAATAAAGTGCAGCACACGCAGCCGGCACTTTGCCAGCCGCGTGTGCTGCCCGATCGCCGCCGCTCTGCGGCGATTCGCCGCGAGCAGCGGCGAAAGAGGGTCCCCCCAGCCGCCTGAGCCCTGCGCAGCCGGAACAAAAAGTTCCGGCCAGCGCTAAGGGCTGGATCGGAGGCGTCTGACGTCAGGACGTCGGCTGACGTCCATGACGTCACTCCGCTCGTCGCTATGGCGACGGTGTAAGCAAAACAAGGAAGGCCGCTCATTGCGGCCTTCCTTGTTTATTCTGGGCGCCGGAGGCGATCGGAAGAACGCCTCCGGAGCGCCCTCTAGTGGGCTTTCATGCAGCCAACTTTCAGTTGGCTGCATGAAATAGTTTTTTTTTAATTTAAAAAAAACCCTCCCGCAGCCTCCCTGGCGATCTTATCAGAACGCCAGGGTGGTTAAAGGGCAAATCACTTTCCTTTTTAGACAACCCTGGAGTTGCATATACAATTTTTTTTTATTTTTTTAGTGTACTTTAATGTGCTTTAAAGGACCGCTATTATGAAAATCGTACAATGGCTCAGACTCCAGCTCCTCGACTCTCACTCCTTGGTCAAACTGCATATATTTGCATAACATTTTGCATCAACTCAGAAGAATTTGCATCTCTTTGATCATCCCTAAGGTCCACTTGCGGCCAGCTGGGTTAGACTGTGTCCGGCTGTAGCACGGGGTAGATGCGTTACCCCCATAGGCTATGTAGGGGAATGCATCTGCCTGCCGAGATTATCGTGGACTGCACCTAAGTGCGGCCCTCTTACTGCAACGGATCCTGCGGCTCTGATGCAGCGTGACAAGTGTGAATGGCTCTTATTTATAAAATAGGAGTCATTCACTGTCCGTTTAGCGATGAGCAGAGAACGGACGAAAAATATCCGTTCTCCGCTCAAGTGGGAAAATAGCCTTAGTGGCCGCGTCTAAATTGTTGGGAGCAGTTGTTGGTCCTTAAGATTTCCTGCTGGTTCATCTCAAGTAGACCAGCACGCTATGGAGCTATGTTATCTGTATTAACATTAAAGCAAGAAGCTTTCATATTTGAAAACATTATTAGTTAAAGAGTAACTGTCAGGCTGCAAAAGCTAATTTAAACCTCTATTCTCCTGTGTTAAACAGTTTAGAAGGAAGCCAAAAAGGCAATACTGAAGTTAAAAATCTCTCTTACTATGATGTGTGCTGAACAGCAAGGCTTTTTATTCCCAAGCTCCTAAGGAGGACGCAGACCGAATAACAGATACTGCAAAACATTCTGGGGCTGCCTCTTCTTCCCACTGCAGTACCTTGGGTCATCCCCCTTCATTTCCCTATCACGCCTAGGCTGCTTTCTCAGTGAGACGTTACAGGCTCATGTTACAGCAGCTTCTAACAGCAGCCAGCAATGAAAAATCACAGGGCATATGTTCTGTTAGAGTATACTGCATGACTCCGCTATTGTTCCTAGCCACATGGCTAATTAATATTCACTTCACAGTAGTGTTGTCCATTACGTTCTTTTTTGTGAGTCGAATCATCAGGAAGCAGGGAGGATATGACATCACAATTAGCTTCATAGGAGCCAGACAAACATGGAACCTGCCATGAGCTGTCGGGAGCATCATTCTCTGCAAATACTATATAAAAATTCTGTGAAATCCAAACGTGGACAGAGAAATGCATATGTAATGTAAGTACAGCCAATATTTAGCTACTGATATATGTGTTTTTTTTCTCTGAGACCCTATACCTAACAGCTCCTCTTTAAAGCAGCTGAAGGAAAAAATATATTTTTATATTTTTCTGATTTCTAAATGTTTTATTGTTTTTGAGCTAGTGAACAAACCAAAAATTTAAAAAGGAGTAAATTACAAAAAAACTATGCAATTTTTCTTTGACTATCTTGTGATGTCTATATGATGTTCCCATTTTTCTAGAGCAGGAAATTGCATTAACAGCACTTTTAATGATTTTACATACATGGAATATCCCCAAGCATCTGTTCATTTGGATTCAGACAGCAAAATAAGTAGCAAAAAGAATATGATGGTTTTGAAGAGCGGAGGAGCATTTTTCCAGTTCCTTTATAAATGGCCCTTCTAAGTGGAAATGTCTCAGCTTGTCTCTTAGCAATCTAGCTGGAAGAGGTTAGAGTGGCAACAGTTGTGCCTTATTTTTAGATAAAACACGGGCACAGATGATGTGGCTGAACTTTGCTATTTTAGATTGCACAAATGTATCAGACAATTTGCTTCTCTGTTTTATCCTTAATGTAATTCTTTCTACATGAAGAGTGCACAGTCTAGTATACAGTGCCGGCTTTCAGCAAATGAAAGCACCTTATTGTGATTTCTGCTCCGCACAGCTGACGTCTCTGAGGTGGGAGCAATTCACTGACCCAGAAAGTATTTGATGGCAGTTATTGGGCACTGAAGGGAAGCTGTCTGGCTCCACATGTTAAACTGTGTCCCGATAGAGAGGAAGGAAAGGCAGGCGGTGACAGTGTGGTGAGCTGTAATCACCCCAAGTTTAATTATGTCTTGGAAGGTTTCATATCACAAGGTACAGTGCTGCCAGTCAAAAGCCAGTGACAACTTTATACTTGTGCAAAGTTTATCTCCATTTTCCAGAAATAAATCCTTAACAAATCATCTCTGTATTGTTCAGGTCCATTAACAAGCTCTATTACACAGCCATACCAGTGGTTACTCTGCTTTTCTCAGGTTACCTTGCAGCTCTGCCTGTTTCATCGGGAAAGCTACCTTGCTTTGCTCTCAGCTGTTAGTGAGATGTGAGTGATTGATCCAGGCACCTTAGAACCAACATCCCTATAAGTTTGTAGGATCCTTTCTCTCTGTGGAATGAATGTACTATTGTAGCAAGCCCAGCAGAGCATTAAAGTGTACCTGAGCTAAAACCCCGTGAAAAACCTCATACTTCCCTAGGTAGAGGGAAGCCTCTGGTTCCTGCAGAAGGATCACACATCGTCCAGCCCCCACCATTGCCACGAGCGGACGTCCGATAGAAACGCTCTTGTCCGATTTCTATGAGCAGATCCATGCTCCTGCACCAGTGCAGTTGTGCTTGTGCGGATGCAGTACAGCCATGCTCTTGCATGACGAGGAGTTCAGCCTGGATTTTGACTATAAAAATACATAGAATACCTCAATAACTCTCTACCACCACACAATTTCCATGACCTTGGTCCCCAACTGGGAAAGAAAAAAACATCAGTGTTTCATAGTGTTTCATAGCATCTATTTGCAACCTAGCTGGATTCGTATTCAATACCATTATCACTAAGATCCACTGTTTGTTTAGCTTTCTCATGTCTGGTCTGTAACCATTGTAAATACTGTATTTCCTCTGAGAAAAAAGGGGACAGGGCCAAATATGTAAATTTGTTTTCTTAAGGGTAAAAAAATCATTTTTATATGTACACATTACTGATTTTTGTGTAAGTCATTAACTGTGCTCTCATTGGAAATGAAGTAAATTGACTTCAGTTTCGCTTTTAAAGAAGTGATGCTGTATTTAAGTAAATTTAAGACAATCAATTTTTACTTAAATGCATTTTATTGAAAAGTGTTAAAACACCTTGGCCCTTGTTCAATTCACTTTTTCTCCTAGGTTTCCTCCTAGCAGATCATTTTTCATGGTCTGTTTAAAATACATTTTCAGCACTCTTCAACTGGAAAGGTATCAAAAAGTCGTTGAAAAGGTACTGTCAAAATGATTCTGAGTATTTTCTTGCTGTTGGCTTTAAAGTGGTCTGAAAGCCAGCATTTTTACTTTCTCTACAAGATTTCTCACAGCTTGGAAGCTACTATACCAGAATTTCTTTTAGCAGAACATCACTGAAATGGTTAAACAAAAGCATTTTGTCCTGCTATTTAGCTTCAATCCACATTCAAACTGTAGATAACAGTATCTTTTTTCACATTCCAATCTTGTTGCAATGTGTGTAAACACAGTCTAACAAGTGAAGGAGCTCTCTGTGCTTCAGAACACACACACACACACACACACACACACACACACACACACACACACACACACACACACACACACACACACACTTCAGAAAATCTTATTATAAGCTGTTCATATATAATAAAGTACAGTTTAAATAAAATGCAATGCCAGCTTTCAGGGTGTGATAAACTACACTTTGGAAACTTATGCACAAAAGAAAATGATAACTGTATGGGTAATAAAATGTAGGAAAACACATTTTTATTGAATGTTATGTTGGAGTTTCAGACCACTTTATAAGGCATTTTATTGTTAAGATGTGAAAAAAATTCATCTAAAAGTTAATTTAATCAGGGCTAGTCTTTCTACCACTTAGTCTGATCCAATTCACGGTTTCACCTAAGTTTTCTCCTAGGAGATAATTTGTCATCTTTTGTTCAAGATAACGTTTCAGCACTCTATAATTGAAAACTACCAAAAAGTAGGTGAAACAGTACTGTCAAAATTATTCTTGATGGTTTCTTAAAAGGTATTTCATTAATAAAATGTGAAAATGACTTATCTTAATATCAAAACTTAAGAGAAAAAGGTAAAGTGGATTGGGCCCTTTCGCTGGGCTGGTGCACACCAACGGTTTTTGGTAGCTGTTTCAAAACTGCTGCCACCTGTTAAAACGTTTGGCTAATGTATCTCAATGGGATGGTGCACACCAGCGGTTTGAGGTTTTTAGCAAACCGCAAACATGGCTCCTGCAGTATAGGAACGTGGAAAACCGCTCTGGAAAAACGCTAGATCAGAGCGGTTTTCCAGGCGTTTTTGCTACAGAAACTGTTCAGTAACAGCTTTACTGTAACAATATATGAAATCTTCTACACAAAAACGCTCCAAAAAACGCTAGGCATGTTTAGAAAACCTCTCTAAACATGCCTAGAATCACTCTGAAAATCTGCTTCAAAAACCTCTAGCGTTTTGCAGATCTGCTAGAGGTTTTTGGTGTGCACTGGCCCTCTCTCTCTTCTGCCTGTCAGAAGAATTATGTTTTTTTTTATGTCTGAATAAATATGTATTCTAGCTAAATTAAAGTTTCAGTTGGTGTATTTACTGTAATTTTCAGCAGGGTTGTAAGCTGTTTAAACCATTTTTTTTCAAGGCTGAATAATGTCTATTTATAAAAAATGTTTAAGTCTTTACACACTTACAAGTCTGTAAAAGATACAATTAGAATAATTACAGCAGGTTCAGTTGTGTATGAATTATATGGTTTTACATCTCCCATTTATGTTCTCTATTTGATATGAGAAGATGTCATTTGAGGAACGCAGACTATGGCTCCTATGAATTACCTACATGTCCTGCAGGCAGGAAATGACTAGATCAGTTAGTTATGGTGCTTGTATGATTTTAAGTCCTAGTAGATTGTAGTTCCACAGATGCCTATGGAGATAAGTGTGTCTGTTAGCCCAGCTTTCATGCTTCAGGCGCTGTGCTTTGTAAGCGTAAAATCATGCCAGTTCCCATGGCTTGTATGACAGGTCACCTCATTTAACCAGTCACCTGTTAGAAAGTGTAATGCTGTCATTTTACAGCAATTTACCACAGTAGTTATCCCAGAAACAAAGAACACAGTTCTCTGTGCATTCCTTAGGGTATATCACTACCATAAAGACTTAAAGTGTGTTGTTTTGAAAAAAATTTAAGATTTTTTTTTTATCATAGTCCATATTGTTGTGAAAATCTGAAAAAATGCCCTGGAATATATAGGAAATTCACAATAATGTGACTAATTTATATCGTAAAAAAAGCTACCAGTAAACGACATTAAAGAGGACCTGTGGTCAAAATAACATAATGAATAAAATTGCTTAATTTTTTACAATATTACGTTATTATCTTATAGTAATGGCAGGCGATCTTTATGGAATGTTCATTTACTAAGAATTTTAAAGCCGGTAGAAAAGATCTCTCCCAGAATTTCACAAAGTAAGTCTCAGTGGGAGGGCGGGGCTACATACAATTATAAAGCAATATATAGCTATATTATTATTATTGATTTGTAGAGCGCCAAAATATTCCGTGGCGATGTACAAAGTAAGAAATAAACATGGAGTACATAATAATACAGACAATGGTGTACACTAATATACAAGATACAGATTTATTGACAGAATACAAATATGATACAAAATACAGAATACAAAATACAGAATTGGTAATGACAGTGATAAAAGTAACATGATAAATAAAATGTATAGTGATTTCCAAGACACAAAAGGGGGAGAGAGCCCTGCTCTTGCGAGCTTACAATCTGAAGGATAGATATGTTTCAGACAGGTATAAGTTGACTTTAGTTCTAATGTTTTAATGTTTCTATTTGATTAAAATATGAACAGCTCTGACAACATCCCTCCCTCAGGCAAATAAGAAGTAACTGGCTTTTCAGGATCCCGAGAATCAGAGACTTTCACTTTTGTTTCCTCTTCTGTTGCCAGTGATGGCGTCTGCTATTCTAAACGAGGACCTGAAGTGTTCTTTCTGTCTGGACATTTATACAGATCCTGTAAGCCTGACATGTGGTCACAACTTCTGCCAGGTCTGTATTGATCGAGTGCTGGACTCACAGGAGGGGTCTGCAGGTTATTCCTGTCCTGAATGTAGAGAGAAGTACAAGGAGCGGCCTGGATTACACAGGGGCATTGCTCTGAGGAAAATGGCAGAGCGTTTCCTGTCTACTCAACCAGATCAGGAGGATGCCGGAGTCCATTGTACTTACTGTATCCATTCTACTGTACCTGCTGTTATGTCCTGTCTGATCTGTGACACTTCTATGTATGATAAACACCTGAGAGTCCACAGCAAGGCACCAGAACACGTCTTATGTGCCCCCACCACCTCCCCGGAGACCAGGAAGTGCTCCGTCCATAAGAAGATCCTGGAGTATTACTGCACTAAGGATGCTGTCTGTGTGTCCTGCTATGTGATCGGGGGACATGTAGGACACAAGATGATGTCACTGGATGAGGCCTCTGAGGAGAAGAAGAAGAAGCTGTGGAATGATCTGCATAAACTGATGGCAGAGACATAGGAGACTGAGAAAAGAGTGTGGAGTCTGGAGGAACACAGGAGAAAAGCACAAGAAAAAGCAGCTGGTGAAAAAGAGAGAGTCACTGTCCTGTTTAAAGACCTCAGGAGACGGCTGGAGGAGCTGGAGAAGAGTCCTGAGTGACATCACAAGGCAGGTACAATGCTATGATGATGTCATTCAGCAGCTGGAGATAAAGAAGGTGGAGCTGTCCAGGAAGATGCGTCACATTGAGAGGATGTATAACATGACCACTGACTGTCTTACAGAAATCAGACACAGGTGACTTGTGTGACACGGGATGGAGAGAGTGACCTCACCAGGCAGGTAAAATGCAATGATGATGTCATCAGACAGCTGGAGATAAAGGAGGAGCTGTCCAGGAAGATGCGTCACATTGAGGAGCTGTGTAACATGACTGATCCACTGACTGTCTTACAGGAATCAGACACAGGTGACTTGTGTGACACGGAGGCATGGCCGGCCTTTGACCTGAGCGACCGGAGCGGTCGCTCAGGGCGCCAGCTTGCAAGGGCGCACGGGTGGCATGCCGCGCACAGTACAGTGTCGCTGCTCCGCCGCCCGCTCTGTCTCTCCCCGCCGTCTCTCTGTAATTAGAGGGAGACTACAAGAAAATGGCCGCCGATGTCCACAAATGCGGACATCGTCGGCCATTTTCTTGTGGTCCCACTCTATTTACAGACGGAGAGGAGGCGGGGAGAAGCAGGGGGAGAAGAGTGACGTCGGCGCTGGAAGTCTGGAACACGGATAACAGGTGAGTAAATTCCCCGCCTCAGCCTGCTATGCCTGAAACTATCTGGAGGGGGGAGCGCAGAAGGGGGGGACTGGGGGCAACTATACTAGCCATGGCCGACCTTTGACCTGACTACCTACACCTGGCTACCTATACTACTGAGGGCACCTACGCCTGGCTACCTATACTACTGAGGGCACCTACGCCTGGCTACCTATACTACTGAGGGCACCTACGCCTGGCTACCTATACTACTGAGGGCACTACGCCTGGCTACCTATACTACTGAGGGCACCTACGCCTGGCTACCTATACTACTGAGGGCACCTACGCCTGGCTACCTATACTACTGAGGGCACCTACGCCTGGCTACCTATACTACTGAGGGCACCTACGCCTGGCTACCTATACTACTGAGGGCACCTACGCCTGGCTACCTATACTACTGAGGGCACCTATGCCTGGCTACCTATACTGGAGGCACCTATGCCTGGCTACTTATGGGGGGACCTATAGCTAATGTCCTATGCTGGGGGCACCTATGCTTGGCTACCTATATTTAGGACACCTAAACATAAGATCCTATGCTAAGGGCACCTATAGCTGGTTACCTGCCTATACTGAGTCTGAGGGCATTTTTTTTTGGGGGGGGGGACCGGGGGGGGGGACCGTGGCTATAATGCACGGTGCAAAGTGTGTGTGTTTGTGTGTACTGTGCGTGTGTGTGTAGGATGAAGGGGGGGGGGGGCACCAAATTCAGGTTTCGCTCAGGGCGCTGTGAAACCTAAGGCCGGCCCTGCACGGAGGACAGACATGATAAGCAGCTCCATGATGGAGGGGATCTGGATGTGGCTGGCATCTCACACACTTACACACAGGAGTAGCTGATATCATGTCTGAGGTAACTGGGGGGATCTACAGTATATCCATGTACAGCCTGCACACATATTACTGGATGTAAACACAGCTTGTAATAAGCTACATATATCAGCTGACAGGAAGACTGCATCCTGGTCTCTTATAGTGCAGAACCGTCCAGAAACACCAGAGAGATTTCAGGATGAGCCTCAGGTGATGAGCAGCCGGAGTTTCTCCTCAGGGCGACATTACTGGGAAGTGGATGTTGGGAGATCAGCACAGTGGATAGTAGGGATGTGTTACCCTAGTATAGCCAGGGGAGGAATGTAGTCATGAATTGGACATAATAACAAGTCCTGGGGTTTGCACAGGATAGGGAAGCAGTGCTCATTGAGACATGACAGGAAAGAGATGCGGTTACGTGGTGGGATTACCAGTGATAGAGTCAGAATATATCTGGATTATGAGGCTGGGCAGATCTCCTTTTATGCCCTGTGTGACCCCATCAGACACCTCCACACTTTTATTACCAGATTTACTGAGCCCCTCCATGCTGGGTTATGGGTATTTGATGGTTGTATAAAGATATCTGGGAGGAGTCAGAGGGTGTGAGAGCTCCACCCACTGGTGACATCACAGGGAGAGGATTGTGATTGCCTGATTGTCCCACCAGTATTTACTAGCTGTCTGTGATTTCCAGGGACAATTCCTGGTTTCTGTCCTGAACAATTATATCCTGAAATCCTCATTTATTGTCACATGATTATAATTGTATGTGTATATCTGTCACTGATAATAATCTCTATTCTCTGTATGACTTCCAGCTATGAGCTGCCTGTGATAAGAAGCATGTAACATGAAACCCATTATTCCTATATCTTTATCTTATATTTTGGATTTTTATTTAAAAAAAATAATAAATATTATAAAGCAGATAAACAGGAAGCATTACTCATGTAGTAAAATTATTTACTAACTGTGTCCAGGGACAGTCTACAAATCTTTGTCTACAAAACTTTGTATGATTCCTTATCGGTGGCTGAGCAGATGCAGTCATTAGAACAATTGTGCAGAGAGCAGAACGTTTTTTTCTCTCCTTGCCCTTAGTTGTCAGTCTCTCAGGACAGGGCCCCCTGCGGCTGCCTTCCTTGCAGGGTCTATTGTTATGCCCCTGCTGCAAAACAGCAGACTCTTTAGTGTCTCAGAGCACTCTTTTCTGTTGTTTTGCAGCAGGGGGAGCTTCACACACTTCATTGAGTTTGTACAGGCTTATTTATCATATGTAGCTCTGTAATGTGATTACACCGCACTGCAAAGTAACTTACAGAGGAGGGATACAACCAACTATATGGATATATGCCTATGTGTGAGGGCCCGTGCACACCAAAAAGTGCTAGCGTAATCGCAAACGCTCAGCGCTTTTTGAAGTGATTTTTCAGAGCGATTCTAGGCATATGCAGAGCGATTTTCTAAGTATGCCTAGAGATTTTTGGAGCATTTTGGTGTAGCATTTTTTTTTTTTTGTTACAGTACAGTTGAAACTAAAAAGCTTCTGTAACAAAAGCGCTTGGAAAACCACTCCGTTCTAGTACTTTTCAGAGTGATTTTCTACTTTTCGAAAAAAGTGCAGAAATTCTGCAGGTCCTGCGTTTTGGAGAAAATCACATCGCTCTGGTGTGATCCATCCCATTCAAATACATTAGCCAATCGCTTTTCAAAGCACCAACCCTAAAACCGCAAATGTAAATTAAGTAGGCATCTAATTGGAATTTTCTGATATGACTCAGACCATGGCAACAGGAACCACCAGCATATAGTAGGAGATGCTACTTTATAACTATATATTTTATAGATAACCATTATTCAGCCACCACTATGATGTTATGGCCCAGTTTATAGTTGCAGTCACCCTCAGCAAATAGCAGAAAATAAGGCTTCATAACTATATATTTTACTTTTGCATACATATTCCATTATTCCTAAATCTTATAATAAAAGTTGCCCTCATTCTTTAGTGTTAAATTAACATACAATCAGTTTAATCAAGCAACACTGTATATGTGCATACAAATTGCACTATTCATAAGTTTGCATACAACCTGCTATATGCAAATATTGCAAATATAAATCTAATAATAAAGGACTTGCATTCTAAGTGTTTCTGATACTGAAATCAGGATATTTAATGTAAAAGTGTCCTGAATAATTTACTGCATTCTACTATATGTCATTTCAGTTCGTCTTTTAAACAATGAAAAAAAAAAAAACCCACAGATATTTTTCCTCCCTCCAAAACTTACAAAGTACAGTATGTAGTCCAAAAATATATAGAGAAATAGATGCATGAGAAAAGTGGTTATGTAGACACTATGCATTATTATACATAGACTGCAGATTTAATCACAAATACGTTTGTTTTTTTTTTCAGACCAAAAGGCTCCCTGTACACTGCATGTGATTCCGATTTTTAATCGTTTTTATATCTGATTCCGATTTTTAATCATTACTGCATGCTGCATTTTTTCCTCCATTTTTCTGTTGATTGCATTCAGGGAAAATCGGAATTGCAAATCAGAAACGGAATCGCAAAACGAATTTGCAGTGTGCAGGGAGCCTAAGACACCCTTTTTTTGGTGTGTGTGTGTGTGTGTGTGTGTGTGTGTGTGTGTGTGTGTGTGTGTGTGTGTGTGTGTGTGTGTGTGTGTGTGTGTGTGTGTGTGTGTGTGTGTGTGTGTGTGTGTGTGTGTGTGTGTGTGTGTGTGGTCGGTAGATCTTATGGTCCTAATGTGTGCCAAGTGTCCCCTCCATAAGCAAGTGCAGAGTGCACAGTGGAAGCCATTACTCGTCCAGCCGGTGCTTTCTGAGTCCTCAGTCTCCAGCTGGCTCGCTCCGTCTTCCGTCTTGTGTCCCATCTGGTGTCCTTTCTTGGTTAACTGGCGCCCTCTCACTGCACCGGCACATGTGTGCCTTCAGGTGGCCTGGCTCCATGGTAGATGGCTGCCTGTATAGCAGAAGGATCAGCACACTTAGTAATATGTTGCAAAACCAGCAACTTGCAGTAGATAGGCGCCAAAGACACCCAAAGTCCATCAAATGCCTGCTGGCCAACTTCAACTCCAGGAGTGCACATTTATCAGCTTGAAGATGGGCTGCTGCCCGAAATAGCATTAGGCCAGTGTCTGTCGCCATGCTTTGAGACACATTTTTTCTGGGAAGTGTGGATCTTGGACTCTACTCCCTCACGGACTCTTTATGCAAGTTGGCCAGCAGGCATTTGATGGACTTTGGGTGTCTTTGACACCTATCTACTGCAAGTTGCTGGTCCTTGTTGTACATGAAGTGCATTTATGGAAACCTTTTTGTATTAAGAGCTTAAAGTTTTGCAACATATTACTGAGTGTGCTGATCCTTCTACTATTCAAATTGTCGTTTGCCACCTGGTGCTCTGGTGGCTGGATCGTTGCACCTTACATACGACTAGGGGAGTGGGGCCAGAAACTACTACTTTACTGTAGATGCCTGCCTGAACTTTTGCTCCTGACTGCAATTATATGTCCTCAGCTGCTGCCAGAATTTTAGGCTTAGGAGGCCCCACACAGCCTCCGTATTCCACAGTTGCTGGACGCTGTCACAAGCCTGCTCGAACACCCTCCACCTCCACCTACAGCGGTGCAAGGTGGAGGGTTTTCGAGCGTGCTTGTGATGGCGTCCAGCACATATGGAATACAGAGGCTGCAGCGGTGGGAACGGTGTCCCGGGAACATCCTTACTTGCCTTTGATGCTGTGATGTTTGTGAGTGCAAGACCTTATTTTAAAACTATTTATTAAAGTAACTTTGAGTCCTAGTAACATCATTGGAGACCTATGGATCCTGATACGCGCTGATGTGTTGATAACTCTTGATAACTCTTGATAACTGAGGACGCCGGGGTGAGTGTGGGCTCACGGGGGGATGTCTGTCACTGCACTGGTGGTTTTCTCTATGAAGTGATAGTATTTGTGGCTACACATGAGGGGAATGGTGGTGGTTCTAAGTTACCCACAGTATTACCCTATGTGTGTCTTTACTTCTGTAAAGTGTTGACTTGAGATGACATCATGATTGTGCATACGGATGATCCATGGATGGACGTTTTCTTATGTTTACTGCCTGGAGGTCATCATAAGAGCCTGGATCACGGTGAACTTTCATGAGAGTTTTGTGCTAAGTCGATAGTTTTTTGCTGCACTGCAATTAGTAAGGACAGTATTATTGATTGTGATCTCTTGATTAGTGTGCTATTCTCTTTTCTGTTAACAAAATTACTTAAGTGGAGGTGAGTCTTTATATAGAGGGGTGAGCTCCACAAGACGCCCCTGCACCATATACTGTACATACCAGGTTTAGTGAAAAAATGCCCCAGGTTTTGTCGTCTAAACCTAGGCGCGTCTTATGGTCAGGAGTGTCTTATGGTCCAGGAAATATGGTAGTGCTAAAGCAAGTGGTAAAATAAAACACAGAGCAAATGTTACTACAGTGAATAAAAACAATAAAAGGCAGCACAGCTCAGGACCAATACATAAAATAGAGAAAGAGTGAGGTAAATTAACCACTTTACCCCCCAGTGCTAAATTTCTCCGTCCCTCTGCGCACTGCTTCACCCCCAGGGACGGAGAAAGGCGCACTTGTTTGTTTACTGGCTGGGAGTGGGCGGGGACCTCGCGCGCACACTCCAGCCAGCCAGCACAGCAGGTGACTAATTGGATGTTAGGAACAAGCGTTCCTAAATCCAATTAGACGCGCCGATTGCGGACACAATGGGAGACTGCTTCAAACAGAAGCAGTCTCCATTGATAACAATTAAATGTAAACAAATGTGCAGCGCGCGATCGCGCGCCCCCGCGACCCGCGCGCGCGCGCACACACCCCCGCTCTGCAGTGCAATGATTGGTTATGGGGACCCCAGTCCCCAATAACCAATCATATCACTGAAAACAATCAATGGAAGCAGCGCTGCAAGGCACAAATAGCGCTGGTGCTTCAGGGGTAAAACCCCTCCGTTGTGAAGTGGTTAAATCCCAATGGGAACCACTTGGATCACCTTAGAGGTGGAAGACCTGACAAACTTTAGGGTGAGCTTAGTAGAGGTATATCAGTATGAGTAGTGATGATTGCAATTAGCTAATTATCATTACGCAAATTTTTGCATACATTTTCGCAATTACGCCTATACGTAATTATGATTTTTTTAATTCAATTGATTTCGCATAGCCATTTGTAATTGTGCGTAAAATTTCACTTAAATTTTGCTCAATTTCATGCCGACTTTAGCAGTGAATATCAAAGCCCCCATACAGGCTATTGTCTCAGAAAGATGACAGTTGAAAAACAATTTTTCTTTGCATTTTCAAAATTGATTTTCTCAAAAACTACAGGGTCTTTTTTTAAAAAAAATTTCTTTGATTTGTACCCACTATTCTCATTAACTTTTGTAGCAATTTTGGTAGGAATAGTAACCAGTAAAAAAAACACAAAATGACACGAAAATTATGTGAAAAATTATGTGAAATTATGAAATATTACTATTGGATATAAAATTAATTACAATTTTTCTTTTTTCTAATTACGGTGCTAAATTGTGAATTTCGATGAGATATTTTGCATATGCAAAATTTCAGCCCAGCAGTATGAGGGTAGTTTAGTATGCGAGGTTCAAGTTCGAAGTTTAGTCTAGAATTATAAACCTGGTTGGGTAATTAGCTATGTTTACCGGATACCTTTTGCACCTCTTCCCAGTACAGTTCCTCTTCTGAGTTTCCCCTCCTGTTTCCTCAGCTGACAGCAAAGCTGTGTGATCCAATGAGTGATGGGTGAGCAGTGTACCATCACAACCCTTCACTTCTGACCACAGAAATTGTGGAAAGGTCAGAGTCAAAGCTGCTTCTGTTGTCTGCCTGGAATTATTGTGACCAGAATAAACAGGATGTGGCAATCATGTCACCATCTTGAGAAGTGCTGCAAGCGGAGTGACAATGAAAAGAAAAAGAACCAAAACTCTGAAGAGGAGTTTCTCTGAGAAGAGGGACTACACTGGATAGCATCTCCACATAGGCTTCTTTTTTCATTCAAGATTTATGCTTCAATAATGCTGTCCTGTGGAAATCAGCACTCTAGATTGGAATGATCCAACACCAGTATGTTATTGCTGAACCTTAACGGACATTTTGCCCTGGAGGGTTTATGGGGGGTTTAGTGTTCTCTCCAGGCTTCCATATTTCTTCCAGTTAATTGTGTTTTGAATGAGTTTTGCCATAGGGAGTGTGTCCACATAGTCATACTAAGGTAACGTACAGTCTTGTGCAAAGAAAGCACTGAAATTACAGGAGGAGGAAATGAAGGCTCACGATCTTTGTGTGAATGACTTTTCCCTTTATGATTTGCAGACATTTTCTGGGTAAGAGATCCTGAGTGTAATAATTGTATTAGATGACGCAGAAAAACCTGCAGAGCCGAGAGCATCCTCTCAAGCTTGGTTCTGCTACACACTGGCCAGATTGCATTTTTATCAAGCTATAAGTTCTTAGCTTCAGGCCACATCTAGTTAGCATTCAAGTTAACACACTCAGAGTAAAGCAGGCTTCTAATCTTCATAAGAAAATTTTTAGTGCGGTGCAGGCAGATTAAATCCCACTTGCTGAAATCATAACGTATTCTCCAGCCACATGCTCCAGTCAAATATATACACACAGTGCACATTTCTCTGATCTAAATCACTAAACGTAACAGATATAATTTATCACAGTGAATTTACAATTATTTTTTGATGTATCTTTGATTTCTGCCTTTAGGAGTTTATAGATTTATATGTGAAATGTGTGTATGTTTGTAATGCTGGGAATACACCATGAGATTTTTCGGCAGATAGATGAAACGCGTGTCGCAAATAAACCTTGTTATACCACACGGCAGCCACCATAGCCTTTCTTACATGCACTACTACATTGACAAGTGCTTATCACTACTCCCAACTACTTTATTTGCTACACGCGTTTCAGGAGGTAAGTCCTCCTTTCATCAGGCAAAATGTCTTTTGCCTGATGAAAGGAGGACTTGCCTCCTGAAACGCGCGTAGCAAATAAACCTTGTTATACCACACGGCAGCCACCATAGCCTTTCTTGCATGCTTTACTACATTGACAAGTGCTAATCACTATTCCCAACTGCCTGCAAGCTGTTTATACAGTCACACAGAGCAACAGGGAGTTTTGGACAACCTCCTTACTGCATAACACTTTGCACTAGTGCAACCTGCCATAGCCTGTGGTGCGGCCGCATAGTGCAGAATTTGCATACAGTCCAGGCAGAGACCTGCAAAGATACAACCCCGGATTCCATAAAAGCCCTTTTTATCATTGTATAAAATACAGAGCTGTCTAGCTTGAGTTTTTGTACACAGTAATAACCAATTACCAGCGACTGAAGCATTCGATGGAAAATAACTTCTGAAATGTGAAACATTTTAATACCTATTAGCAAATACAGCCAATAGATCAGAAAAAAATAGATAAGTATGGAACAGTGTGTAAGTAGGTGATTTTGCAGGAATGTTGAGGCGCTGATGAGCCACAACACCTTATTTAAAATTTCATATCTTGTTAATGTCAACCTTGGTAACCTCCAACGCAACATACCTATTGCCTCCAATAAACACTACTAAGTACCCAATACAGTACAATGCATGTAACAAAAACACGCTCTGGTTCCCTTATCTTTTTTTAATTGATCTTATGGGGCTTTTTATGCTTTGTCACTTTCTGTAGTCCAATGGAGAGATGGAATTGGACATAGTGCTAGAACAGCTCAATTATCTCTTGTACCCCTAGTATGCTGCTCTCCTAGTCTCTCTGGATATTGCTCATTTTACATGGCTTCTCTTGGCCTCCCTTGCGCAGCCTCCTGGGGCATCTCATGTTCTTTAACCTAATAAATCGCAGTGAGAGTTTGCAGTAAGGGAGTCAGGATACACAGTGACTAATCTCCTAGGTGATATATTACAGCACTTAAACTGCTAAGCGCACATGCTTTCTTTTAATGAAGGCACGTCAGTCGGCATTTTTTTCATATTAAGCTGAACTAGAATGGTGTATAAACTGCAGGCAGAGAGCAGGCAGCAAACTATCTCGTCTTTTAGACACACCAGTGGTTTGTTCTTTACGCCTTTTATGCATACTGAATGCCGTGGGCTGTTTCAGATGTTATGGGATGCAACAGTGGGAAAGTCTATTACAAAGACATTTAAGACGACAGAGTTACTGTTAACGTCAGACCACACAGTACACAGAATTATATACCTCTGAAAACATGATCAAAGGTTTACAAGCATTTTAGTTGCTTGTGTTTTTTCAGCACACATGTTTGCTTTAAGTCGACTGTAAATCCTGCGCTGGCTTATTGAGCAGCTGCTGTCACGTGAATTATGCCCACTAGTTTCTCACACTCCTGAATAGACTGTTAATCTGATGTATAGACGTGTTATGAGACGGTAGTCACAATACACCACACGGCTGTGGACTTTACTCTCTAAAACAAACCATTACGTTAATTGGCGTTTACATGCTGCATATATAGCTAGGCTGAGTTGCTCACAAAATGTGAATTGGTTAAAGGAGTTTTTCTGAAGAAATAAAAATTGCATGGTTATTTCTAGCTTCTTTGTGTAGTAGCATGTTGAGATAATTAGCTCCCGTTTCCAGACTTGTAACAGGAGGCTACTATAAAATGAGTGATGTAAAGATCACCTCACCAGCCTATGTGTGTAGACTGAACTTCCCAGTGAAAGACTTATCCACTCCAGGGGCATGACAATAGCCCCAGCGCCTGGAAGTTAATGTGGCCCACTGCTGTCAGCAAATGAACAGTTAAACGCAGAGCGGCGGCAGCGGAGCATCACACATTACCTGCTTCCAGCAGCGGAACAGGTCCTCCTCACTCCTCTTCTATGTAGCTCCGTGCCTGGCAGCCAGCTACCATGTGTCTCACACCTGTCACATGACAGGAGCTGCATGGTGATTGGCTGCACAATGCGTAGCTCTGCTGAAGAGGGGAGTCACCACTCTGCATTTGCTGACAGAAGCAGACCCCCTTAGCCCCGGTCCCCTAGGAGATCTTTAATGGGGGACCTGGTTGGTTGTATTTATACCCCTGAGCCACATGGGTAAGCACAAATTTGTCTGGAACTTATGGTGGTTTTCTGCAGAATGCTTGAAATTACGTTTAACATTTATAAGGTGTGAAACTTCTTTGGCTGTTGGCTTCATGTGTCTCTGATCTTACATAACTATTGTCACCTTTATAGGTCCCATTCTTTTATTGCCAGACATATTACCTTTTAGTAGGAAAAAATATTGCTACAATGTGGTACTTCAGGCAGCCTGTAGAGAAAGACTTCTCTTAGAAAAGTCTGCAACATCTGCCTACTTTACCTGTATGCCTGGGTTCACCCATAATTTCCCCCTGAGATCAGACAAGATCGGTAAACATAAACAACAATGGTGAAAACAGATTGTAAATGCTGGTGTTGCCCTTTCTTGCCTTCCTGAACATTGGGAACACTTTAAAGAAAGAACAGTACTTATGCCACCAATCCATTTACCTGGTTATAGGGAAGATCAATAAGATGCAAATATTTCTAAGTTCATGCAGGACTATATTAATTTGTATGCAATTATATGCAGCGTAAAAATGGACCAATCGAGTCTTATGTTGAATCCACACCATACAATTTTTTGGCCGATTTACATGCCCAATCGATTATTTCCAGCATGTCTGATCAACGGATGGATCGATTTTATGAGCAATTTTATTACCGATTTCCGTAGAAACGAACGGAAATCACTCATAAAATCACTCATAAAATCGATCGATCCTCAGATTGGACATGCTGGAAATAATCGATCGGGCACGTAAATCGGCTGAATAATTGTATGGTGTGGATCCAGCATTACCAAGGTTTAAATTGATTGCTCCATTTACAAGCTGCATATATTTGCATACACATTTACATAATCCTGCATGAACTCAGAAATATTTGCATCTTATTGATCATCCCTATAACCAGGTAAATGGATTGGTGGCATAAGTATAGGCAAGACTCACTAAGGTCTGGTGCACACCAAAAACCGCTAGCAGATTTTAAAACGCTTTTTCTTATTTTTCTGCAGCGTTTCAGCTAGCGTTTTGCGGTTTTGTGAAGCGGTTTTGGTATAGTAGATTTCATGTATTGCTACAGTAAAGCTGTTACTGAACAGCTACTGTAACAAAAAACGCCTGGCAAACCGCTCTGAAGTGCCGTTTTTCAGAGCGGTTTGCGGTTTTCCTATACTTAACATTGAGGCAGAAACGCATCCGCAATCCAAAATCTGCAGCAGCCCGGGAGTATGCGTTTCTGCAAAACGCCTCCCGCTCTGGTGTGCACCAGCCCATTGAAATACATTACCCTAGCGGATCCGCACCCGCAAGCAGATCGCAAACCGCAGCAGAAACGCTCCGGTGTGCACTAGGCCTAACACTGCAGGGTGGCCTCTTGAGCGCGTCGTTAGTTGCTGCAGCTCTTGCGTGCTTTACAAATGCTCGTATTATTATTATTATTATTATTATCTCTGAAATGTTTGCATCTCATTGAGAAATCCCAACCTGTTTATGCAGTTTCACATTTCATGTGCTGAAGTTTTAGTCACAGTTTTAATTGAATAAAGAAGACAAAGAAGGAATAATGGATACTGATCAAACAGCCGCAACTACTAAGAGTAAATGCATAGCAGCTCATGCTATGGAAAAATCACACAGGGCCAGTAATAAATACTATAGTCATTATTCTGTATCTCAAATAAAATAAAAAGGCATTTAGGGCCTCCAAATTGCAGTTATTTACCGCCCTCCAGGCCCTGCTTCTGTTTTCTTGGATCATTTCTCTGCCTGGCTTCTCCAGTTCCTCTCCTCTGACATCCCTACCATCATCATGGGTGATTTTAACATTCCTATTGACACCAATAACACTGTCTCCAAAAAACTTCTATCACTTACTTCCTCCTATGGCTTGTCTCAGTGGTCCTCTACCTCAACCCACACTGTTGGCCATACGCTTGACCTTGTATTCACTC
Source organism: Hyperolius riggenbachi (assembly GCF_040937935.1). NCBI lineage: Eukaryota > Metazoa > Chordata > Amphibia > Anura > Hyperoliidae > Hyperolius > Hyperolius riggenbachi. The sequence continues at coordinate 533,768,433 of NC_090646.1, read as the reverse complement.
GTCTCTGCTCTGTCACTGACTTTACTAATGATCCACTACCACTCTCTGACCATAACCTACTTAGCTTCTCTCTCTCCTCCTCTTTTCCTACCACCCTGGCACAAGCACGCTCACATACTCGAAGAAACTATCGCAATCTTGACATTCAAACTGTCTCTGATGCCCTGGCACCTCTCCTCAAACAATCCTTCACTGACCCAGACTCGGCTGCTATACACTACAACAGCTCCATTACAAAAGTCATGGATGACTTCACCCCCCTCGTCAAGGCCCGCCCTCACCATGTCTGTCGCCAACCCTGGATGACCAAAACCACTAAACAGTTAAAAAGATGCTCTAGAGCAGCTGAACGGCGCTGGAGGAAAAGTAACACAAGTGAGGACTTCATCTTATATAAAATTGCCTTGAACAACTTCAGAAACACACTCTCTGTGGCAAAAAAGTCCTATTTTTCTTCCCTAATATCCGCCCATTTACACAATCCAAAACGCTTGTTCAGCACCTTCAACTCCATTCTCCATCCCCCTCCTCCTCCTCCTTCATCTTGCTTATCAGCTGAAGAATTTGCAACATACTTCACTGATAAAATTGACAAAATCAGAAGTGAATTCTCCATGCGGCCCTCAAATCCCACCTCCACACCTCTCATTGACTGTTCTCTAACTGCCTTCTCTCCACTCTCTGAACACTCTCTTTCCTCTAAAATTGCCAAAGCTAATCTAACCACCTGTTCTTTGGATCCTATTCCCTCCCAGTTCATTCCGCAGCTATCCTCATCTCTCTTGCCTGCACTAACAACGCTATTTAACCTCTCCCTCTCTACTGGCATCTTTCCGTCCCCACTCAAAAAAGCTGTTGTGACACCACTACTTAAAAAACCCTCTCTAGATCCTACCACACTTGCCAACTACCGCCCAGTGTCACTTCTCCCATTTGCATCCAAACTACTTGAACGCCATATACATGCAGAATTAAGCCATTATTTATCTGCTAACTCCCTACTTGATCAGTTCCAGTCTGGCTTCCGCTCTAACCACTCCACGGAAACAGCCCTTACCAAAGTGGCCAATGACCTTCTTACAGCCAAATCCAAAGGTCAATTTTCCATACTCATCCTTCTTGACCTGTCATCAGCATTTGATACTGTCGACCACACCTTACTCCTACAAATACTTTCAAATGTCGGAATAAAGGGCCTTGCTCTCACATGGTTATCTTCCTACCTCTCTGGAAGGTCCTTCACAGTCTCCTACTCAGATCAGATCTCTTCTCCTCATGCTTTGTCTGTCGGGGTTCCCCAAGGCTCTGTCCTTGGTCCCCTCCTCTTTTCCATCTACATGCATGGTCTTGGTGATTTAATCAACTCATTCGGGTTTCAATACCACCTCTATGCAGACGATACACAACTGTACCTCTCTGCCCCAGACCTTAACTCCCTCCTTAAACGTGTTCCTGACTGCTTGTCTGCTATATCCTCCTTCATGTCCTCTCGCTTCCTAAAACTTAACATGAGTAAAACGGAACTAATAATTTTTCCACCGTCTCTGTCCACCTCCCTGCCTGAAGTAACAATAAATGTTAATAACACTCCCATAACTTCAGTTCCCAAAGCTCGGTGCTTGGGGGTGATATTCGATTCATCTCTCTCTTTTATTCCTCATGTTCACTCCATAACCAGCTCCTGCCATCTCCAACTCAAAAACATATCTCGCATCCGTCCCTTTCTCACTCAAGACACAACTAAAATGTTAATACATGCTCTCATAATTTCTCGTCTGGACTACTGCAACGTACTACTTTGTGGACTACCGTCTAACAAACTGGCCCCGCTCCAGTCAGTACTGAACTCAGCTGCTCGTCTCATTCATCTCTCCTCTCGCTCTTCCTCTGCCGACCCTCTTTGTCAAGCCCTTCACTGGCTGCCAATAAACCAGAGGATTCAGTTCAAACTCCTAACCCTAACCTACAAAGCTCTCCACGATCTCTCCCCCCGGTACATATCCTCATTAATCTCCAGATACAAACCCAATCGCAATCTCAGATCGGCACATGATCTTCTGTTGTCCTCCTCTAGAATCAACTCCTCACATTCACGTTTACAAGACTTCGCACGCGCTTCACCCCTCCTCTGGAATGCCCTCCCACAACACATCCGTCACTCGCCAACCTTTGCTACCTTTAAACGCTCTCTAAAAACACACTTGTTCCGACAAGCATATGCTCTACCTTAGGCCACTTCCCTTTGTACTAAGACCAAATTGCACTCCTACTAGGTATCCGAAAACACAAAGCCTCTATATATTTGCTGCATACTACCCCTCCTCTTGTTTCCCCCCATTCCCTTTAGATTGTAAGCTCGCAAGGGCAGGGCTCTCTCCCCCTTTTGTGTCTTGGTAACCATTATACATTTTATTCATCATGTTAATTTTATCACTGTCATTACCAATTCTATAATTTGTATTTTGTATCATTCTTTGTATTTTGTCACTAATTATGTATCTTGTATATTGGTGTACACCATTGTCTGTATTATTATGTACCCCATGTTTGTTTCTTACTTTGTACAGCGCCACGGAATATGTTGGCGCTTTATAAATCAATAATAATAATAATAATAATAATAATCAGTGTATAGCCAGTCATAATAAGGAGTCAGCAAAAGGGAATACATCAATCACTATATTACAGATATTCGCAAGGTTGCTCCGAGGCATGCATGGAGCCAAGCATATATTCCCTCTCTGCTGGCATCATAGCGTACTGGAGTCCATATCAAGCTATGAGCTTGAGTGTTAATTTTAAAGAAGTTTAGCTGTTTTGTAGTGATTTGGGAAGGGTAAGCTTCTGCCCATGTTGGGCACTGAAAATTTTACTAAATTTTATACTTACGGTACATACTGTTAATTTCCTTTTCCTCTTGGGTGGATACATTCTGTCATTTAGAATATGCACCAAGTTCAGAAAATGCCATTTTCTTGGTGCATGCATGGTTACATATCAATGGGAACTTGTGCGTGGTAATGATATTTAAATGTAAGTGTCATTAACAGGCACTGTACTAGAGATGACAATTCTTCCAAAACAAAATGAGGTTAGTGATGCAGGAGCCACACAGCAGTACAGCATGAAGTTATAGTGCGATGGCCATGTGGCTACCTTCAGATCCGGGACAAGGTCCTCCAGCACCCAAGGCTGAGACACCAAAGTGCGCCCCTCCTTCCCTGCCACCCCAGCCGTCACACATTGATTGCTATTAGACTAAGAGGTGCCACAGGGCCCACAACCTTCCCAACACCTTAATATCTAGTTATCTGGCTTGCAGTCACTGTCATGTATCCCCTTTTCTTATTTATTTCTGCTTCAAACACAATTAGGAATGACAGCTGAATGAATTCTGCGCCCCCTCCTACACTGCGCCCTGAGGCTGGAGCCTCTCCAGCCTATGCCTCGGCCCGGCCCTGGCTACCTTACGTATTCTCCAACTGAATCATCTGAACAAGTAGCCATGAAGACAACATTGAACCTGTGGGGCAGGCTCTAACATCTTAAAGAACTGGGAGACCTTTGACCGTGTGAAATTACTGAAAGGTTTTTAATCATTCATAATTCTGGCTGAGGGTGCTGGTCTTCTTTTTGGATCCTTTTGATTAACATGAGTTTGAAATACAAAACTTTGAAGCCATTGGTAGGTTGATATTAATGGAACAATCAATACTGAGGGTGTGCTGTATAGGGAGTACGCCTGTATAAATGTTCCCATGATCGGCAGGGCAAATTGTATGGTTGGTGGAAAGAAGAAATAAGAAACATGAGAGGATGCCCTTACATAGGTCCCTAGTGGCAGCCAGGTACATAAAGAGCACTGGACAATCCCATAGAGTCAGTGTTCAGAGGATATTTGGGTCAGCACCTCTAAAAACAGCAGGAAAGAATTACTTATTTTAATGTTTATTTAATCTACTGTAATTGTGGAGAAGTGTCTCAGGACTTCTGGGAGAAAGAAGGAAATCAGCCTGATCAGAGCAACAAGATGAAAAAAAGATTTGTCCCTTAAAGTGTACCTGAGCTGAAGCTTGGTTCAAAAAGTAAATACTTACCCAAGTAGAGGGAAGCATTTGGATCCTGTGGAGGCTTCCCCTGGCGGCCTCCAGTCCTGTTGCCACTCGTGGATTTCTTAATAATTTCCTACAAGGAATTGTTGGAGATTGGATCGGGCTGCACTCCTCTTCAAGCACGAGTACATACATTTGCACCGCTCATGCACAAGTGAAGGGAAGCATGGCCCGGATCTTCTGGAGGGTCCCGGCAAGCAGCGGCAGCAATGAGGAAGACTCGGGAAGCTGCTATAGGATCCAGAGGCTTCCTTCTCGTTAGATAAGTATTTCCTTTTTTACCTAAGCGTCAGCTCAGGTACACTTTATAAGTAAGGATGAAGTGACAATGAAATAAGAATGTCCAGAATGAGGCAGAACCAGATAACATAGGGTAGACAGATCTGAGAATGCAGAGCTACAAATAACAAACTGCTGCCATGAATGCAAAGAAATTTCTCTTGGCAGACGTTGGTTAAGATTTTAATACATCACATCATGTGATAAGACAAGGCTGGCACACTTAACACCGGAAACGACATGGTACATAAATGTGCAAAGAAAACCGATCAGCCAGTCGACAATTAGCATACAGTACATTTTTTTATTCCATAGGTAAGAACAAAAACAGAAACCTCAGATTCCTTGCAGTGGTTAAAGTTACAGGTTCTCCCAGTACTAAAAGAAAAAAAGAACTGATGTGTTAGCATACAGCGTGACTGTTATAGATTGATGTAAAATGAAAGGGTTGCATTTTTTGGAATCAATCACAAGATGTCTAAGCACTGCTGGCACATATCACGTCATTCACTGTAATGAATGCAACATTTGAATGAGTAGCTATTTTTTAGGTGTAAAACTTTCTTCTGATAAGTTTAATGTAACAACAAAAACAATGAGACAGTACAGCTTTCACTGCAGGCGTGCTGGAATACAACATTCTGTTATTAAATGCACTTGTTTCATTAGTATAGATCCCACATGTGCTGTCCTAAAACTGCTGTACTTAACCCCTGTGTCATATGATTCCAGCTACCATTTGTGCAGCTTGTGAATGCAGCCAATCAGGTGAATGCAGCCAATCAGGTGAATGCACTAGCTTTGTTAGAACTGTAATCTGACTGTATTTTCATAATACTTTGTGAAGAGGTATTTACATCTCTATTGATCCAATCAGAACCTTAATGCATCTGAGGTTAACGAGTACTTCAAATGAAATAGACAGAGTCTGTAATGACAGGCTCTGTCTGCATTAGGACATACATTCCCTGTCCTGAAGTCTTTGGGCAGAGAGAGACACTCCCCCCCCCTTGCAGAACGGTGGTGGCCAGTCTTCGGAAACCTCCGCCTATGTGGCCGTAGCCCGCCCCCAGCTCGGCAGTCACCAATCCAGATGGGGGTGGGCCGTGGCCACGCATATGGGTGTGCACAAAACCCTGGCAATGATTTGAAAAAAAAATCACCTGGACGCGTTCTGACAGGGAGGTGGAACGATCATCTGCCTGGATGGATGCCATCAGGACAGTTGAGTATTTCACTCTCCAGACTACAGAGTATTTTACCCTGAAAGCAAAAAAGTATGAAAAGCTGTGGTGTCACAGACAATTACAAATGTTTATACAAAGTTACATTTCCTCTGCTCTCTTCAGACACTTCAGTCAGATTTGAGCAGACTTGCTGTCAAATAAGAGTGAAAGGAATTTGAATCAGTAAACAAAAGAGATACGCTTGTGAAATGTATACATCATTATCTACCAACACTTCAGCAACTCTCTCAATCCCATGTTAAAAAAAACATGTTAATTGATAGTGTCCCTGTAATTTTATGTATGTATTTTCAATGTAATATTTTGTTTGCAATCGTAGACCTTTGCTGTACCTTAGGGACCAGGGGTAGCTAAGTCTATGTGGGACGCTTTGCTGTAAATAACTAAATTTACAAAATAATTTATTTTGTTTAATGTGAAATGATTTAAATTATTTAGTCAGTGTTTGTTCATTGTAAAATCTTACCTCACTCCTGACTTACATTCTTAAATCTATCACCGATGCTGGCATCTTTACTGCTTGCAAGGTGTATCACTGCTAGCTGTTATTTCCCCACCTCTGTCTGTCAAGAAGAAGAATCAGTTGATCTCCCAGAGTACTTTGGGAAGAAGGGAAAATGACACCACTGCCATGGCAAAAAATCATTGAGGGAGCAGGTCTACATACTAATATCCTGCTATGTATAGATATGAGAAGTATTCCTGCAGCTGAAAGCAGGATAACTAAAGTAAAAATGGGTATCCTGAATAATGTAGTGCAATCTCCTACCGTTCAGTATGTGTCATCAAAGTGTCCCTTTAAATAGCTTTAGAACTACTTCAGTATGCAAAGGAAACAACTGACAGGACTCACAGACTGCTCAGAGGAATTAGCACAGAATAATAATTATTAGTAAGTCATGGAATTAAAGAATAATTATACCTCTGGAGCAAATTACATGCAGGGTGTCACTGGAACTATAGTAAATCCAATTACAATTCTCTCAGGTATAACTAAAGGAGAATTATAGTCTGGTGTCTCCCAACCCCTTCATTCACAGTCTAAAGGTGGCCACACACGATACAATAAAATGATCCGATTTTACAGCAATTCGATGAAAACGATCGTATCTCTCGAAAAAATCGAAAGCTTTTTTTTCATTCGACTGAAAAATCCGATCGGAATTACCGTTTTTTTCGATTTAAATCGATCCGGAATGCCAGATATTTGTGTTCAATCTCTCTAAAGATTGTATGGTGTGTGTTGGATTGTAAGTTTATTAATATACACACCCTAGCAATTTTCTCAGTTTCCAATCATTTTTATCATAATTGGGGAAAAATTTAACATAGGTGTGTGGTACATTGGTCATATTTTTTAATTTGTTACAATCAGTCAGAAAAATTGATTGCAATTCTTAAATTGAACAGATATTTAAAAAATTGTATGGTGTGTGGCCACCTTAACAGAGACCAATGACAGAGTGGAGATCCGTCATGCAAGCAGAGATGCGCGCGTGATCACCTGCAAAACCCCGCCCCAGGACTTGATACGAAATTGGCGTTAGGCGGTCCTGGGGCTGCCGCCGCACTCACGCCCCTTGGTGAGAGGCGATTGTTAGATAAGGGCTTATTTCCACTAGGTTCCCCAGCCCTTTCCAATTCGGCTGCAGCACCCGTGCTACTGCAATGTTGCAGCCCGAATCGCTTAGCCATGCTATGTACGGCTACAGGTATATGGATTTTGATGCATGCTGCAGGAAACTGCGATTTGAACGGCAAGCCATAGCAGGCATAAGCAGCGTCTCCCCATCCGACTCGATAGGCTCTTTTGCTGCTTTACTAGACAATGGAGTGACAATTCTGTTGAGTAGAGGAGAGAATTTGACTTTAATTCTGTTTTTATTGGCATATATTCAAAGCAGGCAGTATACGTGAGATCAGTCTTATTGTACATTGTCGGAAACCATAAAGGGAACGATAACTGCTTTCTGCCTCAGTAGAGTACAGCCGTGTGTCTTTCTATCCGCCGGAGGACACTCTAGTTAATTGATTGACCAGTTCAGGTTTGTAGTGTGTTATTGTAACAATATTATAGAATCACCTCTTCCTCTGACTTGATTTTATTTATTCAGCCAATGTAGAGCTGCGTGCCTGGCCACTGTGATAGATGGTGCTGCACAGTCAGTGCTGCATGAGACATCTGTCATGTTCCAGGCAGCCTCCAGCAAACTGACCCTCATGTTTGTGGATGTGTTTTCATTTGAATTTTAAAAGAAGCTCGTCCTCAGCAGATCACTTCACATGCGGTATAGAGATTACTGAAGCGCTAAAGACTTTCATTACAATGCAGTGTATCACTCCTGCTAAGTCACAGTAGTGTTTATAATAAGATGGATTATACTATTATAGTTACTGGCAATGATATCCTATCATTAGAGTGTGCTTTAATAAAGTATCACCAAGTATTTCACTGAACAAAGTATGTGTAAGGGCAATATTACTGCTGCAAAATCATTAGGAAGGTTGAATATAGATTCCAGCCGAACATTACAATTGGCATTGATACTGACCGAAGCTGCTATTTTGCCATACAATCTAGACTGCAGTTCAGTTTTGGCACATTCTAGGGCCGGTTCTCTCATGAAGCAAGGTGAATCACTTGCATCAGGCACAGAGATTACAGGGAGGGCATGTTTGTACTGTCTGTTTACATATACAGCATGCAGTCAGAGTAGGAGGAGGAGTGAAAGGAGAGTGAGGTGAAGAGGTCATCATTGGGGAAAAGCAGCTTGTTGTGTTGTGTGAGGAGTCTGACAGTGAGTGAGAAGGAGGAGGCAAGAGAGCGGCAGTGTTTCATTTGAAGGGAAGAGGTGGCACTGCTATACTGGGGCACCTACCTAAATAACCTATACTGTGGGCAACTATACCTGGCTACCTATACTGTGGGCAACTATACTTGGCTACCTATACCGGGAGTACCTATTCCTGGCTTTTTATACTGGAGGCACCTATAACTGGCTTCCTATACAGGGGGCACCTTTACCCGGCCACCTACCTATACTGAGGGTGTTTTTTTTTGGTCGCACCGCAGCTATAACATGCGGTGCAAATTGTTGGGGGGTGCTGTGCGATAATTCCAAATCCACGCGCAACCTCACAAGTTTGCCTCTGACAGCAAAAAGTCTAGAACCGACTTTGTCATTGCAAAACTGCTGAGGGGATGGCGCATTAGAGGTTGTGTGATGGCGTTAATGTGCACTCAGCTTGTTTAGCATAGCTCCATCCCCCATGTAAGATATTAGTCATTGCCTAGGTGCAAAGACTTCCTGATAAGCAATTACTATGCAAGAGGGAGATGTATGAAACTCCCCATAGTCATTTATTTTCAAGTGAAAATAAGCTATTTGCCTTATGTGATTAGAGTGTGCTTTGTTTAAAAAGATATTGCAGATATTGCACAATACTGATGTGAAAAGTTCTTTTCATCCTTGTTTCAAGTTGTAACTGGTTATCTTCCCGTACAGATACAGTACATGCATACGATTCGGCTGCCCGCATGGATCTGGGCCCGGTGCTGTACAGACTCGTCACTGGTCTCTAGACGCATTTTTTTTCAGACTGATATAAACTGAAGGAGCTCTTTTGCAAAAAATTTAAAATTTAAAATGCATACATATAAAATGTATGTTTCTTGCAGAGTAAAATGCACTATAATATAGTCTTCAGATCAGCGAAGAGGATTTTTGGGAAACCACTTTACCCTCTGAACCTCCTCTACAACTCTAAACTGCGCTCTATAGCACTGAAGATCACCAAGGACCCCTCACATCCAGGCTACCACTACTTCATGTTGCTTCCGTTGTGCCGGAGGTATCGATCCACCTCCACCAGGACCTCAAGGCACAGGGACAGCTTCTTCCCCTCAGCTGTCAAGTCTCTGAACTCCATGAGCTCTTTTCATTCCCTCCCTCCTCCCCCCCCCCCCATAGGTCATTACCCCTTATAAGCTGTAACGGTTAGTCACGTATTTGCACTGCTGCACACAATGTATAAATCTCTGTGTATCAATCTTGTGTTGTATGGCTGTGTTTGGAACTGTATACTGTGTGTCTGGGCCAATTGTGGGCACAACCCAGTCATGCTTGGTGAAATAAAATTGATTCTGATTCTGGGAGATTCCCAGTTTCTCCTTTATGTTTTACAAATGCACTCCCTGGATAGGATCTATACAAAGATGCCCGCCGTTTTCTCTACCCATTTGCACACTATTTTGGCAGTTGGACTGACCAACTGCCATTCAGTAAGTGCTTTTGTGAATAGAGAAATACATGAGAATCCCCCATAAGGAGATAAACTAGTCCAAAAAGTGACAGATTTTCACTATTCCGGTAAGTGACAGCAACATAGGAAAATAAGTAATTTTAAGTGCATTCAACTCTGGTAAAAGTCTACATTTTACATGTATGTATTTTCCATTTAATTTACTTTTTTTTTTGTTGTGCTCTAAACCAAGGGTCCCCAACCTTTTTGAGCCCGGGGCCCACTATCCCGACCAAACTTTTCTCTGGGGCCCGGGGGGGGGGATGTTTGGGGGGGCGTGGTTAGTGGCGGCTGCAGCCCCCCCCCCCCCCCCCTCCATTTTTTTCCCAGATTTTGAGTGTAGTATATAGGTAAGTAGGTATCTAGGTATAGTTGCCCCCAGTATAGGTAGCTAACACAGTTGCCCCTGTATAAGGACTATAGTTGCCCCAGTATAGTTAGTTAGGTAGTATAGTTACCCCGATATAGTTAGTATAGTTACTCCAGTATAGCTAGTACAGTTACCCCAGTATAGCTACTACAGTTACCCCAGTATAGCTAGTACAGTTACCCCAGTATAGCTAGTACAGTTACCACAGTATAGCAAGTATAGTTAGCTCAGTATAGCAAGTATAGTTAGCCCAGTATAGCAAGTACAGTTACCACAGTATAGCAAGTACAGTTAGCCCAGTACAGCAAGTACAGTTAGCCCAGTATAGCAAGTACAGTTACCATAGTATAGCAAGTACAGTTAGCCCAGTATAGCAAGTATGGTTAGCCCAGTGTAGCCAGTACAGTTAGCCCAGTATAGCTACTACAGTTACCACAGTATAGCAAGTACAGTTACCACAGTATATCAAGTATAGTTAGCCCAGTATAGTAAGTATAGTTAGCCCAGTATAGCAAGTACAGTTACCACAGTATAGCAAGTACAGTTACCCCAGTATAGCTAGTACAGTTACCACAGTATAGCAAGTATAGTTAGCTCAGTATAGCAAGTATAGTTAGCCCAGTATAGCAAGTACAGTTACCACAGTATAGCAAGTACAGTTAGCCCAGTACAGCAAGTACAGTTAGCCCAGTATAGCAAGTACAGTTACCATAGTATAGCAAGTACAGTTAGCCCAGTATAGCAAGTATGGTTAGCCCAGTGTAGCCAGTACAGTTAGCCCAGTATAGCTACTACAGTTACCACAGTATAGCAAGTACAGTTACCACAGTATATCAAGTATAGTTAGCCCAGTATAGTAAGTATAGTTAGCCCAGTGTAGCAAGTAGTTACCCCAGTGTCCCAGGGTCAGGCTCCCAGTGACCGGCTTCCAGTGTCCCAGGGTCAGGCTCCCAGCGTCAGCTCACACCTCTAATGGCGCCCAATTGCATCTGTATCTGTGACCAAAGTCGCTGCCCGCAGTGATGCCGCTTGAGGAAGAGCGTGATTGGCCACAAGTATGGAGGGGGCGTGACTGAAGGCCTCCGAGCGCTGCGATGATTGCCCCACTGATGAAGGAGGCAGGACTGGCGCCTCCGAGATGAAGTTCTTCGCCGGTGCTTCAGGGGGGTTGATTGGCCACAGATTGAGGGGGCGGAGCAGGCGAACTATGACGTGCACGGCCGCGGCCGTGCATAGAAACTAAAAATGACACTGAGAAAGTTAAAAATCAGTCTGAAGCCGCGGCCCACTGTACAATGTCCTGCGGACCACTAGTGGGCCGCGGACCACAGGTTGGGGACCCCTGCTCTAAACAATGGAATTTATAAATCCTCTTATAACATTACAATGTGGAGAGTAAAGGAGATGTCAATGCTGACTCCTTTTTTGGGGGGATCTAATTACAGCAGTTGCCATTCTAATATTATTTATGAATTCATATAATATAAATATCTGGCACAGTGTTGCAATAAACATGGGAATATAGTGCACACTCTGGTGAATAAGTGAGAAAGTGGATCATCAAAGCAATGGAATCTTGCAGCTTACATGCACTTTAGGGCCATTTTACACTTGCAGGTAATTCGAGCGTTGTGTTACCCTATTTCACCACAAGGGGCCGCAAAAGCAATAAAAGTCTATGGAGACTTTCTCACTTATTGCGGTCTGTTGCGGTGCGCTGGAAGTGCCTGATCTGATACAAGGGCAATACAGTGCTTGGGATAATGGAAGTCTATGGGCAATGCAGTAAGTGTAAATTACGGACCGCAGTGTGTCACAACCCACATGTGCGGACCAATGGGAATCCCAGTGACCTACTTCTTGCCTAGTAGGGAGAATGTCACTGAATGGGGGGCGGTGCAATGCATATAAGCCTGTCAGCGCACTCTGCCCCAGAGTCATATGATTGTTTGCATTGCAAGGGAGGCGGCAGGAGCATCACATCCCACTGCAGCGCAAAAGAACATTTGTAAAGCGGCCTTAAAGTGGATCCGAGGTGAACTTTTACTCATTGCATAATTGTGTTCCATTCCTATTGCTTATAGGGCATTCCTCAAGCCAAATACTTTTTTTGTTTTGGTTTTACTACTCTAATTCCCTATAAACTAAACAAGCCACGCCCATAGGTTTTCAGAGAGCCTTGGCAGTAGCAAGGGCTCATGGGAGCTCAGTCTGGGCAGGAGGAGGGGGAGGTTTTACTAGCCATTGATTTCAGAGGCAGAGGGGAGGAGGAGGGAGGATTAGGTTTTTTTCACAGGCTGAGTGCTCAAGATACAGATAAGCCTGCCTCTGTGTAATGTTTACAAACAACATGGCTGCTGTCATTGTATCACAGGAAGAAATAATCATATTCTATTAAAGCTGTTTGCAGCTAGATTTGCTGTGTAAACCATCTAAACTTTAGATAATATATATAGACAAGTTACTTGTTCTAGTTCGTTTTTCATCTCGGATCCACTTTAATGTATGTCTTAGCAGTGTATCTAACTAGACTTCTTGCTGCTATAAAACATTTCTGTATTCAGTAATGGGAACTTATAGAGCTGCAGGAATATAATAAACCATGTACCATGTTTTGGGATTGCAGTCTACAGATTGTAAGATTGTCCTACTATTTACTGCTTTCATTGTGTAACTAGTTTATGAAAAGAATCATTTTTAATGTGATCTTTGTCTTTTTTAAATACTCAAATAGAATTAGTAAAATACCATTATTACATATGAAACATAATTATTGATTACTAGTAAAAAGGGCCACCCGTTAAAAAAACGGGCGCTAGGTCACAGCCGCTACCCCCCGCCAATGCGCGCACATACCCATCCTGCTTGCTCGTTCCCCACCACTGTCTGAAGTATATGCACTCAGGGAGCTGCTTGCTTGGCAGTTGGAAAAAGCTGTTATTTCCCACAATGCAATGAGAACCTCTGTGAACCACACACAGCAAACTGTCAGATCCGGCCCTGTGTCCTAACTGCCCTGGCTGCACACATGCTCTGTACAAAAAAGCCAGGGACACACAACCATTCAGTTGATGACGCAGGGACACTTGCATTTTATTGTATAGGATATTCAAGAATATTGATCGTCTCAGTAGCAATATAAGCCTACCGCGTATAGCTTTGCCTGTGTAAATAGCCTGTTGAGGAGAGCAAAGCAGACATGGTCCTTATAGCTTGCATCCAATAACGCCAGCATTTTGCTGCATTTTACTATAAATTGCCTCTTTCCTGCATATGGTGTAAACAAATCCTAAACTCTGTGATACATTTGTCTGGCTGGAGTCCATTGCTTTAGTACCGCCAGGGAAACAGATGTTAGTGGCACAGAACAAATGTTGATGTTTGTAAATCTGTCTCTTGATTTAACTGTGTGTTTAAATTGTAATTATTTCCAATAATAATGCAGGAATAAAACGGAACAAAGAGTTCAGAGCATATATGTAACAGACCAGGGACTTCCTTCCTGTTAAACAATACCGTTGCCTGGCAGTCCTGTTGATCGTCTGACATCAGTAGTGTCTGAGTCACAACCCTGAAACAAGCATGTGGCAAATCCAGTCATACTTGAGTTAATGGGAGAGTTTAACTTTAAAGGACAACTGAAGTGAGAAGGACATGGAAGCTGCCATATTTATTTCTTGTTAAATAATGCACATTGCTTTGCTTTCCTGCTTATCATCTGCGTCTAATACTTTTAAACTGAACCCGCATGCACATCAGATGTTTTACTTAAAGGGCAACTGAAGTAAAATGTATATGGAGGCTGCCCTATTTATTCCCTTTTAAGCAATACCAGTTGCCTGGCAGCCTTGCTGATCCTCTGCCTCTAATACTTTTAGCCACAGACCCTGCACAAGCATATGCAGATCAGGTGTTTCTGACACTATTGTCAGATCTGACAAGATTAGCTGTATGCTTGTTACTGGTATTATTCAGATACTACAGCAGCCAAATAGATTACCAGGGCTGTCACACAACTGGTGTTGTTTAAAAAGAAATAAATATGGCAGCCCCCATATATCCCTTGCTTCAATTGTCCTTTAAGTTTGCATTTGCTGCATGCTTGTTTCAGGTGTGTGATTTACACACTGCTGATGCATGAAAGAACAGTAGGTTAACAGGCAACTGGTATTGTATAAAAGGAAATAAATATGACATCCTCCCTCGCACTTCAAGATGACCTTTAAACTGTTCAGATAAGCATTCCATTTACTTCAATGGCACAAACATTATGTGTTGTGCCTGCTGCCCATAATATGTGATTTACTTGCATACAATCCATGTACAGCCACCTGAGGAATACCGTTTAGCCATATATCACCTTTGGTATGTAGCCTATTTTTGTCATGAAATCAGTATTTTTTTTCCTCCTCAGTTAAAAGAATATAATTTCCTTGAGGCCCCTTTTACACTATGGTATGACGGTAAGCTATTGTACTGCAAGAGACCGGTAAGCCACTGAAAATCTATGGAGACTTTCACACTAAGACGAGAACCTGCACTGGAAGTAGTTAATTTGACTGCATAGCCACCGCAAAGTCATCCATGCATTATTGCATGATCTGTGCCTACGTATTATGCAGTAATGCAGGTACAGTATATGGCTACGCAGTTAGTGTGAACAACAGAGTGCAGTGCACATGTGCGGAACGACGGGTATCCCAGTGGCATATTTCCTGTTCAGCAGGTAGTATGTAACTGAGTGGGGGGCGGGCCTATGCTTATTACCCTGTCAGCGCACTCTGCCGCAGGATAATGTGAAAGAGGCTTTGGTGCAGTGTAGTTCTCTTGCAATGGGCTCTCTCACCGGGGCAGAATCGCACCCCTCAAGTGTAAAAGGAACCAAAAACAGAAATCTAGGCATGTAGGTAAAATGCATCTGCAGAAAGATAGCCTCCTACTGACCTCTCTGAGCAGGATCTGGTGGTTTCAGCTCCTCCTATGCCTTACTTTTCAGATGGGTGTGACATCTTTTTGGGGTTTCTGGTTTACCTTCAGGGTCATCCACTAGAGAAAAGTAAGTGGTTAAAGGAATTTCCGGTTATAACCACTCCCCTTGACTTCCCATAACATTGATTGCTGGAAAGCAGGGGGCATTGTGGCCTTCTGAGAAAATTTTCAAAGCTGTCATAATGGCTATCTAAACTTTTTAAATTGCTTTGGGGAGGGGACAAATATTACATTATTAATGTACATATGCAGAGTAATGATTTAACGCTTTCCACTACCATTCTGATGTGAAACGTAGTAGTTCAGTTCATAAATGCTTTGAATTATCCCTGCTCCATGCATAGTGGTCACACAGAGGTAGGACTCTCAAACATGGGGTTCCACCATGCTTCGGTACTTTCTCTCACATGGTGACCCACAGGGTCATAAAGTTGGTAGTTTCTCCTTGGGGTGGTCCCTGTTGAAGGGAAGGAAGAAGTCTGGGCTTCACAAGGGGTTGTGAGGACGGCCCCCAATATTTATTCCACCGCTGACACCACTTGCATGATGGCAGCTCCCATGCAAAAAGAAAAGTCAGAAATCAGCTACAGAAAACAAGTAATGAGAATATGCTGCACCAGTAGCATTGCTATGGAGCTATGAGCCTCAGTGCAAGTTCCCCCCCCCCCCCCCCCCCCCAAGAAGGGGATGGGTAACAGTTTGTTAATGTTTAGAGCATCTATAGAAGTGATCGTTACCAGCACAGAATTAAGAGCTAATACTGCAGTTGAGGGAAGTCCCCTCTGGGCGAATCAGCTGATTTCGGCACGCGGCTCTGAGAGCCAAACGCAGAAACTGGGCGCTGTCATAGCAGCAATGTTATGATGCGCACCCCGCGTATCGGTAATTTGGGGCATTGGCAGCTGCCAGACCCCGAATTACATCTCCCTCCGAGTTGTGACAACTCAGAGGGGAATATTATTTAACGCCGCCTCTGAGTTTAGCGGCAGCAGGGAGAGCCGTCATTCGGCTCTCTCCGCGCCGAACTGAGCGGCGCCGATATGACATGCACCCCTCTCTGGGCTCTTCTGGCCCAAGGGCCCCAGTGTGGTTAGAACCTCTGCATCCCCTATTGCTAAGCCACCGTGCTGTTCTAAACATTCTTGTTATTTCAAGATGTACTTAATCACAAATTCATTTGACGTTATGCCTTCAGCAAAGTTTTGCTTTAAGTATGTATTTATAATGATTTTCCGCATAACAACAGCTGGAGGTTTAAATACAACTACCATTAAGAATCCGCTCTAAGCTGCTGGGTGGAAGGGACATGTCCTCAGATCAAGCACTGGAGAAGGAGAACTCAGTAAGGGTCCTCCTTGTGCTGAAGTCCAGCAGGCAGGTGATGTGGAATCTGTTACATCTGAAATGTTCTGTAATTGCATGTTGCACTGCTGTGTAGCACATCAGGGCTGAATGGAGCATAAGAGTGTATTTATGTACTTGCATACTCCAAGGTAAAAACACTTCTGCCATGAATACATTTTAGCCCTGTGCCCTGAGCTGCTTCTGAATTTAATGTGCAGTTTTCATCTGAAAATTGACAAGTACACGCATATAATTTAAATGAGCATGTTGAAACTCTTGTATGGCATAAAATCTACACTGAATGTATAGTAATGAGATAGACGCAGACATTTCTCACTCTTGAATTTGCCATTTTCTATAGAATAGGCTTAAAGTCTAGCGATGTAGAAGGGATATAAATGAAACTGCATGATCCGGCTTCATGAAAATAAACAGTGCCGCTATAAAAATATCCAGGGCACACACCGACTAACAAATCCAAGGTCGCACATCTAGTTCACCTAGTTTGACATGTGAGACTTTACAGCACATCGAGGACTGGCTTTCCTGACAGCTACTTGTCTGGAGCACACAGTGTGTAACTGCTGCTGACACGAGCTTTCTGCTTTCAGTGGCTGACATGTGCAGCTGGCTGGGAATCAATCCTTCAAGGGAGTCCCTTAAGCTTTGCTTCTAAATCCATGACCAATGCCATTGTGTGTGGTAATTCTGTGTAATCCTAGTGTTTTATGCAGCTTTGTAATCCATTCTTTTCTCAGATTATATAAAAATAGTTTCAGAAAACAAAAAATATGAGTGTTGTTTTTTTCAACAATAGACAATTCTGTAAATGACCACTTCCCAATGCAGATGTTGTGTAAATGCTTTTAACATTTACTCCCATTGCTACCCTATCTGTATTTATAATCATGGGCATATTTATAGTAAACCAGAGATCATGATATGTATATCGATACTTACCCAGGGCTTCCTCCAGCCCTGTAAACACGTGCGAGTCCCATGCCGTCCTCCCATGGTCTACTATTCAGCTGCAATCAGCCCCGGTAACTTGCTCAGTTGCCTCAGTCTGGGTCTACTGCACATGCGCGGGAGGTCTGCGCATGCGAAGAAGACCCAAACTAGACTCGACTGGGCCTGTAACCGGGGCTGATTGCCGCTGATTGGCAGCCAGCGGGGAGATGGCGTGGGACTCGCATGTTTTTATGGGGCTGTACAAAGCTCTGGTTAAGTATTGAATCTTTACATATCGTGATCTCTGGTACACTTTAAGTTCTTTTAAACCACTTACTTACCAGTAGTCTCTGGCCCCTTAAAGACCAGAGACTTTTTTTTCATTAAAAAATGGGGTTCACCGATGTCATGCCGCACGGACCTGTCCTTCTCACTGTTCACACCACTCTCCCGTCACTGCAGCCCACTCAGATTGCTGTTGGTATGACAGCAGAGTTCCGTGAGCTGGTTAGGAGCTGATTTCATTGTTTCCTGACCCGATGATCACAGTGAGCCAATCATACCGACAGCAGAGTAAGTGGACTACAGCAACGGTAGAGCAGTGCGATTGGCGTTTGCAGCAAGAGCGTCTGGCACGGTAATTGAAATCTACGCCCTGGAAGGGTAACAGGTCCCAAACAAGATGTAGATTTTAAATATCAAGGTCCAGAAGCGGTTAAAAAATATTTTCTTTTATTTATGTAGGTGACCTGCTGCCGAGGCAAGGTACCAGGTGCAGTGCTAGTCATGCTGGGAGCTGATAACCCCTCCCTCTCCCCCGGACTCTTCTGAGAGGAGAGGAAGGAGTGTGGTACCAAGGAGAGAGAGACACACAGGATTTATGTAGCAGAGCCCTTGACAGATCAAAGTAGTATTCACATACCCCCCTGGAGCCCCCCTCCTGGATTATTTGTTTGTCTTATAATAGGTCACACAGTGTTTCAGGAAGATAAATACTTGTCGATGTTCACTCCCACACCTAATAAGCATATCCAGGAAGGAGGGGCTGTAAGAAGGATCTGGCTGGCAATTGACACATGCCAAGCAGCATATGGAGGTACGCTCTATCGGACAGCAAACATAAAAATGACGACATCTGAAAAGGAAAATAATACATTTATTCCTTTATTTTCATTAGAGTAGTAATATGTATCACATGTCTTTTGTGAGTGGTATCAATTTTTTTTTTTATTTGGGTCCACTTTAAGCCTCTTTAAAATAAACTGTGATTAATCACAAACCAGGGACCCATATGATATTGTGCACTGCGTTCTTGAAGGTGATTTTCTCTGCACTAGAAGCATTGGATGTACCGAATCTGTTAAAGTTACATAGAAGTTCCAATACTGATGTATTACTGAATGCTGATGTAGAAGAGGTAACATTACAATGACACCTGGCATGTCCTGTTACAGAGGACCTATAACTAAACTCATACTCATGAGACAGTAGCACACAGTCCGGGTGGGCAGGCCTGTCTGACTGCCGGGATATTTTGCAAAGGGTGAGTATGGCTAATTTTGAAATGGACACTGGCACAAATAATATATGCACTTTTTAAAAATCGAAGTAATTTGATAGAAAAGATGGTTAAATTAATTTTAGCTATATGAGGCCAGTCACGCTGACATCATGCTGCTTCTGTACACATCATCCACATTCAGTGCAAGTGCAAATAAGCTGTTCATCTTCAGAGCACAAATATTGTGGACTAATAATAAAATGCTCTGCAAATAGTATGTGGCAGGCAAGCTGGAACTCCAGACTGCACATATGGGAAAGTACTGAGGTGTTATTTTCCTGAGAGTTTAATGAGACTCATGGCCTCCTGTTATACAAACAATGCCTTACAGTCTGTGTATTCATTTTAAAGGACCACTACCGCAATGTATTATAAAATATGTTACCATAGTAATGGTCACACTACTGGAGTACCGTGGGTCACACTACTAGTGCTACTAGAAGTAATGGTAATATTGCTGTGTCCTGTGTGGGCATGGTAATATTACCGATGTTTAATGAATCATCCCCAATGTTGCTGTCACTTACAATCGGTATTCAAAATTTGACTACCGTATATACTCGGCTATAGGTCGAGAAATTTAGGACTAACTCACTGTATAAAAGTGGGGGGATGGACTTATACACGAGTAGTCTTAAATTTCTCACCCTATAGCCAGGATTGGGGTAAAGGGGGCGCGACTCTCTCTCCCCCTTACCGCAGTGCAGTGTTGTGTAATGATCATCCCCTCCCCCTCCATTGTTGGCAGTGTTATTTTAAAACTATCAACTATCCCCCCTCCATTGGGAGCATTATAGCACATCAACCGAAGCAAGCACCGTCGCCCCCCTCCCCCTGCGAGCCACAGTGGTCAGCGTACCTTCCCTTGTTTAGTTGTATGCACAATGAGCCGGCAGCCTCCATTCATAAATGTAGCGCCAGGCACAGTGTTCTGACACTCGCTCTCTCTCATTCATGCTGTTCTGCCTTTGTTAGCTTATCTCCGGCTCCTGAAGTCACGTGAGACGGAGCTACGCTAACACAGGCAGAACAGCGTGAGTGAGAGAGCGAGTGTCAGAACACTGTGCCTGGCGCTACATTTATGAATGGAGGCTGCCGGCTTTGTGCATACAATTAAACAAGAAAAGGTACACTGACCGTTGCGGCTTGCAAGGGGCGGAGGCGGCGTTGCAGCGGGTGTTATAATGCCCACAATGGAGGGGGATAGTTTAGGTACTTAACATAACACTGCCCACAATGGGCAGTGTTATGTTATCACAACGATGGCCACAATGGAGGAAGGAGGGGGGTAATTCAACAACATTTGCCACAATGGGGGTGGGATATTTACATAAGACCTGGCCACAATGGAGGGGGGATGTTTAATTCACAATACTAGCCACAATACTGGTCATTCTGAAAGTGGACCTGAATTCTTGCACAGGACAGAAGAAAACATAGAAAAATGCACCCTGTATGTATTTAGAGAGTTTAGCCTATTTAATTACACCTCATTTGTGTCTATTCACAAGTTGTACTTTGCTCTTTCCCCTGTGTCACCTGACTGCCATGGCAAAGATGGCAGATAAGCACGTTTGAAAGCACAGGAGGTTAACAATATGTCTGCTTCTATGAATCAGGAAGTAGAAACAGTGCAGATTTACTGTAGGATTTGTATCACCTGTAACAATTTTTTTTTGTTTAAAGGTTATTATGCTGTTGCATATCTTTTAGAGCAGAGAGGACCTTCTGAGTTCAGGTCTGTTTCAAAAAGGGGAAATAGATGCTTGGGGACATGGTATGGCCACAATGATAGGAGGTTGCAGGGGCCTGGAGGAGTTTATGGGTGCACGTGGGAGCCAGGAGGGGTTATTGACTATAATACTTTATGCAATGCAGCCATTAACCCATCCTGATCCCCAAGTACAGCCATTAACTTTGCTGGGTAGACTTATACATGAATAATTGGAAAATTCCAGCTTTTGAGGGTCAAATATTGGGGTCGACTTATACACGGGGTTGACTTGTATCCGAGTATATACGGTAATCTTATTTTTGACTAGTCACCTTTTCATGGAAGATTCTCTGGGGCTTCTTTATTTTTCCAAAGCATTTTGAGAGGTGATAAGTAAGATGTGGATACTTACCTAAGTAGTAGGAAACCTCTTGATGGTCCATAGGCTTTCCAGATCCTCAAGCCCACTGCCATTGCACAGGAACCTCTTCTACCTCTGGCTCACGCCACGTATGGGTGCATCCTTGCTAGGCATGTGTGTGAAAATAGTTCCCGCATGCCTAGTGGAATAAAGCAGACATGGACAGGCCTGGAGGGGGACTTTTCCCCTCAGTCCGTCTATTCCACAAACTAGGGCTAGACGGGCCTGTAAGGCAATGTACTCAATTAATGATACAATACATACATGAACGGCCAAAATGTTGTGCTTTCTTGTTGCTGTATAACCGCTGTTGAAAAGCAAATAAAAAGCTGAAATTTATCACAGAAGGATCGAGTCCAGATTGGATTGTATGTGTATGGACTGTATTGCATTGGAGACTTGATGTCGATCCTACCTTAATCTGTGACTCCCCGTGATCGTTTGGACACAGTGTACTTTTCTTTGTTGTATACAATACTTACATGTACATTGGCATTGCCACGGCCACTCGACTCTCAGCCCCACCCTTCAGCACAATCCAGTCCTGGGACTCCTGGCTGTCACTTGCTGGCTCTCTGGCATTGTTTTGGGCCAGATAGCAGGGCATTGGCTAAGCAGTTCTTGAAGACCTAGTTTGGCTTTTATTGTTTTTCTATTTGGATGCCACATGTTCACACTTTATTTGCCTTTTCACCTACTGCAGCTAAAGGGGGTAAATAAAGCAAACTAGTGGTGTTTGTGAAGCATATTCATTTGATAAAACGTGTATTCTGTCTACCATTCTTCTTCTGTGCACTGTTTATATTCATTTGTCTACCTGATTGCTGTTAGAATTTACTAGTTGACCTTTAACTGACATGGAAGGAATGTAGCGACTAGGGATAGCCAATGAGATGCAAGTAATTCTGAGTTGATGCCGACATTACACAGGTGTGTTTTACCTGTAATTTACCTGTAATGTAATTTGTACCTGTGCCATGCTTTAATAAATAATCTCTACTTTGGAGTTCCGGAATCTGCTCCTCTTTCTTCAGTATTGATGCAGAATTATGCACTTTTTTCATACAAATTCATGCAGATTGAAGATGGACCAGTCAAATCCCACATTAGCTTAATCTGGTGCATTTTCGATTATTTGTAATGAATTGACCATCCCTTGAATTCTCTGCAATCCAGAAATCAATACATGGTCAGTACAGTCAGGACTGAGCTCCAGATGTAACACGTACATTCTGATGTCCAACATGGAGAATGCTGAAAACATCTATATTTTGTATTCTGTCACATTTATAAACTAGGCTGTGTTATATTATGTAATACATTCATTGGAACAGTAATGTACTGGATTCAACTGCAAACTAAAGTAAGTGTATCTAATGTATTGAATTGCGAGGGCATAAAGAACACATCACTCATCTCCAGGATAGTTGTGATGCCAGAATAGACATATAGGCGATTCCAGCACTGCAGTATGTAGATGATGCTTTGCAGAGAATGCTAAGGATTCTATATGCTAATAGCTGAAAATGCTATTAACTGCTAAGCTCCAGCACAAACAGCTGACACAGTAATATTTTGTTATCTACTGATAACGAGAAAGGAACAATTATTAATGAGCTGTACAATGCAAGAAGTGACCTGTTCTATATTCACACCCTTGCCCTTGATGAGAATAGGGATTCTGGATACTGGAATGGATTACTGATGAGATGTCTTTAATCAAACTAGCTGACAAGTCAGATTTTAATGTATTGACGTGTTAGCTCAGTGAAAGATGAATCCTGATTGTTTTTATGGACTTGTGTGCTATGCATATTAGACACTGGAGCCAGCTGGCTAGCATTAAATGCCTACACACATATCCACACACATGCGATAATTGTCAGCCGAAACGACCGATTTGGCTGATAATCGTTTGCACAAATAGTATGTATAGTGTATGGCCAATGTCGCTTAAGGATCCAGCATGTTGATTCAACAACTCCCAATGCCTGAGTATGCTCAATCACAATGTTATTTTTGCTCCCACCACCTCCTCCATCACGCATTAATCATCGTACTTCTGCACCCCCCTTCAATAGCTGCAGAATGCATTGCTGGCCTAAAGGCTAGCAATGTGTCTGCATAGCATCGGTCTCTGATTTGTCCCCTGACAGATAGTCTTCCAATCCCTGATGGGTGAAAGTGGTTGCATGTGTGTACTAAGCTTTAGGGTCTTAGATTTACTTCCTAGCAGGAACTAGAGATGTTCAATGGTATGCAAATAATTCTGACTTACATGCAAATTGTATGCTGATTGCCCAATCAAATCTAACAGGAAGGGCATGTGACTAGACCAATTCCAAACTGCATACATTTTGCATTAAGTCTGCATGCATTGTGGAATTATTTGCAACGGGTTGACCATCTCTACAAGATATTCTACCTACATAAGGTTTTGTGTGGATTGGTAGCAGGTGCTGAAATTGCTGACTCCCATGTGACTTCTCCTCCCCACTACCTTCATCAGAAGAAAGTAGGTGAGGAGTGCTCCATAGGAAGTCAGTAGCAGGCTTGGGTGACCTGCAGAATTTTTTCATATGGCTGCATGACAGGTGAAAAGGTGGTCAGGGTTAAAAACTGCATCTGTGCTTTTAGGAAATACTTTTGTTACCGATATAACTACAGACTCATGGATTCATATGCATGGAGCAAATTCAAGAGGTAGTTACAAAAAAAGTTAAATATTTTAGGCTAAAATTAAATTGGTTCACAAATAGGCTGGTACCCAATTAAGGCATCTGATGAATCTTTATAGATAAATGAGCAGAGTATGGTGAGCTTTACCCGCCATTGAGAATAGAATATGACGGAGGTACAAAGGAAACGAGTATCCATGAGTAGCTCTTGATGAGCATTTCATAAAACATAATTGCAGTGTGCTTCAGATATCTTTGCGTCTTTACATTCACTAAGCTGTAAGATCAATGCACACTCCATTCATAAAATATGTACATCTTCTGGTAAATTATCCATAGCTTGAATAGCTTCAGGATAGTAATTTGTTTTTGGTGGGCCAATCTGGGGTTCCAAAAGCCAAGCCACATGGTAGGCTGTACAATATCGGCGCCACTTTTTCTATAAAATAGGCCCTCTGGTCAGTGCTAGCAGGGCCTCAAATGACAGACAGTCAGGCTATTTGCATACCACATTTGCTGCCACTTCACCAGCCTCTGGAGTCTGAAATGACTCAAATAGTGGCATTGAGGGTTCGTCTGTCTCCTCTACCTGAAAGCGCACATAGATTGGGATCCCTCAGGGGCTCACAGTAATCCCATTTTAGATTCCAGGCCTAATAACATCAATCCACCGTTTTCTTCAGATAACTTCACCAAAAGTCAGTTTTAAATGTTAACGATACGTTTTCCAGTGCCTTTAAAATGTACAGAGAAGTTTCCATACTCATGATGATCTCTTGTGTCCACCAAACTTTTCTGATGTTAATATGTACCAGGTTTTACTGTAGAAACAGGTGAAGTGAGGAGCACCTTAGCAAAAATGGGTGTGCCACGACCCTGTCCCAGTGCCTCTTGGGACCAGTACAATCAGAAAAATGGATGGGTCAGCACCACCAAGATGTAAATATAGCTCTTTATTGAGTCATAAGACAGCAGTGACAGACGCTGTTTCGGGCTGAAAAGCCCTTTTTTCAAACTGCTCCAGGTTTTACTGTAAACTACATCTCTAGTGGCCAGCCACCTGACCTGACAGCATGACTGAGAAGCTTGATGAGACAGCATGTAGATACGAAACTAGGAGGGGGCCATGGCAGAGAGGGTTAATTTAAAGTTACGTGACAAGACCAAATATATATAGTAAATCGCTGCAGAAGATGTCAGTGCCATATAAATAAAAATAATAATAAAATACCTGTATCACTGCCTCTTGCCATAGTGCCTCCCACTGCGCACTATCATCCCGATACTTCTTCATTTCCAGAGAAGGGCCCAGCTGTGTTCCCTCTTCCCTAGTTCAGACTCACCTCAACTACGCTGGTCACCATGTATCACTCTACTCCCCTCAAGCCTCTCCACGTACCAAGCCACATATTTCACTGATGACTGGAAATTACCTTGAAACCCATGTGTAAGATGTATTTTTAAAGCTGTGCAATTAAGAGCTATAGGTTTGCTAAAGAACAGTAATATTAGGGCCAGTTCAGACGGACGTCTTCCGTGTCCCGTTCTGCATCGTCTCTTATGGGGACTTGCGTGGGCTTTCAGCGGTGATCGGCAGCGCCCTGTCGTGATCCACATTTTTCATCCCCGCAAGGGTACATGAAGACTCGGCGGTTAATCGACCCTGGAATGACAGGGAAAATCGGGATCAAAATGCCGTGTTCGCGTAAGTGGCGGTAAACAGCTGATATAAATGCTCTCATTCACTTGAAAGGGAGCGTTGTATCAGATGCCCACGGTAATCGCTGCCAAGCCTCCGTGTGAACCGGTCCTAAAGGGGCCCACTAATGATCCAAATGTATGTAGTTTAAGGGTATATTGCATAAATATATTGAATGAATAATGTAGACAGTCCCTTGTAATAGATAGTGGAGATGCTGCCGCAGCGGTGAGCAGCATTGCGGCTGTCTCCGCGTCTCAGCCGACGGCCTTCGCCGCGCAGTTACATGGTGGAGTTTTGCCTGGTCCTTCAGTTGCACATAGACTGAGGGCTACGCGCGCGCGCGCCAGGCGACAGGACCTTTATGCGAATAGAAAGGGAGTCAGCTGATCGGCCGGTCAGCTGACTCCAGCAGTGCTCCTGATTGGTTGAGTGACTGGGGCGGCGTTGTGGGGCGCTCTCAGTATATATAGGACCTGCCTGTCAGTAGCTCCTCGTCTGCTATTGCAAATGCTACGTGTTAGCACTCAGACCTTAGTCAGATCCCAAAGTGTGCTAGAACCAGCAGGAGCTGGGGATCCACACTTAGTCAGATTCTGTTGATAGCTAAAGTACTAATTGAATTGTATTATTTGTTATGACCTTCTGCTAGCCTTGACTACTCTTCTGCTATCTGATTCTGTGCGCCTGCCTATCTGATCCTGTTTCTGACTCAGCCTGAACACTACTTTGATTTAAGCCTTCTGTCTTTGTACCGTATCTGTCCGTTTGCTGCCGAATCTGCTTGTCTGACTCTCCTGCCCTCACCAGTGAGTCTAGGCCCTGGTGAGGGATTCTCTGTACAGCTTAATCACCTTCTCCTCAGGTAACCAGTAGCTGCAGTACAGTCTTAATCACCTACTCCTCAGGTGACCAGTAGCTGCAGTACAGTCTTAATCACCTGCTCCTCGGGTGACCAGTAGCTGCAGTACAGTCTTAATCACCTGCTCCTCAGGTGACTAGTAACTACGGTACTGTCCTCATCACCTGCTCCTCAGGTGATTAGGAGTTGCAGTACAGTCTTGATCTCCTGCCCCTCAGGTGATCACCTGCTGCAGTACCGTCTGAATCACCCGCTCCACGGCTGATCAGTATACGTTGTCTTACTGTGCAACACCTGCTCCTCAGGTGAACTGATTACTAGTTCATCTGCATCTCCAGCTTGCTAGAGTGCTGATCCCTATGTTCTATAGAGATATCTCCCTCTACCAGCTTCTCTGTGGAAGTTGGTATCTTTATCTGTATTACTGTTGCACCAAACACCTATCTTTATATCTGGTTGTCCTGTGTCTCGCTATACTCGCATTATTGGTGATTCTGCAGATCACCACATAATCAGGTATAGTATCTGTATTATTGGTGATACTGCAGATCACCAATAATCAGAAAATCTGTTCTTGCTGACACCAATCGTTACATCCCTTATATTACATATAAATGGTAAGATTGGCTAAAAAAGATTGGATCGTTAGTGGCCACCATTAGATGCAGTTCTAACTCACAGAAGCAAAAGGGAAAGATTTGCATGCCCACTTTCCTGAAGTGATGCCTTTTGGGTATTACATTTCTGGCAAGGCAAACATCACATGTAGCTAACTTCTGTTTAACCTTCTGCCGCCCGCGTCATGCCAATGGGGGTGGCCGCGGCGGCAACCCCAGGACCGCCTAACGCCGATTGGCGTAAAGTCCTGGGGCTGTAATTTGCATGAGATCGCGCGCATGCTGCGCGCGCATCTCATGCTCAGAGGGCGGAGCCCCGCCCCCCCTTCAGTCTCTGAGCGGCTATTGCCGCTCGGGAGACTGTTAGACGGCGATCACGCCGTCTATTTACTAGGTGCAGCGCTGCGATGAGCAGCAGCGCTGCACTGGGGACAGCTGTGTGAAATTTAAAGAAACAGGTTTTTTCAAAAAAACAAACAAACAATAATATTTATTTAAAAAAAAAATAAACGGGGGAACCATCAGACCCCACCAACAGAGAGCTCTGTTGGTGGGGAGAAAAGGGGGGGGAATCACTTGTGTGCTGAGTTGTGCGGCCCTGAGGCTTGGCCTTAAAGCTGCAGTGGCCAATTTTGCTAAAAATGGCCTGGTCACTAGCCCTGCAGTCCTCAAGTGGTTAAAAGAGGCAATATTTTTTATTGCACTTTTCATTTCTGTAATTTTCACAGTTAACTGAGTGTTAACAAAAATGTTAATGTATTATTATTATTGATTTATAAAACACCAACATATTCCGTGGCGCTGTACAAAGTAAGAAACGAACATGGGGTGCATAATACAGACAATGGTGTACACCAATATACAAAATACGTAGTTGGAGACAAAATACAAAATCGATACAAAATACAGAATTGGTAATGACAGTGATAAAGGAAACATGATGAATAAAATATATAATGAATTTCAAGACACAAAAGGGGAGAGAGCCCTGCCCTTGCGAGCTTACAATCTAAAGGAAACCTCTGAATGTACCCTCTGTATTACTGCTTTATATACTAATTATTTACAAAAAAAATTCTACAAGTGGATATCTATAAAGGCTCACGAAAATACAAATTGTTTTCACCATTTTCCTAGTGTCTGAACTGATTGCAATAAAAAATATTCCTAATCTTAAACAACAAGGCCAAGAATCATATTTTCAGCCAGCAGGAAGCAGGGCACTTAATGAACTTCGTTCATTTCTGCAAATACAGGAATAATTTCTCAGATAAGCAATCATGTCCGGAATGTTTTAAAAATAACCTTTGCAAAACCAATGAAACTCATTGTCAAGTGCTCTAGAGAACAATCGATACTACTCCTCGCCCTGCTGGACTAAATGAACATGTGCAGAGCCTAGAGACTACTGTCTAGCATGCACTCCTTCCATACAGAGGACATTGATCGGAACAAGCCACTATTAAACAGCTAGGAGAGTACAAAGCACAAGATACATAGCAGCTGCTTTATAGCAAATATAGATCATTTTGCCAGGCCTACTGTTTAGGCACGCCCATTTTAATACAGTGGTCACCAGTGGTGGTTAAGGAAATAAATAGCTTTCTAAATTGTGGTGTGTGCAGAATAAGTACAGGTCTTACATTTACATTACCGGTTCTTTTATGTTCATCAGCACCTGCACAGAAATTTGTCTGTCAGTATCAGACCTGCTTTTATGGAATACTGTACTTTAAAGGATACCTGTAACCATCTAAAAAAAAGTTACATACTCCCCTAAGAAGAGGAAAGACTTTAAAGGATACCCGAAGTGACATGTAACATGTGTCAGGACTGAGTCCGCCTCTTACATACCTGATTTTTAACTCTTCCAGGCAGAGAAAGAAAAAAAGGAACACAGCATAGTTATTTGTGTGCTAGGCACGCTACATACCCATGTCTATCTCATCATGTCACATGTCACTTCGGGTATCCTTAAAATCCTATAGTGCAGGGGTGTCAAACTCAAATACAAAGTGGGCCAAAATTGAGCATTGGGACTAAGTCGCAGGCCGACCTCAAAGTCTAGTAGCCAACTCCCTCCCTTGTAAAGTTCCCTGTTGTCTAATGGCCACCCCTCCCTCCCCTATACAGTTTCCTGGAATCTAGTTACCCACTTCCTCCCCTATACAGTTCCCTGGTGTCTAGTGGTGCCTTCTCACACCCCTACACAGTTCCCTGGTGTCTACTTACTGCTCCCTCCCCTATACAGTTCCATGGTCTCTAGTACTCCCCCCCCATATGACTTCCCCCGTGATCTAGGGCTTCACTTCCAATATTGCTTCTTTAGTTCTAGTGTGTGCCAAACATAATGCTAGTGTTGGGCGAACAGTGTTCGCCACTGTTCGGGTTCTGCAGAACATCACCCTGTTCGGGTGATGTTCGAGTTCGGCCGAACACCTGATGGTGTTCGGCCTTTTAAGTTCGGGTTCGCCCCGAACTACTAATTGGCCGCCGAACAGGGCCGAACAGGGCCCCTGTTCGGCCGAACAGGGCCCTGTTCGCCGAATACTGCCCCCCTATGGGGTCGCAGGCATAAGGGGGGAGCATGCCCCGATCGCGGGGCGGGTCGGAAATTCCCCCCACCCCCTCCGCTAGCGCTCCCCCCTCTGCCCGCTTCCCCATACAAAAGTTTCAGGAAGTACCGGTCCGGTGGTAGTGGGTGGCTGGCAGTGGGCGGCACTGTGAAGTGAGTGACTGAGGAGGAGGAGTCCAGAGAGTGACGCGTTGAAGGAGGCCGGGCAGCGGGCGGTTCAGCAGTAGTACCGTACTACTGCTGAACCGCCCGCTGCCCGGCCTCCCTCAACGCGTCACTCTCCGGACTCCTCCTCCTCAGTCACTCACTTCACAGTGCCGCCCACTGCCAGCCACCCACTACCACCGGACCGGTACTTCCTGAAACTTTTGTATGGGGAAGCGGGCAGAGGGGGGAGTGCTAGCGGAGGGGGTGGGGGGAATTTCCGACCCCCCCCGCGATCGGGGCATGCTCCCCCCTTATGCCTGCGACCCCATAGGGCCCCCAAAAGCGGGATGTTCGGGGTTCGGCCCGAGCATGCCGAACATTGCGGCCATGTTCGGCGAACTTTCCCGAACCCGAACATCCAGGTGTTCGCCCAACACTACATAATGCACAGCGGGGATTCCATTTGCGGGCCACAGTTTGCCATGTATGCTATAGAGCCTTCCCAGCCTTCTTTTAGAGGTTTTTGAAGCAGATTTCAGAGCGATTCCTAGGCATGTTTAGAGAGGTTTTCTAAACCTGCCTAGCATTTTTTGGAGCATTTGTGTGTAGCAGATTTCATATATTGTTACAGTAAAGCTGTTACTGAACAGCTTCTGTAACAAAAACACCTGGAAATCCATTTTGATCTGGCAATTTTCAGAGCGTTTTGCGTTTTTCCTATACTTAACATTGAAGGCAGAAATGCATCAGAAATCCATAAATGCTGCAGCCCGGGAGTTTGCGTTTGGGGAAAAAAACGAGCCGCTCTGGTGTGCACCGTCCCAATCACTTTCATTAGCCAAGCGGTTTTCCCCCTGCAAGCGTTTTAAAAAATGCTGCAGAACCGCTCTGGTGTGCACCAACCCTCTGTCTCTTTGTTCCCTCACTTGTCAGTCTGATGGCTGCACACTGGCAAACAAAGCCAATGGTGGGCCCGTGTGCAGAATAAATGAAAGGGCTCCCTGTGAGTGGCCATGGTCATAACAAAGTCATGGGTGGATCCAAATAATGTTGATTAGGTGACCTCACAATCTAATCCCTACCATTGTTATAGTATAATGTCCTACCACATTATTATTATGCATCTATTATTGACATTTTTTTGTAGTGCTGTACAGAGTCCATAGCCATGTCACAGTCCTCAGAGGAGCGTACAATCTAATCCCTTCTATAGTCATAGTGAGAGATAGCCACATTGGGGAAAATGACACAGGAAAGACACCTGCATGGAGAGACGTGACAGAAAAGGGGAGTTACAAAGGAGGGAAAGAGTCACGAGTAGGATACTGAGTAAAGAAGAGATTAACAACCATGGGAGGAGGAGGGGTTGTTGTTGGCGACAGAGGGAGATACTGCCATATGGTAGCTAGTGACACAGGGGCCCAAATGCAATTCACTTTATCCCCGGAGTTTTCTCCTAGGTGATATCTTCACAACTTGTAAATAAAATGCTTTTTACACCACCATCAAGCAAACCAGTAATAATTTTAGTAATAATTTTAGTAGTTTCACCGTCTTTTTGTTACTTTTTCCATTGCAGAGTGCTAAAAAATGTATTTAAATTTGAAGATGAAAATGATCTCCTAGGAGAAAACTCAGGAGAAAAAGTGGATTGCATATGGCACATGGTGAGAGTGATACAAGAAGGAAGAAATGGCCACATGGAAATGGGGATGTTACAGAGAGAAATATATGGAAACGAGCCTAGAGGATAATCCTGCCCTGACTGTGGTGCTCCTGCATGGGCCCTAAAGAGCACGGAGCCCCTATGCAGCTGTACGGCCTGCACTGGCCTCTGTGTACACTGGAACTACTGTTTCAAAATCTAAACACATAATATACACTCTTCCACAGACTTATTTTTAAATATTTCCAGGTGCTTGTAATAAAGGAACCTTAGTGTGAGTTTTAGCTCCAGTTTAAGGCGCTATATCTCAGGTCTCACACATCCAGGGCTATTTTATATTTTATTCCTGTTCAAGAAATGCAAACCGTGCAAAACAATAGTTATTTTTGTTTCTCTTGGCAAGACAGAATCAGGCACTTAGATCCTGTTTTGCACAAGACATTTTATTCCTAGGAGATTTGGAGGATATTGCTGTGTGTGAAGGATTCTACATCCAAATATTGAGTATACTGTAACGGAAGGATTTAAAGGATTAAATAGATGGTGCCAGACTAATTTAACCCATTCTGAACTCTGAGCTATAAGGACAAAGTTTACAAAAAAAAATATGGATGAGATGGCCAAACGCTATGTAAATGTGTTTAGACTAATTTAATTTTAAACAATTAAAGGCTGATTAGCTGGGATAAACAGTATTTTCTTTGCTAGACTGTTTGGAACAGAACCATGGGAAAACTACCCATAGACGACACGCACTGGCACTTGTGGTTTTGACATCATTTGGTGACTAACTAAATGTTTATGGAGCACTTTGATAGAAGTAAAGGACATTATTGGGCTTCTGTCAAGAGCAATGGCTTTTGGTTAGATTGATATATTTCAGCTAATATCCTTTTGCTCCTTTGAGATCTGTGTTGCAGCAGCCACCAGAAACGTTTCAGTTAATTGTATAGAAGAGTAACTGCCCATGTGACTGTTGGGTGACAGAAATGGCTCTTTGGTCCTGATGCATTCAACTTTTCCTCATGACCCCTCATTGCTTTCCCTCACCTTATCTGTAAAGAACATTTTTAAAGAATGCCAGAAATGAGGTTAAAATAAAATTCAAATCTGAGCTAATGAGGAAAACTTATTTGTACTTGTCACACACTGGAAATGCATTATTTACTGTACAAGGTGAGAAAGGGATCTAATATGACACAGGTGAGAGAAGCAAAGTTTTACCACTTAACCTTCCTGGCATTATGATTATTTTCAGATTCAGGGTCTAAAGGCTGTGCAATTTTTTCACGAACTTTTAGACCCTAAAAACAAGAAAAAAACATACCACAGAGAGATCTGCAGCAGCTCCTGCATATAACTTACTAAGGCAAGGGATTACTGCTCTGTGCTGCGGACTCGAGACTACCGCTAAGGAGGTTAATGGCAGACCATTTTTAAAATAATTTATTCCTGACATACACTAAATATACACCTTAATCAGTTTGGCACAGGCTGATGATAGTACTCATATCAGTAATATGTTATTAACAATATACTATAGAACATTTAGCTCATGCTAAACTGAAATCATATCCTAACCTATCCTCCCACACTAACTCTCCTATTTTTTCCTTTCACACTGACCCTCCTATACTTAACCTCTCATGCTATCTTTGCTGCTGCTAGACCGAGCACTAACTTTACTGCCGCTACACCGACAGTAACACAAACCCTTCTGTCGCTACACCTTACACTAACCTCACTGCCATAACATATAAGATTAACCTTCCTGTTCCTACACTTAACATAAACCTCACTGCCATTACACCTTACACTAACATAACTTCTACACTGAACGCTTACCTCACTGCTCCTACACCTAACGCTAACCTCACTGCCACTACTCCTAACACTAACCGTATTGGCACTAAGGGAAGTTGTACGCCTGGACGCCTCTCCCTGTTGCTTTGATTGGAGGCTTATGCTACTGTGGCTCACTACTCTTGCTGGGCTCCCTTGCCTATTGTTCCTCATTGGACATAATGATCCTGGCTTATCAATCTGCTAGCCCAATGTTCCTTTCTATGGTGTTCACACTGGGAATACATGAACTAACACAATGATACTTGATGTTATTGCATTGAATTGTCCGTTTGGTCTACAACTGGAACTTTCATATTTTCCATGTGGATTCGGTCTCATGATCCAATATTAATGTGTGGACCAGACAAGATCATAGGCTGATTGGACATTGGGAGTCTGAGCTCAGACGGGTACACCGGTGACTGTGGGCTTGCAGTGGGGCAGATGCATATGCATCACTGCAATTTTGATTATAGGTTAAGTTGGGACCATATTGAGTAAGGGAGATTGAAGGTTGCAGGGGAGGGGCTTGTCAGGTGGGGTGGGTGCTTGATTGGGGAGGTTTGGGAGGCTCACATTTTTAAATGGTTGTGTTTTGATATAGTAATCAATAAAAGTTTTTTGTAGATATTTTCATAAAAAGAATCTGAGTAGATTTTGTTTGGTCTGGTCCATACTCACCTATATACATCTCACAGTGTTTTGACGTATTGGCACTACACCTAACACTAATCGTATTGCTTCTGCTCGTAACACTAACCTACTTGTTGCTACACCTAACGCCTTTTGCCTCTATACCTAACCGTAACATTACTACTGTTCCACCTAACACTAACTTTCTGGCACTGCACCTAATACTAAACTTTCTGCCAATACACGTAACACTAAACTTCCTGCAACTACACCTAACACTAAACTTCCTGCAACTACACCTAACACTAAACTTCCTGCAACTACACCTAACACTAAACTTCCTGCCTCTACTTCTAATACTAACCTTCCTGCCACTTCACCTAACACTGACTTTACTACAGGTACACCTTACAGTAACCTTACTGCCACTACTCCTAACACCAGCCTCGCTACCACTACACCTAACACTAACCTTCCGCTAACCAAATATTTACCCTACTACTGCTATACCGAACACTAAGCACACTGCTGCTACACCTAACACTAACCTAACTGCCTGAGCTCATAACGCTAATCTTAAAGCCACTAACCATACTGATAATTTCACTGCCGGTGGCCCATAGCTGCATTGGGACCAAACCTTAACTCCCCAGCCCCTTATATCCTCAGTTAACATTGCACGTAATGGTACTGACAAGGTGCAATGGTAGCCATTTGTCCAAATTATCTTTACATAGCCCAGGCTTGCTGGATATCAGAGGCTCTTTGCTGCCCTGTATTTTTCATCAACCTAGGCAAATAAGGCCTTGCAGGTCTTCATCTTGTGCTCACAGCGTGTCTTGTCAGATCGAGGTGACATTTGCTATAACTCAAGACAGGAAAACTAGAAAGTCTCAGGATATAGATTCCAGTATTCAGATATTCATCAAGGTGTACATAATTTATCATTTAAAATCGCGGCTAATGTTTTAGAAATTGGGAATTATTAAAGCAGGGACAGCTAGAGGGATGAATAACTGGCTAGAATCCATATCATGTCCTTTAGATGCAAGAAGTAAAAAGGCATAAAGATTTGATTGCATTAATAAGGTTTGTCAGATCTTCAACGGGCTCCACGATTGCACAGTGATAGTCTTTCTCTGAGGAAATGCCCAAGCCATTGGCTAACTGGCCTTACCAGCCCCGCCTTCTTCACCATTGAAACTCTTGGCGCCAAGTAAACGCTACAATTTCAAATGTATACATACCAATATATATCATCTCTTTCATAAACTCATAAAAGCATCTTCATATGCTTGATTACTGGAAGTGAGAGCTACTGTGTGCCTTCTGTGTGGCTTCACAAGGAATTCTGTATGATAAAATGTAAACAGTATTTAGTTTCCCAGCTCACCTGTAAATGCACAAAGAAGCTTTTAGTCATTTTCAAGTTATGTTCATTTGCCAACATGAAATCTGTGTAACACAGAAAGAGCAAAACGCTGTAGATTTTAATTAGATTGTTTTCATTGCTCAAAGTCAGCAAGGCTAAACGTATTATGTATATGGATTCAGCATAATCACTGAATATTAGAGTTGCATAATGCTAAAAATAGTTGGAATGAATACTGTGTTTTATGAAATAGAAGACTTGTGTCTCTTTGACCTTGAGGAACGCATTCGGCTTCAGAGTTAGATTTGAAAACTGAATTATAAATATTACTTTATTTTCATATTAACTGCACTGCCTTGGCTATGGAACATGGTATTAAATCACCAGCAAAAATATAATTATGTGCTTACGCTGTTGACATTTAACAAATAAAGATGACTTATTGGAAAACAAAATGGATGCCAATTGCAATTAACAATTTCAATATTTAACATAGCATGGGCGTAGTATCCAGCCAAAACTTTTTTTATATATATATTTATCTATTTTAGATAGAGTAGTGAAAGACTGGAAGGTTCATATTGCTGCTTAGTTTCATGTTGGAATTGGAAGGATCTCCACTTCGAATCACCACATCTTTTTCCCTGTAACTTGTCAAGAAAGAGGGAATCTTTCCAATTGCTGGCACAGACTTTAAAGTAACTTGAGATGAAAGAGGAGAAAAGTTTTATACATACCTAGGGCTTCCTCTAGCCCCATCCGGCCTGATCGCACCTCGCCACCGTCCTCTGCCTCCTGGATTGTCCTGTATAAGCCCTGTTCTCTTCGGCCAGTCAGGCGCACTACCCATGCGAGGCCCAGCCGCTCGTGCTCCAGTCGCCAAGAGCATTCTGTGCAGAGAACACTTCCAGCCACAGGAGCACGATGGGGGAGTGTGGGTGGACTGCGCCTGCACCGACTGGCTGAAGATAACAGGGCATCTACTGGACCATCCAGGAGGTGGAGGACGGCGGTGAGGTATGATCTGTGTGTGGGGGGGGGGGGGGGCTGTAGGAAGTCCCAGGTATGTAGAAAACTTTTCACCCTTTTTGTCTCAGGTACACTTTAAAAACATCTAACATACTGTAGGGTTCAGCCCTTGCAAGAGAAAGTAAATCTATTGCACTGCCATAGCTGTAGAAGACAGCAGTCAAGCAATCTGAGCAGCATAAAAGTAAAATATATAAAATGAACTTCCCCCTAATGTAACATCTCAAGATGTAGTCACATTAATAGACTAGATCTGCCAGCATGTATTGAGGCACTATCATTGCAGCCACTTTGAACTATAACAACTGTGACAGGGACACACAAGATGAAGAAACACACACATACGAGGGGCTAGGGAGCAACCCCCTGATGGTAATTATTGCTTGCCACACCTCAATGGTCCATAACAGTTACGAAACTCCTTTAGAGGGAGGTTTGTTTTATATATTTTACTTTTGCTGCTCCCTTCCTTTAAATCATAATGTACTTGTTAAGCATACTGCTTAACTGAACACATGAATAATATTTTTAACAGGTATTAACTAGCTGGTGGCAGGTGTCGCATGCCATCTCTCTTGATGCCATATGCGCCATTTCACCACACAGGTGCCATCCTGCTATACGTATGCACCATGGCCTTGCGCCGTGGCTTATCATAGCGAGACACGGTAAGAGGAGGATTGGGTGGATGACCACACGTACATACAGCAGACAGCTTGTAAGTTTATTATTATTAGGTGTTGACCAGTGGACATACTTTTTGAAACATTGGGATCAGTAGCGCCCTGACCTTTTTCTGGCTACAGAGCTCCATATAGCAGTGCAAGAATGCCTGTAATATATTGGAGGCACTTGGTGAAATCCATGGCTTTGAAGCCATGTTTACACTCTGACTGCAATGAATCAAAGGTGAACATTTTCTTGGCACCTGGCTAGACTCTCTTTCTCAGCAATTTAAGCTACTCCCTTTACATTATGTGGGAGCTGCAGTGACATGGTGCATGTAGTTGGCAAAGCGTTTGCTTGTGCCTCAGCCCCTTATTGGAGCCTGCCAGGCACATTGAAGGGGGTGTGGCTACAGCATGCTGTTTAATCTGCTTCATGAATGCTGTCATTGCACATTAGGCAGGGGTGTCCACACTTTTCCAAGCTACTTTGAAAATTGCAGAGTCCAAGAGATCTGCCAACATTTCATATGCTAAACTTAGCATTTATAATGCTGGTTTATTACTATACAAGTCTTATATAGTAATATACCAACATTATAAATGCTAAGTGTAACATTTAAAATGTTGGTAGATCTCTTGGACTCGGCAATTTGTATTGCAACACAACC
The DNA here is from genome assembly GCF_040937935.1 of Hyperolius riggenbachi. Classification (NCBI taxonomy): domain Eukaryota; kingdom Metazoa; phylum Chordata; class Amphibia; order Anura; family Hyperoliidae; genus Hyperolius; species Hyperolius riggenbachi. The sequence goes on along the minus strand of NC_090646.1, from coordinate 533,730,684 downwards.
ATAGACATTGGCATATAGAGTCAAGGACTTTCCCCCTTCCCCTCCCCCGGACCCAACACCAAGACCAAAATATATGTGCCCACCTAGAAAGCCTCCGTTCAGTTTCTTAGTTTCTTCCCAGGAGTCTCAAGAAAGCACAGGACCTGGGGGGCATGGCCACATCACTGTGCATGTCAGCGTGAAAGGGGAGAAGATGCTTCCTCACCATTTGCTCCGTTTCCCTTCCATCCATGCCTATCCCCTTTAGCCATGCCTTTCCCCTCTCCTCGATGCTGCTAAGCATCAAAATTTGACAGGACTCGGCCACAATCTACCCAGAAGGCGGTCGCAATCTACTGGTAGATCATGATCGACCTATTGAGCACACCTGACATAAGGGAAGCTGATTCTGAAGACCGGGGGGATGGAACAGGGATAAGAAGGTTTGAGCCAGTTGCCAAAGAGGAGAAGAGAACCTGTAACTTGGTAACTTGATGCAGCTGGGAATTTGCAATTTAAGAATGTAATCATGAGAACATATATTGGTGGCTATGTAAAAAAAAGTATGTGAACATTTTTTTTTTCTTCTTTATTGCCATTACTACTCATTAAGGACAAAAAACCCTGGCCCTTCAAATATTGTGTATATCTGCCATATAAAACGGTGCAAAATTAGCAAAGTGATTTCACCACCCATCTGATTTATGAACGTTTCTGATAAAAGGATTGCTGCAGACAGTCTGTCTTGCCTCATACCAATCAATCTCATCCGCACTGAGTTGGATAATTAATATTTTTAATCGGATTAGTTGCCGTGGAGACAACATTAACTATCTGAGACATTCTGGATTATGATGCCATAGTTTCTTTTCTGCATCTCTCATAAGTAGTACGAGGATCTTAATTCCTTTTGCTCAGAAATCTGTGACTCTCCTTGAAATGTCATGCAATCAGTAGCTTAGCTATAATATTTATTATTATTTTTTATTATTATTATTTAGTATTTATATAGCGCTGACATCTTCTGAAGCGCTGTACATAGTATATATATGATCTTGTCACTAACTGCCCATCGGAGGAGCTCACAATCTAGTCCCTACCAGCAGTGGCTGGAAAGTGTAATGGTTAAGGGCTCTGCCTCTGACACAGGAGACCTGGGTTCAAATCTCAGCTCTGCCTGTTCAGTAAGCCAGCACCTTTTTCAGTAAGGAGTTTCTTGGGCAAGTCTCCTTAACACTGCTACTGCCTACTGAGTGCGCTCTAGTGGCTGCCTCGCAAGCGCTTTGAGTCCGACAGGAGAATGGCGCTATACAAATACTGCAATTATTATTATTAATTATTATTATAGTCATATGTCTATGTATGTATTCTGTAGTGTATGTATTGTAGTCTAGGGCCAATTTAGGCGGAAGCCAATTAACTTATCTGTATGCTTGTGGGATGTGGGAGGAAACCGGAGTGCCCAGAGGAAACCCATTCAGACACAGGGAGAACATACAAACTCCTTGCAGATGTTGACCTGGCTGGTATGTTTATAACTACGGTGTTCTGTGTTATAATAGGAAAAATCATTAACTTTTCAAAATAATTTGTAATATGCAAAGATCCTTTATGTTGTCCTACTAAAGTGCCAAATCAGGGGAGCAGGGATTGTTTTCAATAAAATGAGACACTGAGTGGGGCTCACTGTGCTTGTCATCCTGATATCCATCCTGTACAAAAAAAGCTATTACTTTTATATTCTCTCAGTTACCAAGATTGCTTTCTGTAATTTAATTGTTACTAATTGGGGTCCTTCTATATGGTCCTTCTATATGGAACAGTAGGAAAAAAGTTATTCCTTCAGATGCCATGGGGGCACCACCAAGATAGAGAAGATAGATGCTTTTCTCTGTCCAGATTGGTGGATCAGGGCTGCATGGTAGAGCCAGGGCATTGTGAGAAAGTGGGCCCAGTGGCGTAGCTAGGGTGTTTGACACCCGGTGCGGATAATTTACAGACACCCCCCCCCCTCCCCCCCAAAAAAAAAGTGAAGCACGCAGCGGCAAAAAAATGGATGTGAACATGACCTCACATGGGTGGGGGTAACTGTAATGTAACTGTAAGGCAGTAGGCTAATGTAGGTAGCCAGAATAGTTGCCCCCAGCATAGGTTAGATAGGTAGGTGCCCCCAGTATAGGTTAGTTAGGTAGGTGCCTCCAATATAGGTAGCCAGTATAGTTGCCACCAGTATAGGCTAGCTAGGTAGGTGCCCCCAATACAGGTTAGATAGGTAGGTGCCCCAGTATAGATTACATAGGTAGCTGCCCCCAGTATAGGTTAGATAGGTAGGTGCCTCCAGTATAGGTTAGATAGGTAGCTCCCCCCAGTATAGGTTAGATTAGGTAGGTGCCCCCCAGCAAAGGTTAGATAGATAGCTGCCCCCAGTATAGGTTAGATTAGGTAGGTGCTCCCCAGTATAGGTTAGATAGGTAGCTGCCCCCCCAGTATAGGTTAGATTAGGTAGCTGCCCCCAGTATAGGTTGGATTAGGTAGGTGCCCCACAGTATACATTAGATAGGTAGTTGCCCCAAAATATAGGTTAGATTAGGTAGGTGCCCCCCTGTATAAATTAGATTAGGTAGGTGCCCCCCTGTATAGGTTAGATTAGGTAGGTGCCCTCCCGTATACATTAGATAGGTAGTTGCCCCCCAATATAGGTTAGATTAGGTAGGTGCCCCCCTGTATAGGTTAGATTAGGTAGGTGCCCCCCTGTATAGGTTAGATTAGGTAGGTGCCCCCCAGTATAGGTTAGATTAGGTAGCTGCCCCCCAGTATAGGTTGGATTAGGTAGGTGCCCCACAGTATACATTAGATAGGTAGTTGCCCCCCAATATAGGTTAGATTAGGTAGGTGCCCCCCTGTATAAATTAGATTAGGTAGGTGCCCCCCTGTATAGGTTAGATTAGGTAGGTGCCCTCCAGTATACATTAGATAGGTAGTTGCCCCCCAATATAGGTTAGATTAGGTAGGTGCCCCCCTGTATAGGTTAGATTAGGTAGGTGCCCTCCAGTATGGGTTAGATTAGGTAGGTGCCCCCCAGTATGGGTTAGATTAGGTAGGTGCCCCCCAGTATGGGTTAGATTAGGTAGGTGCCCCCCCAGTATGGGTTACATTAGGTAGGTGCCCCCCGTATGGGTTACATTAGGTAGGTGCCCCCCCAGTATTAGGTAGGTGCCAACCATAATGAAGGGGGAGCCGCGGGGAGCGCAGCCCGACCTCTCCCTCCCTTCCTCACCCCGAGCCGCCCTCCATGCTCCCCCTCCGAGTGCAGAGTGAGCACGCAGCTGCAGGGAAGCGCTGTACTAAAACTCACCTCCCTGGTTCCAATCGCCGCCAGTCTCCTCCCGCTCTGCATAGATGTTGATACACACGCTGCTTCCTGTTTAGCCGGAAGCAGCGTGTGTATCAGCATCTATACAGAGAGAGGATCAGCGGCGAGTGCGGCGATTGGAACCAGGGAGGTGAGTTTAGTACAGCGCTTCCCTGCGGCTGCGTGCTCACTCTGCACTCGGAGGGGGAGCATGGAGGGCGGCCCGGGGTGAGGAAGGGAGGGAGAGGTCGGGCTGCCCTCCCCGCGGCTCCCCCTCCATTACAGCGCACCCCCTCTTGGGCGGCTGGGGGCACCCCACCTGGTGCGGGTCGCACCTCCGTCACGACGCTTGTGAGTGGGCCCTAACCACTAATCACACACAACTGAATGTCGGTTATTCTTTTGGCTTTGGGGCCATACTTCAGATCAAGAACTGGAAGTTAAACCCCAAGCATACATGGAATTTCAGACAAAATGTCTTTGTACAGCAGCTAATGTACAGCGTTTAACCACTTGAGGACCGTGGGCTTTACCCCCCTTAAGGACCAGACCCTTTTTTTTTCCATTCAGACCACTGCAGCTTTCACGGTTTATTGCTCGCTTATACATCCTACCACCTAAATGAATTTTGGCTCCTTTTCTTGTCACTAATAAAGCTTTCTTTTGGTGCTATTTGATTGCTGCTGTGATTTTTACTTTTTATTATATTCATAAAAAAAGACATGAATTTTGTCAAAAAAATGATTTTTTTAACTTTCTGTGCTGACATTTTTCAAATAAAATAAAATTTCTGTATACATGCAGCACGAAAAATGTGGACAAACATGTTTTTGATTAAAAAAAAACCCATTCAGCCTATATTGATTGGTTTGGGTAAAAGTTATAGCGTTTACAAACTATGATGCAAAAAGTGAATTTTCCCATTTTCAAGCATCTCTGACTATTCTGACCACCTGTCATGTTTCATGAGGGGCTAAAATTCCAGGATAGTATAAATACCCCCCAAATGACCCCATTATGGAAAGAAGACATTCCAAAGTATTCACTGAGAGGCATAGTGAGTTCATAGAAGATATTATTTTTTGTCACAAGTTAGCGGAAAATGACACTTTGTGACAAAAAAAAAGTTTCCATTTCTTTTAACTTGTGACAAAAAAAAATGAAATCTGCCACGGACTCACCATGCCCCTCTCTGAATACCTTGAAGTGTCTACTTTCCAAAATGGGGTCATTTGTGGGGTGTGTTTATTGTCCTGACATTTTGGGGGGTGCTAAATTGTAAGCACCCCTGTAAAGCCTAAAGGTGCTCATTGGACTTTTGACCCCTTAGCGTAGTTAGGCTGCAAAAAAGTGCCACACATGTGGTATTGCCGTACTCAGAAGAAGTAGTAGAATGTGTTTTGGGGTGTATTTTTACACATACCGATGCTGGGTGGGAGAAATATCTCTGTAAATGACAATTTTTTTATTTTTTTTACACACAATTGTCCATTTACAGAGATCTTTCTCCCACTCAGCATGGGTATGTGTAAAAATACACCCCAAAACACATTATACTACTTCTCCTGAGTACAGCGATACCACATGTGTGGCACTTTTTTGCACCCTAACTGCGCTAAGGGGCCCAAAGTCCAATGAGTACCTTTAGGATTTCACAGGTCATTTTGCGACATTTGGTTTCAAGACTACTCCTCACGGTTTAGGGCCCCTAAAATGCCAGGGCAGTATAGGAACCCCACAAATGACCCCATTTTAGAAAGAAGACACCCCACGGTATTCCGTTAGGAGTATGGTGAGTTCATAGAAGATTTTATTTTTTGTTACAAGTTAGCGGAAATTGATTTGTATTGTTTTTTTTCACAAAGTGTCAATTTCCGCTAACTTGTGACAAAAAATAAAATCTCCTATGAACTCACCATAGTCCTAACAGAATACCTTGGGGTGTCTTCTTTTTAAAATGGGGTCATTTGTGGGGTTCCTATACTGCCCTGGCATTTTAGGGGCCCTAAACCGTGAGGAGTAGTCTGGAAATCAAATGCCGCGAAATGACCTGTGAAATCCTAAAGGTACTCATTGGACTTTGGGCCCCTTAGCACAGTTAGGGTGCAAAAAAGTGCGACACATGTGGTATCGCCGTACTCGGGAGAAGTAGTACAATGTGTTTTGGGGTGTATTTTTACACATACCCATGCTGGGTTGGAGAAATACCTCTGTAAATGACAATCTTTTGATTTTTTTACACACAATTGTCCATTTACAGAGATATTTCTCCCACCCAGCATGGGTATGTGTAAAAATACACCCCAAAACACATTATACTACTTCTCCCGAGTACGGCGATACCACATGTGTGGCACTTTTTTGCACCCTAACTGCGCTAAGGGGCCCAAAGTCCAATGAGTACCTTTAGGATTTCACAGGTCATTTTGCGGCAAAAAAAAAATTCTGCTAACTTGTGACAAAAACTAAAATCTTCTATGAACTCACCGTGCACCTCACATAATACTTTAGGGTGTCCTCTTTCCAAAATTGGGTCATTTGTGAAGTCTGTCCTGGCATTTTAGGGTCTCTGCAATCATTACATGTATGGCCAGTATTAGGAGTTTCTGCTATACTCCTTATATTGGGTATACGGGTAATGCACTCTGGGCTGAAAGGAAAAATGAACGGCAAACATACCTTGCTCCACATCAATGGCAGATCTTCCTCCACATCAATGGCAGTGATAACCTCAGAAGAGAGACACCCCGTGCCACCTTGCACTCAGGGTGAGCCACCAACTTATGTGACTGGGCCTCAGAACTTTAGTATACAGCATTATGCCTGTAGTATACAGCAATATGCCTGCCAATAGAGATGACTCTGTGTGGCATTAAAGTATCATCATAGGCCCAAAGTAAATCACATATAAACCGGGGGTGTCCACACTCGAGGGAAATTCAAACATGCGGTCTTATATCGCCAACCCAGGACAGATCAGCAATATCAAGCATAGAAACCGATCCTTCTTCCAACTTTTATGCTTACCTGTTTGGTTTTCAAGCTTACGTCTCCTCCCTCTGGGACAATGTGCGAAAGACCACTGAGTGTGTGCCTACTCCTGTGTCTGGAGTTCCCTAGGTTCTAATAGTGTACCTGCTCGTGGTACCTCTCAAAGCACTCCCCTAAGCATAGGCCAGGCTGGTCAGGACATTTGGGACAATAAAAACTGGTGTCATTCCTTCTTCTAGCACTGCTGCAGACACGACAACGTTTTCTTCGGATGCGTTGACCTGGGGCACACGGAATCTGATAGGCATAATGCCTTCCATGCAGTCAGCTAGTTGCATCTGGGGGGGGGGGGGGGGAGTGGGCTGGCACCTTCTGGATACAGGAGGCCCAGAATGATCAGTTCCTGAAAATAAAGGAAAGATCCAGTTCTCCCAGCCTTACTATAGAGAACAAAGCTGTTGTAAACTGCCATTTGAATCAGATAAAAAGACACTTTCCTATACCAGCGTCTTGTTTTCCGGGAAATTAAATAGGGCGCTAACCTCTGGTCATTGAAGTCCACCCCTCCCATGTTGACATTATATTCGTGGACGACAAGGGGCTTTTCAATGACCTCAGTTGCCCGTTGAATTTGGACTGCCGTGTCTGTGTGAATGGTGGACAGAAAGTAAACGTCCCTCTTGTCCCTCCATTTCACCGCGAGCAGGTCATCAGTACGCAAGGCGGCCCTCTGCCCCCAATCAAGTCTGGTGGTAACGAGCCATTGGGGGAAGCCCTGGCGACTAGGCCGCGCAGTGCCACAGCATCGGATTCCTTCTAACTTTAAGTGCTGATAGAGGGCCACACTTGTGTAATAGTTGTCCACATAAAGATGGTACCCCTTCTGGAACAAGGGTGACACCAAGTCCCACACAACCTTTCCACTGCTCCCCAGGTAGTCAGGGCATCCGACCGGCTCCAATTTGGAGTTTTTTCCTTCATAGACCCTAAAACGACATGTATAGCCTGTGGCCCTTTCACAGAGCTTATACAGTTTCACCCCATACCGGGCGCGCTTGCTTGGGATGTACTGTTTGATGCCAAGGCGCCTGGTAAAGCGTAAGAGGGACTCGTCTACGCAGATGTTCTGTTCAGGGGTATAAGCATCTGCAAATGTTAATGACAGGTGGTCTATGAGGGGCCGAATTTTGTGGAGCCGGTCATAAGCAGGGTGGCCCTTTTCATGACAGGTTTCGTCGTTGTTGAAGTGCAGGAAGCACAGGATGGACTCAAATCGTGTCCTGGACATGGCAGCAGGGTACAAGGGAACACGATGTACTGGGTTCGTAGACCAATACGACCGCAATACATTCTGTTTCATTAGTCCCAAGTGAAGGATAAGGGCCAAAAAGATTTTAATGTCGGAAACTTGGACTGGTTTCCACCGGAAAGGCTGGGCATAGCTGCTCTCCGGGTGCTCGGTGATGAATTGTGTGGCTTTACGGTTGGTCTCAACCACAATTAAGTCCAAGAGAACCTGGGTGATGAACAGCTGCAAAAAGTCTAGGGCCGTTCCTAGATGAGCTGTCGCCACCTGGACTCCAGACTGGGCGGTGAAAGGGGGCACTACGGGTGCGGCGGAATCAGGGGATTGCCAATCTGGATGTGCCAGCACCTCTGGGAGTCTATGGGTACTACGGGCCCGTCTTCTTCATGGTGGCTGCGACTGGGTTACTACTGCACGTGCCACCGTACCAGTTTCAACTTCCATGCTGGCGCTCACCACTTCACGAGGCGAGGAGGAAGCATGTATAAGGCACTTTGTTTACCTAACAAAGTGCCTTATACGCCTTTGATTGGCGGATTTTTATATTCCTCCGCTCGCCGGCGCTGCTAATTGGCCGGCAAGCTGGAGGCTAAATTGCCGGCTATCGATCCCCGGCGGAGGATCGCGTCACGGATGACGCGATCGCTCCACCCACGCCCATACAAGGACCGCCGCCATTTGTACATGTGGCGGTCCTTGCGGGTCCACTTCCTGGCCGCCATTTGTACATGCGGCGGTCGGGAAGTGGTTAAGGGGGTACAAGTTAAACTGTTGGAAAAAAATATATAAATCTTTATTTCAAAATGTTTATTAAGAAATTAGAACATACATTAAACTTTACTGTTGTAATTTCTTAAATTGGACCTGAACTCATGCACAGGAAACAAGAAAAACACAGATTAGTCCACCCTGGTTGTGTTTAGAGTGAAGACCCTGTGTAATTTCTCCTCAGCTGCAAATAATCACAATTGTAATTTGATCTCTCAGCTGTGTCAGCACAGGAATCTCGGCAGCCTCTGCTAATTTGTAAACATGGGATGTTAACTTTTTGTCTGCTTCCATGAAAGCAGGAAGTAGACACCTTGCAGATTTACTGCAAGAGTTCTGTGAGCTTCAACAAATAAATGTTTTTCTGTAAAGTTGTTATGCTGTTATTTATCTTTTAGAGCAGAGAGCAAGTACTGCATGCAGGTCTGCTTTAATGGGAATGTTGATAATAAAACATTATCGTGTTACTTAACCTAGTTTGTAAAGGTTTTATTCATGATACACATTTACTAGTCTTTACTGAGGATAACATGTTATTTGTGATAACTTTGAATGGAAACTGGTAACATGGTGCCACTAAGAATTTATGAGGTAGTTTAGTTTTGGAAGTGCCAGTATTGGATTGAGCAATAACGGAGTGGATCATTGAATAATGGCACACAGCGCCTATGCATAAAAATGGTGGCGGAAAAAAAAAAGAAAGATGGCACACAGTAACGTTATTTATCAATAGCGCCGTTCATATGTCAAACAGCAGACATTATTGCGCACAGTAACGTTATTTATCAATAGCGCCCTACATAAGCCAAACTGCATAAGTTATTTAACTGCAAAACGGTGAATGGATTTAATTTAACACTGTCAAGGTTAGGGTTAGGCACCACCAGGGGGGTGGTTAGGGTTAGGCACCACCAGGGGGTTGGTTAGGGTCAGGGCCGGCCTTTGACCTGAGCGACCGGTGCGATCGCTCAGGGCGCCGGCTTCCAGGGGGCGCTCCTCTCCCCTGGCTGCATGTTTTTATATCGATGCTGCGGCCCCGGCTGGGTACTCCCGCTCCGCCCCCTGGTGCCGCTGCTGGGGGTGATTGGGGGGGGAGGGGGGGGAAGGGGGTAAAGATGTCCTTGCGCAGTGATGGAGGGGGGAGCCGCAGCGCGGGGAGGGCAGCCCGACCTCTCCCTCCCTTCCTCTCCGGGCCACCCTCTGTGCTCCCCCCTCCGATGCACACTGCAGCAGAGATAACTCACCTCCCCGGTTCCGATCGCCGGCGCCTCTCACTTGCCGCTGGTATCTTCTACATAGTCACTGATGCACACTAAACTTCCTGCTTAACAGGAAGTTTAGTGTGTATCAGTAAACTATGTAGAAGAGAGTAGACCAGCGGCAAGTGAGAGGCGCCGGCGCTCGGAACCAGGGAGGTGAGTTATCTCTGCTGCAGTGTGCATCAGAGGGGGGAGCACAGAGGGTGGCCCGGAGAGGAAGGGAGGGAGAGGTCGGGCTGCCCTCCCCGCGGCTCCCCCCTCCACTATGAGGGGGGGGGGGCACCTACCTACCTACCTACCTAATCTATACTGGGGGCAGCTACCTATCTAATCTATACTTGGGGCAGCTACCTATCTAACCTATACTGGGGGGACCTACCTATCTAACCTATACTGGGGGCACCTACCTATCTAGCCAATACTGGGGGCACCTACCTATACTGGGGGGCAGCTACCTATCTAACCTATACTGGGGGCACCTACCTATCTAACGTATACTGGGGGCACCTTCCTATCTAACCTATACTGGGGGGCAGCTACCTATCTAACCTATACTGGGGGCGGCTACCTATCTAGCCAATACTGGGGGCACCTACCTATACTGGGGGGCAGCTACCTATCTAACCTATACTGGGGGCACCTACCTATCTAACGTATACTGGGGGGCACCTACCTATCTAACCTATACTGGGGGGCAGCTACCTAACTTACCTATACTGGGGGCGGCTACCTATCTAGCCAATACTGGGGGCACCTACCTATACTGGGGGGCAGCTACCTATCTAACCCAAACTGGGGGTGGCTACCTATCTAGCCAATACTGGGGGCACCTACCTATCTAACCTATACTGGGGGCACCTACCTATCTAACCTATACTGGGTGGCAGCTACCTATCTAACCTATACTGGGGGCGGCTACCTATCTAGCCAATACTGGGGGCACCTACCTATACTGGGGGGGCAGCTACCTATCTAACCTATACTGGGGGTGGCTACCTATCTAGCCAATACTGGGGGCACCTACCTATACTGGGGGGCAGCTACCTATCTAATCTATACTGGGGGCACCTACCTATCTAACGTATACTGGGGGCACCTACCTATCTAACGTATACTGGGGGCAGCTACCTATCTAACCTATACTGGGAGCAGCTACCTATCTAACCTATACTGGGGGGCAGCTACCTATCTAATCTACACTGGGGGCAGTTACCTATCTAATCTATACGGGGGGCACCTACCTATCTAATCTATACTGGGGGGCAGCTACCTATCTAATCTATACTGGGGGCGGCTACCTATCTAACCTATACTGGGGGCACCAGGGGCGTAGGAATAGGCCCTGCAGCCCCTGCGCCCGCGGGGGGGCCCGCTCGGGGCCGTTTTGTGGGTGCTGGAGGAGTGGCAGCATGAGGGGAAAGCCTTGCCCACAGTCGGCGGGGAGAGGGGTAGTTCCCCCCTCTCCCTCACCTCGGGGCTCTCCCCTCTGCGCTCCCCTCCAGCTCGTAAGTGTCTGTGGAGCTGTGGTGGGCAGCGAGCGGCGGGCAGATACATACCTGCTTCCGTGCGTTCCATCGGAGACTTCTCCCTCTAGCGGCTGACCTTCCGGAAGTGACGTCAGCCGCTAGAGGGAGAAGTCTCCGATGGAACGCACGGAAGCAGGTATGTATCTGCCCGCCGCTCGCTGCCCACCACAGCCCCACAGACACTTACGAGCTGGAGGGGAGCGCAGAGGGGAGAGCCCCGAGGTGAGGGAGAGGGGGGAACTACCCCTCTCCCCGCCGACTGTGGGCAAGGCTTTCCCCTCATGCTGCCACCCCTCCAGCACCCACAAAACGGCCGCGAGCGGGCCCCGGAGGGGCCCGCTCAGAAAATCTGCAGGGGGGCCCGGTGGGGCCTAGTTACGCCCCTGGGGGGCACCTACCTATCTAACCTATACTGGGGGCAGCTACCTATCTAATCTATATTGCAGATACCTACCTATCTAACCTGTACTGGGGGCACCTACCTATCTACCTACACACTACTAAGCCCCCCCCATTAGTGTATGTGTGTGGTGCGCTCACACGCGAAGAGGATGAATAGGGGGGGCACCAAAATCTGGTTCGCTCAGGGCGCTGTGAAACCTAAGGCCGGCCCTGGTTAGGGTTAGGCACCACCAGGGGGGTGGTTAGTGTTAGGCACCACCAGGGGGGTGGTTAGGGTTAGGCACCACCAGGGGGTGGTTAGGGTTAGGCACCACCAGGGGGGTGGTTAGGGTTAGGCACCACCAGAGGGGTGGTTAGGGTTAGGCACCACCAGGGAGGTGGTTATAGTTAGGCACCACCAGGGAGGGTGGTTAGGATTAGGTGCCACCAGGGGGTGGTTAGGGTTAGGCACCACCAGGGAGGTCTTAGGGTTAGGCATCACCCAGGGAGTTTGTTAGGGGTAGGCACCACCAGGGGGGTGGTTAGGGTTAGGCACCACCAGGGGGGTCTAGGGGTTAGGGATTGGTACATAGAGGGTTCTGTGTGTTAACGCTAATTTTCAATAAAATAGAGCTAAATAACGAAAAGGCTTTAACGTTAAATAGCGATAAGCGACAAACGGATTAACGGCAACACAGTGCGCCATTATTCGCAGGCGCCATTTTCAGATGGACCCATAACGGAGTATTTCTCAAGTTTTAGCTTTAGGAGTACAACTGGACTGCATAGGCTTCTATATTGCAGTATATGTTCTTTTGGCATTTAGTTATATTCTATCAGCAGCACGGTGTTGTAGTGGCTAGCAGTCTTGCCTTGCCGTAGTAGTTCCCCGTTTCAAATCCCAGCCAGGGCTATTTATAGATAAGGTAATCGGCTTCCCCCTAAATTGGCCCTAGACTTTGATACATACACTACACCATATAGACATATGACTATGGTTAAGTGACAAGGCAATATACTTTGTACAGCACTGTGGAAGATATTGGCATTATAAAAAATACTAAATAATGATAACTGTATGAATCACCTTATTATTGGTATTCTACTATAACTGTAAAGCCTAGTACACACTTTTAGTTATAATTGTTCAATCATTGACCAATTTTACCACCTCCATGTTATATGATTGTCAACAGATAATGAATATTATGAGCAGATTGTCTAGGTAAAACCTCCTACAACGTGGAGGTGGTAAAATTGGGCAGTGATTGGCCCATCATAATTGAAAGTGTGTCCCAGGCTTAAGAATCACCTTGTTATAAGTACTGTACTGTGATCCACAATGGTTACACTTATTTAAAAGGCTAGACCACATGTGGTGTGGTAAGTCTCCTTACTACCGACAAATCAAGATGCTTCTCCTATGATTACCTTCACTGGTTAATTCCTCTGTAAGCATTTTATTGATTCCTGCTAATGCGATTTATACAAACTTTATGCTTCAATGATTTTCAATGCTCACACATTCCAGTAGCACTGATTTTCCAGTTATTTACACTTGTAAGTCAGTTGCTGTTTTCCCACTAAATAAACTATCTTACATGGTACAGAAGATCCAGTCTGTAATTTTAGCGCACACAGACACCACAAGGCCAGATTTCTTCTCTTCGAATAATCCTGAAGTTAAAACTAGAAACCAATATTTTATACTTAGCTAAGTTACATTATAGCACAAATATAAAAATGCATTCATTTAAAAAATAGTGTCACCGTTTCTTATTTTTGCATAAAAAATGAGTGACATATACTGTATGCTATATGTAGCCTAGGCTATGGAAAGAGGAAGTGCTTCATGCCTGCATTCTGGAGTCATGTGGCATATGCTATATGTATCCTAGGCTATGGAAAGAGGAAGTGCTTCATACCTTCATTTTAGAGTCATGTAATTACAGGTTGTGGTCAGAACTGCCCCTTTTAGATTTGAAGGTTAAAAATGTTCCTCATCACTCATCAGAGGTCTTCCCAGAATGCAAACTGTGGTGCATTAACTTTCTCCCCAGTAGAGACTAAACACAGGCAGAGAGACTTGAAAGACTTCCTTTTTCTTTTCAGTTTGAAAAAAATACAGCAGAATGGACTGTCTTTTTTGTTACAACACCTGAACTAAGTAAAATATGGGACTTATACTTAGCTTGGGCTTCTTCCAGCCCCTCATGGTGTGACAGGTCCTTGGTGTCCTCATGATCCCCTCCATTCTCCCACTGCCAGCTCTGAAATATCTGAGAGCATAGCTCCAGTTGTGCCAACTGTGCATGCACCGTTCACAATCAAGCGCCTGCTGTTGGGAGCATTCTGCGCATTGGTTCTTTAAAAAATGAACTGTGCAAGTGCATAAAGCTTTAGGAGACAGGAATGCAGATTGGACAGCGCATGAGCAGTTGGCTTGACTGGAGCTCCACTCTGAGATATTTCGGAGCTTGCAGTGGGAGAATGGAGAGGACTCGGAGGAAGCCAAGGGACCAGACACACTGGAAGGTAAGTAAAAGTTATATTTTTGGGCCTAGTTCGGTTGTGCTTTAAATCATGGTTACATTTTGTTTTGTTCTGCAGTTCTATGTAACTAAACATGAAGACTTTGCTCAATATAGCATCTGACACTGTTTCTTTGATCTGTAGAAGCCAACATCAATATTCTGAGCTAAAGCTATACAGTGCTACATAGACTCGTGTAGCTTTATCATTCAGTGCATCCTGCAGTATCCCGGCTAATGCCTGGCAGAATCACATTTCCTTGATTCACACCCAAACCCAGCGAATGACCTCCACTAAGAAAATCAATGTCACATTTCCTCATATGGAGCATCTGCATCTCCACACATTTGATTTACTACACCAACAAATCTTCACTGCCTTCATCTGTGGATGTACAGTAAGGTTTCCTATGCCAGTGCATTGTGTGCCAAAAGGAGCATGCTTCTTTGAAATAAAGGCATTCATTTTCTCTGCCAGCTCAATTATCTTGGTTGTTTTCAGTTTTTCTTGTTTGGCTTATTTGTGATATTCATCACCAGCCAATCTTTTCCAGCAGTGACTCATAATGACACTGTCCAACATTGCACACTTCACACTGCTAAATAGCTAGGAATAAATACTCGAAAGAATTACAAAAAGAAAGAAAACTCCTACCTAACTGTATAAAATACCTAACTGTATAACTGTACACAAAATGTATACAGTCTTATGGGGGCCATACAAAGAACAATGTAAAAATGGGCTCAGTCTTAACTCAGTCTCCATTGAAGGCACCAACGTCTCCAGGGAGTCGAGTGTCCGGTTTCTAGGCGCCACCATCACCAAGGACTTAAAGTGGGCTGAGAACACCTCCAAGGTCCAGAAGAAGGCCCAGCAGAGGCTGTTCTTCCTGAGGCAGCTGAGGAAATTTGGGATGCTGCGGGAACTGATGACTACATTCTATACTGCCACCATTGAGTCAATTCTTTGCTCCTCCATAGTCGTCTGGTACACAGGCGCTACTGCGAGCGACAGACTCAAGCTTCAGAGAGTTATCGATACCGCGGAGAAAATCATTGGGTCACCCCTTCCACCTCTTGACCTCTTAGACACCTCCAGGCTGTGGTCAAGAGCAAATAAAATCCGAAATGACCCCTCTCACCCTGGCAGTCGCTACTTTGTCCGCCTGCCTTTGGGTCGCCGCTACAGATCCATCCCCACCAAGACCACCATCTAAATACTTTCTTTCCCCAAGCCATCCGCTTGCTAAACTCGAGCCACCACCCTCGTAAAGCACGGTAGACTTGCACTGCTGCCCATATCATACCATGTTGCAACCTTGTAGTAAATGCTTGTTAGGATGTTATCCCTCCGCCGCCTAAAACTAGATTGTATCTATCGCATTGTCTTTTGATCTGTTTGTACTTTCTTCTGATCTGTGTGTATAACAAACTTTCCAGGCCGTGTGTTCCACAAAAAATTCTGGGTGCGATGTATGTCGCACTCGGCGAATAAACTGATTCTGATTCTATCTGTTATGCAAGTGAAGTCAGCATTTATCTATTGTAAAACCTTTCCTCACCCCAATTTACATTCTTAAAGGGACCCTGAGCTCTGCCTAAAATCACCATTTGGACTTACGTGGAGCTTCCTCCAGCCCACAGAAGCCCGCGAGGTCCCCTGGCGTCGTCTTGGCTTCTGTTTCTGCTGCGGCTCTATTAATCGGCAACTTTGGCCTAAAGTCACCCATGCATGCTACTCATCATCACGCCAGCCGGCTGAGAGTCCTGCGCATGCATGGTTCTCTAAGACTGAACCACGCATGCATCAGGACAATGTCCCTAATTAAAGCCGCCAGTGGCACTGGTAGAGGAGCCAGGAGGACACGGGGGAACCTCGCATGCTACAGGGGGCTGGAGGAAGCCCCAGGTAAGTCCAAATGGTGATTTCAGGCAGAAATCCGGGTCCCTTTGAATTTATCACAAGTGGTGACCTCTTTAGTCCTGGCAGGTGTAGCCAGTAGAAAACATAGCTGTTCTCACAGAATTCTCTGGAAGAAGAATTCCGCATAGCCAAACACCCTAGTCTAAACATCACTGGGAGGGCAGGGTTACATTAATATATACAGCAATATATAGATAAAGGAAGCGTTTCTGATGCTGAAGCCAGGAAAATGACTGTAAAAGTGGGTATCCTGAATAATTGACTGCATTTTGCGAAATGTCACTACAGTGCCTCTTTAAATATTGGACACAGCCTATACTTAGCATCCGTTCTTGATGTGCATTTAAAGATTACAATAAAGATAAAACAAATAAGAGAGTCTTACCAAAGCACAAATAACCAGTCATGGGTGAGAATTTAGGTAAACAGTATTGACATTTATACTGGCTAAATCATATTTTATGCAACGCCGACTAATTATATATTGATCACAGGGCAAGTAAGCTCCAAATAAACAGCATGTGAGCCATGAGGTTGTTAAAGCGTCTTAATTACCGTAAACATATTTTGCTTAATTCCGAACAGTAAATAAAGTAATTCTGAGGACTCTAGAGCAATGAGTGGAGGAGATTTTCTGAAGAAGTGTACACGAGCACACAGACAGGGGCTTAATAATGTTTGACACTCCATCGTGTTGTACCGGCTTAATTAGCGCCTCTTTGTCAAGATCAGTCACGTCATATGAGGAACAGGCTGACTACTCCTGCGCAGCAAGTTTAATCCCATTCATGAAAGTAATCTCTGGGTGTCATGGCAACCACTGTAAGATCAGTTAGTGTATTTGGATATTGTACACCAGCCCTGGGCAATTTTTCTGTAGCGCTTATCAGTTCAGGGCGACACGTTGGTAAACAGACACCATCCATCTCTACTGCAGCGGATCGAACGAAAATAATATGTTTGAACTGCTATGTAAATGGAATTGTTTTCAGATTCAAACAGGATCTTGGTCTCTGTTTTCTGCAGTTATTTTACTTCAAGCGCACTTCTCACATTTTAAATGGAGGTATTGATTTATTTGTGCACTCTTACCAGAATCCATATGAACAAATGAATGATTTAAGTGAATGGCAAGCGCAGTCCCTTGATTCTAAATAAATCCATGCAACGTGCATAATAGTGATGAGATCATGCCTGCTTCTGAAGTGCTCGCTTTTGTACACATTGACCTTCTCCGGGATGCTGAAGGAGGAATCGTGCTACATTGCAAAGTACAGAACACAGCGCAGCCAGCAAGACTTTTATTTTACTCGCAGTAAACTAATGATTCAGACGAGCTAGAATTTTGCATTATATGAAAAATATATAAAAACTAACTAATAAAGGGGAACTGTAGCCATAAGGGGTAAAAAAGGGGAACTGTGGCCAAAAGATGAAAAAATTAATATGTTGAAAAGTGAGTTAAAGAGAGTCTGAAGCCAAAATAAATTCTGCTTTCTACAGGCTATTTATCTTAAGCAATATGAGTAGAGCTGAAACGCTGCATTCCCGCGGGGGAATGAGGTTTTATGACCCTCCAAATCCCCGGGGCAAAAATCGGAGAGTGCTTCTTGTAAGAGGCAGAGCTTTGTACTGTAGCTCTGCCTCTGCTGGGGTCAATCTCCACTGATTGCCGCCTCTCCCCTCTCTGTCTTCCTTCACAGAAAGGGGCAGGGAGAGGCGGAGATACACGTGCAGATTGACTTCAGTAGAAGCAGAGCTACAGCTCTAAGCTCTGCCTCCCCGGGCAGCAAAATCCACGACTTTGAAAGTCATGGATGTTTGCCCTGTGATTTGGGGTATAAAGCCCTCGTTCTGCCACAGGAATGCTGCGTTTCAGCTCTACTCATGCTGCTTAAGATAAATAGAAGGTAAAAAGATTTTATAATAAGGCTCTCTTTAAAAAATAGAAGAGAGATCAAGAAATGCTCAATATTCACCATATAATTTGTTCATGTTGTTTGATCCACAATCAGCCTGCGCATAATCATCTGTACTACAGGCAGACAAAAAAAGAAAACAGACCGCATCAACTGCCATTATTTATAACCACACCCACTAACAATGCAAGAGGCTAAAAGGATGTTTATTTATTTTTTTCTGTATAGATTGTACATATGCACAGAGAGAAATACTGATTGGTAGGCAGTTGGAAACAGTTGTTATTTCCCACAACACAACAAGGCTCCCACAGTGTGATGTCAGGACCTAGGTGCTGACATCACACTGTGGGAGGGGTTTTACCACAATATCTGCCATACAGACTCCCCTGAGGATCTATTTGAGAAAAGGTAAAGATTTCTCAGGGGAAAAGGGGTATCAGCTACTTATTGGGATGAAGTTCAGTCCGTGGTTACAGTTCCGCGTTAAAGGAAACTTGTAGGGGAAAAACATGCCCAATTTTGTAATTACACGAGAGGCTTCTCCCGCCCCCTTCCGCGGGGCCGTTTCAGCGCTGTACCCTCTGCAAACCTCTTGACAAACCCATTGTGTGCATTAGCACGGACCTGATCTGGCTGTGGTGGAAAAAGCTTAGCTTGATCGGGTCCGTGGTACTGCACATGTGCACGCCGCCTGCACAGTAGCATGGACCCAATTGGGCTCGGCTTTTTCCGCCAAATCCCGAGCTGTTTAGTGCTACTGCACAGGCGCAGACCAGTTGTACTTCAGGGGTCTCAGTGCTGGAACAGCCTGATGGAGGAGGCCAGGGAAAGTCCCTAGAGCAGTGATCTGCAAACTTGGCTCTCCAACTGTTAAGGAACTACAAGTCCCACAATTCATTGCGGGAGTCTGACAGCCACAGTCATGATTTATAAAGGCAAATGCATTGTGGGACTTGTAGTTCCTTAACAGCTAGAGAGCCAAGTTTGCAGATCACTGACCTAGAGGATCCAGAGGTTTCCCTCTCCCGAGGTAAGTATCCATTTTTTTTACATTTCTATTTACTTTAATGCATGCTTGAAAACATAAATGATGTACCTTTTTCCTGCACCAGCATCTTGTTAGTGAGAGGAGCTCAATGCACAAGATTCAGCTTGTCAGCGCAAGCTTTCTCATCAGATTCCAGGGCATTCTATAGGCTGCACACCCTCTGTACAACATGAATACCAGGCCCTATCAAAAGTATATGTTATTTGCAATGAAATGCTCTTTATTTTCCATTTAATGACATTAAGCACATTCTGAGAATGGTATGTGGACCCACTTTTGGCATTGACAAATGTCAATGATGAGATAGTAGATAAAAAAAAATTTTTTTATTTAAACTGAGAACCACAATGCTAAAATAATAAAAACTCTGGAATTTGAGTATATAGTCCACAAACTAGGAGTTAATGGAGTGTAAATCCCAGTTCTATGAAGTGTGGTGACACAAGCAGGGCATGGATGTTCCTTAGAGATATCATTCAGAAGTCAAGGGCAGCAGCTGTCCGGAGTTGAGATAGCTTACAAAGAAGCCAAAGAGAAAAGTGTCAGTCTTCTGCAAACTGCAAGAAAATACTAATAAAAAATTTTAAAAAAAAAGTTAAAGGACAGCAGAAAAGTGAGAGGGATTTATGAAGGATATACTGTATATTATTATTATTATTATTATTATATTTTTAACAATGCAAATTTCCTGGCTGGTCCTGTGCCTCTAATTCTTTCAGCCATAGCCCCCGACTAAGCATGCAGATCATATGTTTACAGTATGAGTGAAGTGTGACTGAATTAGCTGCATGCATGTTTCAGGTGTGTGATTCAGATACTACTGCAGAAATTAGCAGGTCTGTTAGTCAACTGATCTTGTTTAAAAGTAAATAAATATTTCAGCCACCATATGTCTTTCACTTCAGGTGTGCTTTAAAGAAGGCCTCTAGCTACTTCTCAGGTATGTCCCTTTTCCTGAAACTGGTTAATAAAAGGGAGTAGTAGAGGGTAGACCATGATTACACATCAGAAAAGGAGGACACTCACAACCGACATAGAATCGATAATATATTATACTGTACTAGGCACCTTTAGCCCGTTTAATAATGGGCTAGGGCCGTCACAGCCGCCACCTAGCAGCACGCATGTGCGCGCCCCCTCCGCACGTGCGGGCGCCCGGCCCCCTGCCTGTCCTGCTCCCGTCCAACGGCTGTCCCTGCGGCACATGCGCAGTAGCATGCAGGGACACGCACACGGACATGGGACGCAGAGACACGGGTTTTATTAGGTAGGATATGGCAAACACATTTTAAATGTTGCTTGCCTTATATCACTCTTTGCAGTGACGAGGTAGGAAGTACTGTACTGTAAGTATGCTTCTTTTCCTTTACTTCTTTTCTAGATATTGACAAATGTAATTGAGTGGACATGTACAGGGCTATGAGGAACACCAACTCTAAAGCATAATAATCAGTTTATACATAACCTGACCCAGATGGCAGTTTAACTAGAACATACTATCCCCTAAGCAGTACGGTATACTTTGGATTTATCAGAGCTAACTTTTTGTTAGGATTTGCAAAGGTTGAACTTTTCTACTTATCAGAAAGGTGCTTTTAAACCATGACAATCCTTCTTTTCCACGCCTTCTCATCCTTTTCTCAGCCACACTACGTCTTTTCTCCATTCTAGGTTGGCTGAAGGTGTGTAATCTTAGCTTTTTCTGACAACTGCTCGGCTATAAGCTATTTTTTTTAGGCTTTAGCCTTACTGTTTAACCTATTTATATAGTACCCTAATAAAGGAGAAATCTTCTCAAATGTGTGGAAAGATTAAAACTTGTGTATGGTTTTATTGCTGTTCTGAGCAGTTTCCCTTATCTCTTGATGCCTTGAAATAAAAGGAACACTCTCGTGTAAAACTATAGAATTTAGACTACATGTGTAAATATAGGATGTACATTTGTCCTACAACAAATTACTTTTTTTTTCTATGCAGCCTTTAGTTACATTCAGTGTTGTTAATCTGATAGTTCTAAGGCTTGGTTCACATGGACGCTTGCACATTATCGCCGGTTGCGGCGCTGGTCATTAAGCGCTGTCTATGCAAGTGAATGGGCTGCACCAGTACTGTTGTTTCTCACTGTGTACTGTCATTTGCTCAAAACCCTCATTTTATCCCTATATTTCCTGCTGTTTTTATTTGACCCTGGAAGCAACAGGTTGCTTCCAGGGTCGTTTACGCTGCACTACTATGTCCCCCTGCGGGTGTGAAAATCACAGATGGCCGCTAAAAGCCGCCAAAAGCCAGCAAATGCTTTCTTGCACGCTTGCAGAAAAATATTTGGACGAGCCCGCTGGGCGGTCCGTCTGAAAAAGACTAGCTGACAGCTGACCGCTTTTGAAATGTAACATCTCTTCATTGGGGATTCCCAAAGTTTCCCTTATTCTTTTCAAAAGCACTTCTGGAAAAGACCAACACAAAAATGCTGGTCAGCATCCCTACACACATGTCACTTTGCTGGCAGTTAGACTGGGCCACTGCCAAGCAGAAAGTGCTTGTGAAAATAAAGGAAACATTGAGAAGCCCCCATGAGGAACTGTATTAGTCCAACACCTTACATTCAGGAGGTTTCCAAGTTGTCAGCACCTACTAAGTGATAACTGTATAGGGAAAAGTAATTTCAGTGCAATTTACCTAAGTGCAAGTATACTTCCTATATGCATATGTACTTATATATTTAAAATTGTAGTTTTCCATGATAGTGGTCCTCTAAGCATGATTGGGGATACTATAGCTTAAAGTGGATCCGAGATGAAAAACTATAACAAGTAACTTGTCTATATATCTTATCTAAAGTTTAGATAGCTTACACAACAAATCTAGCTGCAAACAGCTTTAATAGAATATGATTATTTCTTCTTGTGATACAATGACAGCAGCCATGTTGTTTGTAAACATTACACAGAGGTGGGCTTTTCTGCATCTTGAGCAAAAAAACCTAATCCCCCCTTCTCCTCCCTCCTCCCCTCAGCCTCTGAAATCTCTGGCTAGTAATACCTCCCCCTCCTCCTGCCCAGACTGAGCTCCCATGAGACCTTGCTACTGTCTGAAAGGGCCTTGGCTCTCTGGAAACCTGTGGGCGTGGCTTGATTAGTTTATAGGGAATTACGGTATTAAAACTAAAACGTATTTGACTTGAGGAATGCCCTATAAACTATAGGAAAGGAACCAAATTATGCAATGTGTAAAAGTTCATCTCGGATCCACTTTAACACAGAAAACCTAAAATACATTTCTAAGATTTGCTGTGATTGCATCTGTGACCTTACCATGATTCACAGGGATATTAGCATCAATGTATCCTGACATTAAAATTCTTTCTGCATCATCAAAACTATTTATGGATCTCCTATTTATGATTAATATGATTGAATCCCCTGTATAAGTCTGCAGTGATGCATGGCTCTGTCACAATGATGTCTTCAAAGTTGAGGGAGTAAAATAATCATGCTTTACTAGGGTTGTATGATGATATATTGCATGGGCTTAGTGCATCCTGATGTAATCAGAAGTGATTGAAAACACCAACAACCTGCCATATGCCATATCAAGAGTACGATAGAAACTGTTGGGTTGATTGGCTAAGAAACAGCAAAGGTTATAAGTGTTTCAGCAAGTTTGGATTGGATGTTTGTCATTAGTTGGCAACATTGTAACCATCACCTGAGACACATCAGAATATTGTCAGGTTTGCTGAGAGGTAATTGAATGAAGGCTTATACACGTACTCAATCAATGGGGCCTTTAATGATCATTGATTGCTTTTTAAGGTGGAATTTCAGGGAATGGACTATGTACAAACATGTTGTTTGATAGTAGTTGTGCAGCATGTACTGTTCAATGGAGAGGATAGGAGGGACCGTGGACAACGAGTCAGCATCTACGGTGCAGGGAGCAAGAGGAAACTATGTGTCCATTCATGGATTGCTAAAGCTAAATATTTACCACCCGGCGGAGGAAGATGGATTCCACAATCCACCTTCCGGGAGGCGGGTACATGCGACGTCACATGACGGCACACGACTGGCGTGAATGGGAAGTAAATTGATCGTGGTACTTTGTGCAGAGTCATCAGGGGTCTTAAAGATCAAATCTGCCGTGACAGTCGTTGTCGCCAGGCATCACTAATCATCATTTGCATGATCTTGCGTCTGTACCCACGTCATGAGATCGCGGAAACAAATGCTCATTGCTCAAAAATCTCTGGTCGTTGGAACAATTATCAAAATCGCTTAGTTGGTACAGCCTTTAGTGATGTTGTGGGGCAGCTTTACAGATGCCATTCTCAGCTGAGATGGTCCAGAACAATTGTTTCAACTAAGTTTTCTCTGACATGTATACGCAGGTTTCAAATTTGGACTACTGTAGTAACATGCACACCAAGAATTTGTCTTAAAGAGACACTGAAACAAAAAAAATGATATAATGAATTGGTTGTGTAGTATGGATAATTACTAGAACATTAGTAGCAAAAAAAATCTCATTTTTATTTTCAGTTATATAGTTTTTTTATTTTTATTACATTGCATCATTCTCTAATATTTGCAGTTTACACACTATTCAGCATTCAAAATGATTTTACAGAGCAGGCAAGTGAACTTTTGAACTGTTCTTTGCAGGAAAAAAAAACAATACAGTGCCAGACATTGAAATAATAAGCTTCAGAAGACAGAGCTCTCTGTGACTTTGAAAGTCGTGGAGCTCAATGGCTCTTTTGCATAGATAACAACTGGAGTTTCTTAACTCTTCCTGTACTGGAAACAATATTAGACTTATGTCTCTGCTCTTTGTTTTATTTCTTACTACACATACTACACATACATCGCGCGCTACTAAACGTTTCCACGTGCAAACACGAAAATTCGCGTTTGCGCGTGGAAACGTTTAATTGCGCTCGAATCATTTGCGCAAAAACGGCCATGCTAACAGTAAAGCAAGCACTAGGTTCTTAAATGTTCTCCACCTTACTGCATGGGGGTAGCAATTGTTCTTTCTCAATACTCCATACAATTCTAAAGCTACATATACACGCC
Source organism: Hyperolius riggenbachi (assembly GCF_040937935.1). Taxonomy (NCBI): domain Eukaryota; kingdom Metazoa; phylum Chordata; class Amphibia; order Anura; family Hyperoliidae; genus Hyperolius; species Hyperolius riggenbachi. The sequence continues at coordinate 533,706,622 of NC_090646.1, read as the reverse complement.
AAATTGAACAGCTGCAGCACGATGTCTGCTAAACATCCGGCATATGTGATCTTTAGTGTGACCCTTATGTCCAATGGCATTGTTCTCCCCACTATCCCCCATGTGGGAAGCAGTTCCATCACTCTCTCCGCTCATTCTCCCTCCACCACCCTCCACATAGTAACAGTCCCCCCCCCCCCCCCAACACAATTGTACGACATTGGCACTGCTCTGTCGCTCAAGGGATCAATTACCAATCCCTACTGGTCATAAGAAGTGTGTACGAGGCTTAACAGTTGCCCACAGACACTTTCAGCACTGCAATGCCACATTAGTCGTAGACATAGCACAGCCTAGCCATAGTAATATAAACATTGCACGATCTGTATTATAAGAAATGCATAGGAAGTTGTCAGAGCATCAGATGACTTATGGTTTATAGTTCATTTGACGCATGTTTCTGGCACCAACAAGTCACATCTTAAGTAGTGGCTGTGTAAGTGGTGACTCTAATAAAGGAAACTAAGCCAAGATTTATTTAATAAGTCCCTCTCAATGTTAAACGCTCCGAGAACTTGTCTCTTTATAGCAGATCAATATTCCTTGTTAAAGGTCATCAGTGTGGTTGCATCCGGCATTGCAAGTAACTTGTAAAGATGTACTAGGACAAACTGTGAAAGCCTCGCTTGCCTCACAGCTGGAAGATGTCTCTGTAAAACACTGCTAGGATGGTTTCCACGAGGGACATTGGCGGGAGGCAGCCATGTGTGTGGAGATATAAATGCTGTTGCCATCCACAGACATGGCTAAGCTCTTAGCAATAGCATCCTGGTTTGGTAACGGACCTGATTTGGCTGGGAAACCACTCATAATTACACACACATGAGGAAAGCAGGTGTGTTGGCAAAGGATGTGAACCAGAACCAATATTACTGAAATCTTCTATTTCTTCCAGATGCTATGGAAGAAAAACAGAGAGAATTAATATTAATAGGAATGAGCAGTAAGCAGTACTCACTCAGTAGTTAATAAAATAATGCAATAATGCTATATCCTGTGGGTCCCATTAATTATCTGGTAATTTGCTGTGGCTGTTGTAATGAAGTACAGTAGACACCTGCCACATGCAAACTCCGAGACTGCAGTGCTTGTCTGGAACACCAGTTAACCAGCAGGGGTCTATGTAAGTGCACATGGAATGGCATTGGCTAGATGGCTGTACATAGATGATGGACCCTTTGTGCGTGGTCTTTGAGTCATCCAAAGGATGAAAACCAAACCTGGTGCGCCCCATTACTGACTTATATGTAATAGCAGGGATGCTACACACATGCACATTCAATGTTCAGTGCATGTTAGCAGTTCTGTCTCTAACCTTGAAACAATCATGAGCATGCGTTGCCTTATCGCGCACAAAGCTACATAGGGTGCACTGTGGATGTTACCTAGGATACGTAGATCATGCTAATTGAGCAACATGCGGTACCTGGCATCAGAAGTACCAGTTCCCAGAGAAGGATTATCCACAAGGCAACCTTTTTAGATGTCTGAGACCTAGTGGGTGCCAAGGGGCCCACTGCAACCTTCTCTGACCCCTCTTCACATCAGCTTACCAGAAGCACCATAAGTGGATGCCAAAGCTACTTCTTTGCTTAGGGACCCAATTCATCTTAATCCATTTCTGCCAGTTCCTCCTACGCACACCAGATTTACCGTCATTTAGTGGATATACCCTGTTGTGACATAAGATTGTTTTATGATCATATTTTCACCTTGAGATGTAATGTTATATGACAGTAGATGCTAATTGGCAAAGAAATATAATATAGTTGAGTCATGGCCTCCTGGTCTGCTATTATTGGAAATAGCTAAAATTATGTTTAATTGTACATAGATTGATTATACTTGTATAATGTTCTAAAAATGGAGCTCCACTTATAGACGGTAGCTGAAGGATACGTGGCAATAGTCTATCATAGAAGTGAGGAGAGATTCATTATCTGTGCATTCATAATGCTCCATTCCTTAAGCTGTTGAGAGTTTGTTTTTTATAGACCGAGTATTAATATTCCATAGGAAATTTCCCGAACATTCTTACTTTTTATCATTATAGTGAACATTATCTGTTGAAAGGGAATTATGCTTTTCAAAGCAAATCAATCTTCTGTTAGAGAAGACTGTAAAAAATCCTGCATATTTTAAAAAACCATCTTCAGACTAAAAGTTTTATTTTAGTTTGAATAGTGTGTTAATAAGGTTAAAATTCACATTTTCAGTTGTTGTTGACTGCTGTCTGTCTGTCTATACCTACTGAGGACATACCCTTCATTTCCTGTCCCTGGGACTAATATGGTCCTGCATGGCTTTAATATGAACCCAGGTAGAACTGAGGGCAGCAATAAATCTTATGAGGGGCTATAACTGAAACCAGGTAATTTGTGCGCCAGCTTTAGCGGTGCCCAGGGTGCCTGATAAAAATATCTTAATTTTTGCGACTGGTGCCACAAGTATTTAGTGGTGAAGGTGGTGTGGATAATGGTAGGGATTTGGGCGCCTGGTGAAAATATCAGTATTAACCTCTTAATCCTATCTGGAAGACTATAGTCCTCCAGATAGGAGCCGTGCTAGTCTATATGGACGCGTATCGACATCCAGTGTTGTTGTAGCGGGTGCGAGCGCATGCTTCAAGATTGAGCACTTCCTGTTAAATTTCAGGATATTGTATAGCGCCATCTAGTGGCCCAAAAGGAAAAAATACATTTTAATATTTATTAATACCTTCTAACTCACCACCCTCTCCCGTAGCGACAAAACATAAACACCTGTTAAATAAAAGTGACAGCAAAAGTGACAAAAATACTTAAATAGTTACCTTAGGGTCTGAGTTTTTTAAAATATGTACGTAATGAAGGTATATTACTGTTATTTTAGCAAATGCATTTCCATATATAATGCCTAGAAAATAAAGTAATTACTGAAAACAAGTATCACCCCCCCCCCCCCCCCCCCAAAAAAAACAGCTGCAGTACTACTGCACAGGCCTAGAGCGCTCTCGGCCACGGAAGCACGATGGTGGAGCGCGCGGCCAGACTAGAGGCCCGAGTGGAAGACTTTCTGGGCCAATTGCGGAAGGTCCAGGAGGGGAGGAGGATGGCGTGGAATCGATCAGCCTGGAGGGGGTTGGAGGAAGCCTCAGGTATGTATATTTTTTTTTCTCCTGCCCCATCTCAGGTACACTTTAAGCCTACCAAAAGGTGAGAGAACCATGAAATCCTCACTCTGAAATCTATCAAATAGTATCTACATCTCTTTAAATTTTTCCCCCCTCGCTTGAAGATTAGATTAAAAACCGATCTGAAAAAAAGGCCCTATCTGTGACTCGAGTCTAACCTCTAGTCATATTCTAAGTGTGATAAAAGCTCCTATCCCTTAGTTATTAGTAATTCATTTGAAGTGAATTCCACAGAGTAAAATAAAAGCGGGACCTACTTCCTCAAACTCTCATCTCCTTAGGGTTTTGGTTTCTTCTTAATAATGCAAAGCCCTGAAGAATGAATTTGGCTTCTGTACACTTTCATTTGATTGAGGTCTTCGGTGTAGGGAGTTTGTTAGATCTCAGTGTTAGAATATTTGTAAAATGCACAAAGACTTGTTAAACACGTGCCCAGAACATCCCCTTACAAGTACTTAGTTTGTTCTAGGCATAGCTCTGCCAGTGATAGAGCTGAAAAGCCAGAATTCTCATTTCTTTGAAGCCGATCATCAGGCTTGACTGACATTATTGCAGAATGTGATGCCTGGGAAAATCCAGGTTTTATTTTACAATTAATCCTTCATTTTCCGCTATGAATATCAATAAAAAGTCTGATACTTCATCAGTTAAAGTGAGTGAGCTACAGAAGCTAAGGCAGCAGTACCTTCTCATTATTATGTGTGCTTCTGGCTACAAGCGACTCCTCTTTGGCCCTTTACTGACTCACTTAAAAGGGCCGCCATATATGGAAGTTGGCTGCTCATATTTTTTTCAGACCACCCATGGCAACAAGAAATGTAAAATTGGAGGACATTGATTCTGTGCAGCCTACCCTTCTACCACCCTCTAATGGTGGCCACGAATGATGCAATTGGCCGAAAAATTGTTTACGAACAGGACACGATCAGGGGTGGCAACAGAATGGCCCAGGGGGACAGGTAGGGAGTCCATGGCCTGAAGGAGGCTGGAGGAAGCCCAGTGAAAGTATAAATGCTTGTTTGTTTGTTTGTTTGTTTGTTTGTTTTTTATCTCAGGTACCCTTTAACACAAATAAAGATGGTATCTTCCATCTTTATTCACGTTCAGCAGCTCTGTCCAGCAAGGTTAAATGTGAATTAAAAAAAATTAAAACAAGGCATGAGATGAAGAGATAAGATCAAGAGAAATAAAGTCTAGTTCAGGACTGCTTTAAGCAGCTCATTGAAGTATTGAATCTATTGAACTCCCTTTCAGTTTGCATGATCGCTGGTTATGTACTTTTTTGATATCTTTCAAAGCGATTGCATAGCAGAAACGGTAGTAGTCTCTTATGTAGAGAACGTTGCAATTCCTGAATGTCTTCAGATCACAAGCTTTCATCTCCTCTTTAACAACTTTGTAAATTGGGGCATTACATAAGACCTAAGTGCATTCATGAATCAGAACTGTAGGACTTGGTAGATGACATATTATGTGGCTTGGAACTTAGGAATTACTGTCATCAGCAAAGATGGTGTTTAAAGCCAGAATGATGAATCATGTTGGCAAGCGACAGATAGCATGGAGGAAACGGATAACAGTGGGTTGATGCCAAGGAGACACTGAAGAAAGCCTGCAGAAGTGCTTGTAATTCAGGGTAGCACAGTAAGCAGAGAGATAATGCTGCAAAGAGATATTCCTCTCCAATGCCAGACACAAAGTGACGACACAAAGAGCATGTTACAGCTGGATTAGTACATTTTAATTTACTTATGGACAGAGAATATAGTCAGTAATAAAAAGTATGGCTATATATAGGTATAGGGAGTTTATAACACTTAGGGCTTAATGAATGTACTGGCTGCTGCATGTAAAGCTCCATACACAGCGGTCTTTTATGCAGCACAATTATCAAACAACTTTTGTTGTGAAACTAGTTGAAACAACCAGAAAAAGTTGCTTGCTATTGTTCAAACAACTGATAAGATGTTAATCCAACAGCTGGTCAAATCTGTGGACCAAAGAGAAGCCAACAATTCTCTGTCAGAGCTCTCTTTTACTGTATTGATACCCTGACAAAAGCATCCTAATCTTTGGTCCCTATTGGTCTTTTGACCTGACCAATCAGAATCCTCAGGAGGATGGAATCTGGTCACATCAGTGGGATTATAACGTCTAAATCGTCAATGATAAATTTGTACTCCATCACACCCACTGACAAAATTGTAATAGTGCTGAATCACTATATGATGTGATCAGCATTCTACCTCTGCCTTCTATGCTACCCTGCTTTATAAGACGCATGTATTTTGCCGTGTTGTTGCGTAATGAGCACTGACAATCTCCATATGAAATCCAGATCTATTCATTCATACTTTGAGCAGCAAAGAGACAAGTGTATGTAAAAGCTTTTCAAAGAACTGGTTGAGTGTTGATTGTTGAAACACGTTCCTATTCCAAGACAATCCTAAGAGTAAAGTCCAATTTAGTCAGTGTTACATTTAACAGTAACAAAAGCCTTGCAGCAGTTACAATGGATTGATGACAGCCAGCCTGAAGTTGTGTTGGTGCTCAGCTTCCATTCTGCTTAAAAACTTGATGGTTATAAACTGTCGGCAAAGTACTAACTCTATTTCTTGTCAAGCATGAGTTTGATAATGACCATATTTTTTTTGTTATCAGCGAGAGACAAGGAATCAGATCCTCTCCATTCCACAACAATACAGGGCTTGCTTAAAGCTGCGAGTGTACATCATTAATTATCTGTCTATTCTGCGGCTGTGATATATGCGCTGCAGGCTTCCAAATGAACTACTTTTGTGTTCATAATAACTTCTTCTACTGTTGGTTTCGTTTTTTATAGTGCAGCTAAATGCAAATTAAAAAGACAGGCAAGTATGTAATTAACTTTGCAGGAATTGTGAAGGAGAGAGGAGAAATCGGGAAATCCTAGGTTGATTTGCAAATTAAAAGCTCAAAGAGAAAAAAAAATGAAAGCATCAGATTTTTTATTCCACAGCGCCTAATATAATCACTTCAACATCATTCCCTGCTCTTCTGAACATTTCTCATAATTTACATCTGAATATTGGCTCAAAATGTACAAAAGGATAAAATGAAGAGAACACGTTCAGAAGAATTGTAAGTGCTTAAAACTATCTCTAAACCTACAGAAGGCGGCATACTTGCAAGGCTAAACAATAGTGAACTGAAGCAGTGGCGTACCAGTAGTCCTCGCGACCTCTGCAACCGCCCCTCTCCCCATAATCCCATATTCATTTGTAGATAAGCATAGTACCTGCTTCCAGGAACTACTTTCTGCGCAGATATCGGATGTGTGGCAGCATACCTCCGCATCTACAGCTCCTGATGCATGTCACCTGACTTGCATTGAGAACCGCAAGAAACAGAGGTATGATTTCACAGGCTGCAGAGGAGTGCCCAGCACTGGAAGCAGGTAGCTGACAACTCTGCTGTGCTACTCTGCTGTGCTACTGTTATATGGGGAGGGATGGGGTAGAACATACTGGCCACATTTGTAGGGAGAGGGGGACACAATGCTGGCGACATTAGTATGGGGGCTAGGGGCAGAGTACTAAAGCGGCCATGCTTGCTATGGGGAATGAAAGGCATGCTTTACTAGCTAGACTTGTTAGCACAGCAACACTTGTCCTGGTGGGAGAATAGTGTGTGGGAGTTATGCAGCTACACTTGCTTTGTTGCTGGGTGAGTTTTGTTGGCCACTGTTGTTATTGGGGAGGAGGAGGTGGCAGCACTTGCCATAGGGGAGAGGCCCTAAGGTGGGAGATCTCATTACATTTTTGCTGAGAGATCTATGCTTTCTAGATACACCCCGGAACTGGAGCAGTTCATTTGGGTGTCCAGTAGCTCAACACTGTGCCAGGATAGTGGCTGTATCAAGGTTCCCCACCCCAATAGTATTGTTAGTTTTTGGTACTGTAAGAAGTTTTGGATAGTAGCAGAGTAAATATTGATGAATGAGAGTGTGAAGCAGAGCATACCACTTAGCACAAACTCCACACCACTGGCAGCATTGTGATGCCCTGGATATATGGCTGGATATATTGAATAGAGCCACATTATTGTAGTTTTTCTGCATTGAAGAAGAATGAAGATAGGTTAATAGTTAAATCTACTACCTTGCCTAGGGTCTGGTCCCATTACATCTCTGGGGAGCAGCCCCCAACGACTAGCCTTACCTTCCTCTGATACAGGGGAATATATTACAGACCAGGTGTTTTTGTGGCTACATTTGTTATAAGTGTGAAGTTCATGATGGTTTATGACCCTTGAGAGATGGGCCCCAAGGCCATAAGGGGCATCCAGGGGAGGCAAGGGATGGGGGTGTAAAAAAATTGGGGGCACCCCAGCAAAGTTTTGCTGGGATGCCCCATGAATTGTAGTTATACCACTGCATATAATATATATTGTCTTACTCCAAGCTGTATAGGCTCGAAAGCCTACTACCAATTAAGCGTATTAGGTGATGTGCATCTCTGTAATGAGAAGGGGTGTGGTCTAATGACATCAACACCCTATATCAGGTGTGCATAATTATTAGGCAACTTCCTTTCCTTTGGCAAAATGGGTCAAAAGAAGGACTTGACAGGCTCAGAAAAATCAAAAATAGTGAGATATCTTGCAGAGGGATGCAGCACTCTTAAAATTACAAAGCTTCTGAAGCGTGATCATCGAACAATTAAGCGTTTCATTCAAAATAGTCAACAGGGTCGCAAGAAGCGTGTGGAAAAACCAAGGTGCAAAATAACTGCCCATTAACTGAGAAAAGTCAAGCGTGCAGCTGCCAAGATGCCACTTGCCACACAGTTTGGCCAAATTTCAGAGCTGCAACATCACTGGAGTGCCCAAAAGCACAAGGTGTGCAATACTCAGAGACATGGCCAAGGTAAGAAAGGCTGAAAGACGACCACCACTGAACAAGACACTCAAGCTGAAACGTCAAGACTGGGCCAAGAAATATCTCAAGACTGATTTTTCTAAGGTTTTATGGACTGATGAAATGAGAGTGAGTCTTGATGGGCCAGATGGATGGGGCAGTGGCTGGATTGGTAAAGGGCAGAGAGCTCCAGTCCGACTCAGACACCAGCAAGGTGGAGGTGGAGTACTGGTTTGGGCTGGTATCATCAAAGATTAGCTTGAGGGGCCTTTTCGGGTTGAGGATGGAGTCAAGCTCAACTCCCAGTCCTACTGCCAGTTTCTGGAAGACACCTTCTTCAAGCAGTGGTACAGGAAGAAGTCTGCATCCTTCAAGAAAAACATGATTTTCATGCAGGACAATACTCCATCACACGTGTCCAAGTACTCCACAGCGTGGCTGGCAAGAAAGGGTATAAAAGAAGAAAAACTAATGACATGGCCCCCTTGTTCACTTGATCTGAACCCCATTGAGAACCTGTGGTCCATCTTAAAATGAGAGATTTACAAGGAGGGAAAACAGTACACCTCTCTGAACAGTGTCTGGGAGGCTGTGGTTGCTGCTGCACGCAATGTTGATGGTGAACAGATCAAAACACTGACAGAATCCATGGATGGCAGCTTTTGAGTGTCCTTGCAAAGAAAGGTGGCTATATTGGTCACTAATTTTTTTGTTTGTTGTTTTTGAATGTCAGAAATGTATATTTGTGAATGTTGAGATGTTATATTGGTTTCACTGGTAAAAATAATTGAAATGGGTATATATTTGTTTTTTGTTAAAGGGATACTGTAGGGGGGGTCAGGGGAAAATGAGTTGAACTTACCCGGGGCTTCTAACAGTCCCCCGCAGACATCCTGTGTTGGCGCAGCCACTCACCGATGCTCCGGCTCCGCCTCCGGTTCACTTCTGGAATTTCAGACTTTAAAGTCTGAAAACCACTGCGCCTGCGTTGCCGTGTCCTCGATCCCGCTGATGTCATCAAGAGCGCACAGCGCAGGCCCAGTATGGTCTGTGTCTGCGCAGTACACTCCTGGTGACATCAGCGGGAGCGAGGACACGGGTGTGCAGGCGTAGTGGTTTTCTGACTTTAAAGTCAGAAATTCCAGAAGTGAACTGGAGGCGGGGCCGGAGCATCGGTGAGTGGCTGCGCCAACACAGGATGTCTGTGGGGGACCATTAGAAGCCCCGGGTAAGTTCAGCTCATTTTCCCCCGACCCCCCTACAGTATCCCTTTAAGTTGCCTAATAATTATGCACAGTAATAGTCACCTGCACACACAGATATCCCCCTAAAATAGCTAAAACTAAAAACAAACTAAAAACTACTTTCAAAAATATTTAGCTTTGATATTAATGAGTTTTTTGGGTTCATTGAGAACATGGTTGTTGTTCAATAATAAAATTATTCCTCAAAAATACAACTTGCGTAATAATTCTGCACTCCCTGTATAATATATATATATATATATATATATATATATATATATATATATATATATAGTGGCGTAACTAGAACTCACTGGGCCCCCCTGCGAAACTTTGGATGGGGCTGAACACTGAATATGGACTGTAAATAGATCTTTGTCTGCAAAACTCTTTATGATTCCTTATCAGTGGCTGAGCAGATGCAGTCATTAGAAAAATTGTGCAGAGAGCAGAAATGTTTTTTTCTCCATGCCCTTAGTTGTCAGTCTCTAAGGACAGGGAAAAGAAACTTCTCCCCCCACGGGGCCCCTGCAGCTTCTGAGCCCCCCTGCAGCTGCATCCCTTGCAGGGTCGATTGTTACGCCCCTGTATATATATATACACACACACACACACACACACACACACACATTTATTTATTTTCTTTGTTGATCGGTTGCTCCAAATAGCGGCATTCATTGTTTATACATGGCCTTATTACTGAATGTAAGTGTAAAAGGTGAGCTTAAACCTGTTGCTACCTTCGCATTTTCCCTTCATTATCCAGTTTACTCTGAGATCTCTTTATAATCATTTTACTCTGGCAAACCTGTAGTTTTGCATTGTATGAAGCTCGTCACGCTGAGCTTATCCCATACAGTACTTGTCAAGGAATAATATGACAGCTGAGTCCACGTTCCGCTTTCCCTGCAATTTCAAGAATTGTCGCCGCTCTCAGCAAAGCCGCACGTCTTCCTTTATGTGTGCAGAATTGGTATTTTGGATGTGAATAAGTCCAGCAGGCAAGAAGGAACTCTCATTTGCAGGTTCAGGATATTAACATTAAAAGGTGCAGGATTTATGGCAGTACATATTGAATGTAACACGGCTAAAGTTCAACCCCTTTAAAACATTTGATGACAGTGAGTATTCTCTCCGCTAATATGCCATACGTTAAGTCTTGACATTGATGTTATGCAGCTTGTGCATTGTTATGTATATTCTGCACCACACACATCAGTGAAGCTACCCTAGCATGGAATTGCTTTAAAGCCCTAATCCAGTGACAAATGCTTTCCTAGTCCTGAGGCAGTGTTTTTTCTTATACTGTATGTCTATAACCACCTTGATACAGCAATGTCAAATAAAACACTTTTAAATGTCTTGATCAGGAGCTTCTCATCAGCCATTTCCTGCAGCAATGACTCCCAATGCTGCTTGCTTTAAAGTGGATCTACAGTCTGGTATAACATAACATTTACAAACAATCTCCCAACTCCTCTTTGCCTACATAACTATTCCTCTTTGCCTTTCATCCAAAGTACAGTATCTTCTAAAGATCCAATATGCTCCTCCACCCCCACACACACATTGCAACAGATGCGTCACTAGCCAGGAGGCTGATAATACGTCTGTACAGCGTGGGCTCTACTCTGTTGCCCGAAGGATCGTGTATTGATCCCAGCCAACAGGGATCCCTTGGAGATCCCGCTGTGTATAGGGGGTTTTACACAGAAGCTCTCTGTTATAAAAATAGATGTTTATCTTCAGTATTCAGAAATAAAGCAACAATCTTCAGGCAGCTCACTGGGGTCTATTAACCTCCTCAAGTTTTTAAAACCTTCAATATTTTGGCAAATTTATTGGCGCAAAGGAGAAATTGTGATTGTAGTTCTACAAAATAGTGCATGCAGCATTTTTCCTGCATTTGCAATTGGGTTAAATCAATGGGGTGCAATATAATTGCATAGCAAACATAGCGCTATGTTTGTGATATGCCATTTAAAAATGCTTCCTGCTAGCTTTTTTCTTTCCTGTGCAGTTGCACTGCAATTGTGTTTTCAAAATCTGTGACCATGGCTGGACACACGTTTGCAATAGAGAAAATCTTAATCGAGTGACATGGGGGGGTCATGATTTTTAGTGTGTACAGTCCTTAATGCCTTCAGTTTGGCAGACTCGGAACAAACTGGAATGTCAGATGCAGAACCCTTAGTTGGGTCCTCTTTCTACTCTGCTATTAGAATTTGTATTGTGTGTACAGGCCCTAATGCCTTCAGTTTGGCAGACTCGGAACAAACAGGAATGTCAGATGCAGAACCCTTAGTTGGGTCCTCTTTCTACTCTGCTATTAGAATATTTGTATCTGAAATGTTGTCTGTAGCTGGGCTTGGATGCGGCAGATACATTATTACGCTTTCAGTGAGAGCATTTTAAAGAAATGAGAAGAGTGTCCTTGTCTTGCTATGTTTGGATTCAAATGTCAAGTGCATTTAATAAAAAGTCTTATATTTACAAGCATTTGCCTTTTGTCTTTGCATTTTCAAAATAAAATGATTGCAAGTGACGTTTGTAAACTGGCCATACACTTTTACAATTCTCTCTTGATTTTGTTTTTGATCAATATGTAGGGCTAAAGACAATCAAAAGACAGATCCACAGTGTTGTTTTTTAGTCCATAGTAAAATAATTGATCATAATATTGATTGTAATATCCATCACAAACAAAAAAATGGAGTGATAATTGAATGTATGGCCAGTTTAACCTTTTCTGGACATTGTTGGTTGAAATATATGCCCTGTTTACTGCCTGTTGGCTCTGCCATGGCTTAGATTTTAATCACTCACTTACCTGCTCTTTACGACAGGCTCCTGATCCTATACACTTTGAGTCAATCACAGTGATCGCAATGTAACAATAGGAAAAGGATGGCTCTGGTCCTTAAGGAGAGCCAGAGGTGGGCTCAAAAAATGAAAAAAAAAAATGTAGGCTACCTTATCTGCGGGGCTGAGCAGATGAGGTAGTTGCAAAAACCACCGCTCCCGTGGGCTGCAATGGCCCACTTTCACTTTGTGTCTCTGTTTATGACTGTGTGTCTCTCATAGTGTGCATGGAGGCAGGGGAGCAGCAAGAGGCACGGCCAGGGAGAGAGTGCTGCCCAATGGCAGCTCAGGAAACCATGTAGGAACGCCCCTCGTGTGCATGGAGGCAGGGGAGCAGCAGGAGGCACAGCCAGGGAGAGAGAGCTGCCCAATGGCAGCTCAGGAAACCATGTAGGAACGCCCCTGGTGGGCGTTTTGAACAGGGAATTCCTCTCCCATGTGTTTTCCTCCGAGTCAGCCACATATCTTGTTGCTAAACTCAGGGGGCTATAGCGCAGCAGGGGAGGACAGAGAGTGGCGGTTGGGAGACACAGAGCCATGTCATTAGGCAGAGAACATGGCTCTGTGTCCCATCTGCCCCCTGAAGATCCACCTCGGGTTCTCTTTAAGAAGCCAGAGCTGTCTGGTATTGAAATGGGCTAAGTTATTATTAGTCAAGTATATTTTATCTTTACTTAATTTGACTCTATGATATCACAGTCAATCGCATATAACAGATTTCCAGGAATTTGGCCCCATCCCTCAAAGAGCAGATAGAGGTTAGCTGGAAGGTTAAAAAAAATCATAAGTACTTCATTCTTGCTAGGGCAAGTCATAGTCCTAGGTCACAGTCATAAGTCGCTAGTCATAGGTTGTTGATGTGTAACCTCTTATTGGTAGATGGGGACTGTCTTTAGAGTCTGATCATTTCAAATTGAAAGTTCCTATTGATTTAGTTTCCCCATGTTTTTCTTTTAGTTCTTACTTATAAAATTCAACAAAAACTTCCTAAATGAAAAGCAACTTATAACAATGACATACGGTTACACTTCAGTAACCGAGAATAATGTGTTCTTTATTAAGTGCCTCATATGCCATTGATAAAGTGTATTGCCTTTGGCTTGTGGTTTGGTGTTGCTTTGCTTCCGATAATGCAGGCTGGATTTTATTTTTGTTGATATGCAGCATTACAAAGAAAGAGAAATATGAAAAGAAAATCCATTGAACGCCAGACTTGGGGAACAATTGGCATGATTGCTTCGTGTCATGGCATAGAAACTCTTTGTCGGGAAGAGCAAAAAGACTTGCAATGACACCAGACGTTTTTAGGTTTACTAAAATATGGCTAAAGAATAGCACATAATGGGCCTGATGCAATTGTCAGACTCGCCAGTGTTAAACGCTGGTGAGTCCGATAATCAGGCGACTATAAAGTCGCCTGATCCAATTGCATTTAGCCCTAGGCAGGGTGCTAAAAGAACTCGCTCGGGCGATATTATCGCCCAGCAAGTTCCTTACACCCTATCCTATTACACTTTGCATGCCTCCAGGAAGCGATGCTTCCCGGCAGACATGAGCGTTAGCTTAGACCTGCAAAAAGCAGGTCTAAACATGCTAACGCACGACACCGCCGCTGCATCTGGGGGTCTCCTTTAAAGGGAAGGTCCAAGCAAAAAAAAAAAATGAGTTTCACTTACCTGGGGCTTCTACCAGCCCATGTAGCCATCCTGTGCCCTCGTAGTCACTCACTGCTGCTCCGGTCCCCCGCTGGCAGCTTTCTGACCTCGGAGGTCAGGGCCGCATTGCATACATTTTTACGCATTCCAGCTAGTGCAGGAACAAAAATGTATGCGTTGCACCACTAACGCGTAAAAATGTATATGTTAATGTTCCTGCACTAGCGGGAATGTGTAAAAATGTACACAATGCGGCCCTGACCTCCGAGGTCAGAAAGCTGCCAGCGGGGGACTGGAGCAGCAGTGAGTGACTATGAGGGCACAGGATGGCTACATGGGGCTGGTAGAAGCCCCAGGTAAGTTAAACTCATTTTTTTTTTTTGCTTGGACCTTCCCTTTAATAAGGAGACCCCCAGAGCTCCCCGCCGGCCGCCGCTCGTCTCCGCAACCCCCCACAAAGCTACAAAGTTAATTGCTTAAATTTCTTATCGATGCTTTACACCCGTCGGCCACTGCATCTCGCCGCAAGTCCCCGCTGTGTAATTACAGTGTACGAGTTACTGTAATTACACTCGCTAATAACAGAGTCCCGACAAAGCATCTTTGAATCAGCCGCCGGGGCTCCCCATTGGTTCACAGGCTGGACCAATGAAAATCTCTCAGCCTGTGAACCAATGGGGAGCCCCGGCGGCTGATTCAAAGATGCTTTGCCGGGACTCGGGACTCTGTTATTAGTGAGTGTAATTACAGTAACTCGTACACTGTAATTACACAGCAGGGACTTGTGGCGAGATGCGGCGGCCAACGGGTGTAAAGCGGCGGTAAGAAATTTAAGCAATTAACTTTGTAGCTTTGTAGGGGGTTGCGGAGACGAGTGGCGGCCGGCGGGGAGCTCTGGGGGTCTCCTTATTAAAGGAGACCCCCAGATGCAGCAGCGGAAGATGGCGGCGGATGTTCGGCGGATTGTGCGGGGAGCAAGGCCGTGGTGCTGATGGTCAGCACCACAGGGTAAACCTCGCTCCCCATCGCCCGGTAATAGGGAGCATCGCTCAGGCTTTCGCCTGAGTAATGCTCCCTAACGATCGGCCATCGCACGAGTCAAACTGGCAATAGGATTTGCCGGTAATCCTTGTGCGATGGCAAGGTGATAAGTAGCTCGCATCTGCAAGCTACTTATCACCTGGAATAGCATCAGGCCCAATATCTCTTACATACTGGAAGTTAGTAAAGAGAATAACAATGCCCTAGGGAGTCACTGTCATTAGGTGGATTGGACTAATGATCCAATCTTTTTCATCCAGTCTTACCATTTCTATGTAATATAGGGGACTGCCTGTAGTATCCATTCAATATATTCACTCAGTTTACTCTTTTACTACATTGATCATTAGTGGCCACCATTATAAAGACCCCGCATGCCAGAAGACACCTGTATACACGGCGGACTTTTGGCCAAGACCGCTATGAATGGCAGCAGGGTTTAGTGTAATAAGTACGCTTAGCTTTGGAAACTACTCATTGCAACATTGAATTTACAATTGGTTGTCCTCAAAGAAAAAAAAAAAGAATCAGCACAGGTAGCATAAAAACCCATTTATTTGTGAAAGGTTATTTGTGTTTAATTTAAAAGTCCACTATTGCGATAAATTGTAAAATGCTAAATACATATATAAAATGTACATTTCTTCCAGCGTAAAATGCACTACAAATTAATTTTTTGCTATGTTGTTGTCACTTGCAGTGGACTGACATATCTGACAGATTTTGGACTAGTCCGTCTCCTCATGGGGGATTCTTAGTATTACCTTTATGCTCTACAAAAGCGCTTCCTGGAAAGGATCTTTACAAAGATGCTGGCTACCCTCCCTTTCTATTGGCACACTATTTTGGTAGTTAGGCTGAGCAACTGCTGTTCAGTAAGTGCTTTTATCATTAAAGAAATACCTGAGAAATCCCCCATGAGGAGATGGGCTAGTCCAAAACCTGTCAGATCTGTGAGTCCACTGCATGTGTGTATTTTGAATTGTAATTGTTTTCATGATAGTTGCCCTTTAAGATAATGTATAATATGTTACCAATACAGCATACTGTCCATATAGACATTTACATGATTAGTGCTTTTTTTTCATCCTTTGTGACTAGTCTTTTGGTGCTTGATTATGGTTACATTCGTTTGTGTTGCTGTGTAGAGTGCAGTGTGTTAAGTTGTAATTAAAGGGGTTCTGTGGTCAATTTAAAAAACAAAAACTGACACTTACCTCAGGACATGACAGCTGCAGGGGGCCGATAAAAGCCCCAAGTAAGTCTCAGTTTTTGTTGTTTTAATAATCCACAGAACCCCTTTAAAGGAATACTTAAATCATTTTAAAAAAATGACTTTTACTCACCTGGGGCTCCCCTCAGCCCCCTGCAGCTGAACGGTGCCCTCGCCGTGTCCCTCCGATGCGGCTGGTCTCGCCGGCGGCCACTTCCGGTTTGGCCGTCACCGGCCGACAGGCTGTGAACGCAGCTGATTATCCGCGTCCCCGGACACAATAGCGCCTTCTACAATGCTATTGCGTCCGGGGACGCGGATAATCAGCCACGTTCACAGCCTGTCGGCCGGTGACGGCCAAACCGGAAGTGGCCGCCGGCGAGACCAGCCGCATCGGAGGGACACGGCGAGGGCACCGTTCAGCTGCAGGGGGCTGAGGGGAGCCCCAGGTGAGTAAAAGTCATTTTTTTAAAATGACTTAAGTATTCCTTTAAGGACTATTTTTGTCCTGACACACATTAATGCTTCCTTGCAACATTTTGAACTATTGCAATAAGGATTGTAGACTGTATTCTTTTTATGAGCAGAAATAAGTTCCACATTGCTACTAGGGATCGTTTTGGGCTGTGAGGAAATCATCAGTCTCTTTGCTCCCAGAGGGACCTCTAGTGACTGAAGGGAACAGGGACTTTCTCCAAAATACATTGTTACTTTTAAAATTGGCATCATGCCTATTGTTAAGCTTAAAATGCATTGGTAGTATAGTTATTTAATAATATTGTTCTTTATCATTTTACACAGCTCTGTAGGTTGTTAGTAAGGAGGTTAGATTACAAACATGAGATACTTTTACTTTTGCCTGAGACCAGTGAAGCACGGTCAGTTACTTACCTACACTTGGGCTGCACATCAGTTGTCCATTCACTTACAACTGGCTCAGCGTGAAAGCACCCTATCCCACATAATCCGATACCCTCAAGAAGTTTGGATACCCCTGGGCATGCATTGGGCCATGTCTAATTATTGAAACGTATCTTGCATGACTGGGGGACAGAGCAATTGGCATAATAAAAATAATTTTGAAAAAAGCATTGCGATGGCATGCAATATATAGTTTGAATGGGTCCTAGTTTGTGGTTGTCTTCTTTATTAAGTGTATTCTTGCATTTTGCTATTCCATTCTTCCCAAACTGCAATATTATGTGTGAATAATAGAGTGTATGTGCTCCACAAGTAAATGTAGTCACAGTGTTTGTTATTTCAGCAGGCATTCATTAATCAGGCAGGAGAAACACTGAATACCTTGTGCTCCTATGGTTCTGATGGGGTAACTCTTATGTTTATGTTTGTATGTCGTTGGTTACCAAGGCTGATGTTTAGTTTTCAAGGTTTATGTTAAACGTTCTGTGGTTTTGGGCGAAGTCCCAAGACAAAGTCCAACCTATAAGACGTGTTTAACTCATAAACCTGCTATAAGAATATATCATTCTCAATTATAAACTTCAATCTAGCGTGACAATATATCATACTTGATTATAAACGAAGCATAGCGAACTAAGCGGTTATTTGGGGACTAACTGTATATGTTGGATCTCTGTATTGCTGACAGATTAATGTCATGTTAGGAGACAGTACTACTCTGTAGTAAGGTACAGGTAGTACACAAATGCCCAGTATTCTGCATGGAGACTTCACACACAATGAGCCATATTTATTAACCTCTTGCCGCTTGCGTCACGCCGATGGGCGTGGCCGCGGCGGCAGCCCCAGGACCGCCTAACGCCGATTGGCATAAAGTCCTGGGGCCAGTTAATGTAGGATATTGCGCGCATGCTGCGCGCATCTCCTGCTTGGGGGACGGAGCTCCGCCCCGCCTTCAGTCTCCAAGCAGCTATTGCCGCTCGGGAGACTGTTAGACGGTGTGATCACCGTCTATTTACACTGTGCAGCACTGCGATCAGCAGCAGCGCTGCACTGGGGACAGCCGTGTGACACGGCTGTCCCCCTGGGGGACAAGAGAGTTATCAGCTCTCATAGGCAGAAGCCTATGACAGCCGATCGCCATAATTGGCTGGCTGTGGGGAGGGAGGGAAGGATTTTAAACAGTTGTTTTTTTTAAAAAAAAAAAAGCATGAACAATAATATTATTAAAAAAATAAACATGGGGGAGCGATCAGACCCCACCAACAGAGAGCTCTGTTGGTGGGGAGAAAAGGGGGAATCTCTTCTGTGCTGTGTTGCGCGGCCCTGCAGCTTGGCCTTAAAGCTGCAGTGGCCAATTTTACCAAAAATGGCCTGGTCACTAGGGGGGTTTAGCCCTGCAGTCCTCAAGAGGTTAAGTTTTCACATGTATTAGGTGTGAATCTTGGTGTGAACATATCACCTTCAATGTTCTCCCCAGAACTTTTTTCCAGCCAGGTGGCATAAAAAAGTAACTGGGTGGGGCACAACGGGGGAATGCAAGGCCAGCACAGCTGTCGTTACTGCATAGGAGGAGCATGAGGAGGCGAGCCAATGACAGCCGGGTACTCCCCAAAAGTAGAGTGGAGCACCCGGCTAAAAGAGTCTGGGGAGAACACTGACCTTGGAGAAAATGCAGGAGAAACAGTTAATTGAATAGGGGCCAGTGTGAGATAATTTATTAGAAACGTTTTGTGAATCAATCACAAAGTATCATAGATGGAGAATGTACTAATAGTCAACCCTTAGCAAGTCATTCACCATGGTAGGGCTTTATGAACTTCAGTGGTAATAAATGGTTCAAAGTTTAGTTTATCATTTAACACAGATCATCAGATCAATACCCCAAAAGCTATTTGTTTGGATTTGACATAAACATCTGGCTGGAAGTCACGGCCATTGTGGTGTCACCAGCAAAGTAAATTAAATGGAGCATTGACCCTATCCTTCATTACAATAGTCTTTAGCTGTTCATGCTGTCTTTTCACATCTGTACACAGAAAATGGCTCAATAATGTAATATATTTGCATTATCGATTAGAGGTTGCAGTTAACATTTTCTGTGAAAAAAAAAAAAACATTTTAAAGTGATGTTGCTCTTTCAAAAAAAAACTAAACGTAGAAATGAATTGATCTCCAGCTGCTAGTGCAATTCTAAGCAGCAATATATTGATTTAAGAAGTGTTTCTGATGCTGAAACTAGGATATTTAATCTGAGAATTTGGTATCCTAAATAATATATGTTGTGTTCTACTTTAACCCTTTCACTGCCATAGATGAGATGGCTCTTGCCCAAATTGTACTCTCGCTGATGGTCATTCCGAAGATCAATGTTGTCAAGGTTTTTCAAGGGCTAAAAGAAGCTTATGGCAACATTGCTGTGTTTTAACTCTAAGGAACTGCCTCTTGGTGATACTTTGCAGTGATCCAGATGACTTTACTGTGACAAGTTCACACTATCACCTGCCACAATTGCCCCCCACCACACACACACACACCACACACACACTCCCCACAAATGATTAGAGGCTCTTTATTGAACGTTCTGTCACTAAAGTACTGTAGGTGGTTCCTAGAAAACAGTTAAAAATGAGGGGAGGCGTTAATTTAACTCCTCTTAGAAAAACGTCACTAATTGGGCATAGTCATTATTATTATTATTATTTTAGTATTTATATAGAGCTGACATCTTACACATGGCACTAACTGTCCCTTAGAGGTGCTCACAGTTGAATACCTACCAGAGTCATATGTCTATGTATGTATCATGTATCATGTAGCGTACATTGTATAGGGCAGACATGGGCAAACTTAGCCCTCCAACTGTTGAGGAACTACAAGTCCCACAATGCATTGCAGGAGTCTGAAAGCCACAGTCATGACTCATAAAGGCAAATGCATTGTGGGATTTGTAGTTCCTTAACAGCTGGAGGGCCATGTTTGCCCATGCCTGGTCTAGGGTCAACTTAGGGGAAAGCCAATTAACTTATCTGTATGTTTTTGGGATGTGGGAGAAAACCAGAGTGCCTGGAGAAAACGAACACAGAGATGGGGAGAATATACAAACCTTGTGCAGATTATGCCTTGGCAGGGGTTCGGACGGGACCCAGCATTGCAAGGCGAGAGTGCTAACCACTACTCCACCACTACAATAGTCTATAATGTGTGTTTTCTTGGTGCATGCAAAAACAAATTAAATTGGCTTGGCCAACAGAGGTGAAATTTTGGAACAAACACTTGGCAGAGAAAGGTTTAAAAACATTTATTTCATATCAGTTCATCAAGTAGCTTTTATACAACTAGCTACTGTACATCTACAAAAGAATACCAGTAACTGGGCACACAGGACTAGACAACATCAGTGCTTAGAGTTGGGATTTAAAATGTCAGATGAACGTCCAAAATAACAATTACAGATACTATCACAATGGTAAGTTGTTTTTTTTTTTGTTGTTTTTTTTTGGGGGGGGGGGGGGGGGGTTAAAGAGCTGCATTTCTAATGCAAACAGAGGCAACCACATGTAATAAATGTACTTGAAAAGAAAAAGACATCCAAATTGGGCTTAAAGCAAAGCCTCACTGGCATAATTTGTAACATTATGTAACCAATTAAGCACAGAAGGTATTAGCATATACTGATTACAATGGAATGTCATTGCTGAAGGGGTATGCAGATTGCCCCAATTATTGCTATTATTATGAAAACAATTTAGATCTTATCTCCTCAGGATTTCTGGATCACACACAGCTCTCCTTCTCAGCAATTGTATTATGCAACCTAAAATGCTAACAAAGAAAGAAATAGTGAAGAGGACATATTTTTGGTTATTTTTAGCGTTTTGTTCAGGCCATCCTCAGCTTGACAACATTGTGAAAAAGCAATATATCATTTAGACATATGTCTGGATCATAAAATCATACTGTAAAAACAAATTGCCCGTACTAGCTTTGTTCAATAAAAGATATTTGTATATGTGATTTGTGAAGGCTTACAAAGTTTCCTACAATTCCTATGGGTTGTCACAGTGAGGCCTTACAAAAACTTTATGTACAGGGAAAAATAAGGTAGAAAAATTATGGCAGACTTTAAAACGTATGACTCCTGTGGCCACAATGGCCCACTTTCACTTTTGTGACCTCTGGGTCATGACACTGGAATGAGAGATTCGTTTTCTCATTCACAGCGTGCAGGGAGGCGTGAGATCGGCAGGGGGCATGGCCAGGGAGAGAAAGCTGCCCAATGGCAGCTCTGGGAACCCTGCAGGAATGTTTTGAGCAGAGACTCCCTCCCACATGTTTACCTCCGAGATAGCGACAAATATTGTTGCTAATCTCGAGGGGCTATAGCGTGGTGGTGGGGGCAGACATCTGCATTGTGGGGACACCGAGGCATGTCATGAGGCAGAGGAACATGCCTCTGTGCCCCAACTGCCCCCCAAAAAACCCCTGGGGTTCTCTTTATTCTGCACAGTCAGACACCTTCTTATTCGTTGCAAGTCGAAATGATCACTGAATGGAAGATTTTTCTGAGTAGAGGCAATTTTTGGTTGCAGTTTGTATGCAGATCAAAATAGACCAATCAAATGCACTTGAAGCCAAATGTGTAATAGCTCATGAATTATCATCTTGTTTAGCACCTCTAAGAATTGCAGTGGCAGCTTTGTACTGATTCAGCACATGAAGTATGTGGCGCCTAATACATTTCAGAAAATACCATATTGGTCTCATTCCAAGTTTCATGGGCTGAATTTGCATACAATTGTATGACATTGCCATCATAGCAGACTTTACAAATACAAATTATACTTCAGTCAGGTCGGCGGTTAGACTTTGTTGCTTTATTTCTGCTGCCACTTCTTGTCCATGGAGAGAAATGCCTGCTTGGCTAACACTTTGGTTACTAAATGACAGCTTAAAAGAAGAATGAAGATCGCTCAGTAAAATAAATGGTGTGGAGTGGTTTAGGAAACGGCATCCATTGCATAAACCTGAGGAGCAGAGGTTGCAGAGCAGACATAGCACTAAAGCCATGTACACATACCAGATGGTCCCTGGCTGAGAATCTAGCACGTGTATGGTGGCTCTTTAAACTCCCCCCCCCCCCCCCTCACCCGCCCACACTATGCAGAAGTGAGAAATGTGACTGCGGTTTCATTTTGTCTGAGAGTCGAGTCCATTGTTCTTTCTTCTTACTTCTCCCACACTATGTAGCTTGGCCATGCTCTGTTCCAAGCCCCTCCCCCCATAACAACAAAACATGTTGCTAGATCATAGGCTAGTGACTCATGTATACCGCACTGAGCACTAAACTGTTGCATGAAAGAACAACTCTTGATCCCTGCGAATGATAGTACTGTGTGTGTGTGTGTGTGTGTGTGTATTCACCTTAGGACAGGAGAAAAGATCTGGTTAGCACAACTAAGTCAATTTGCATAAATTATTTCAAATGATGTCTCTAAGTTTTGCATGTCCAGATTGGACTTCCCACTGTCATGAGAACTAAGCAGCAGCTAATAAGTGTTAATAGTGCCAGAAGGATCTATTTTTATGTGTTTCTTAGCTCCATGCAATTTCTTAAGCCAAGGGTTTTCAGAATTAGTTGGGAATTAGCCAAATGCAGCAAAGCAAACCGTTAGTAAATGATTGTGGTGAGAGCTTAGGAGTAGGTCTGTGGCTTATTGCAGTCTCTAATCTCTTTCTAATTTTTCTGTTTCAGATTACGTAGTATGTAATATATAACATCACTTCTTTCACTTAAATGTCATCTCTTAATCATACATCAGATGTCAAATTTAAAGTGGAACTCTAGCTCATTATCACCCGTTTAGATAAGGTCATTTGTTTATTTGAAAAATATAAACATTTTATTTAAACAATTGAAAAAGACCACAAATACAAGCATAATGAAAAGCATAGATGTGTGGATGTTGGCAGTAGCACTGCACTGCCCTAGCCGCTCTCACGTGGTTGCCCTGCAGATGGAAGTACAGAGAAGTAGACAGAGGTTAATTTCACTGATGGAACAAGATACTATAACTCAGAGCACAAATTACATATATGGCATACTACCAACATCTGGAATATATAGAGACACACTACCAATTTCCTTTTTGCTTTCTGTGATGTAGGGCTCCCTCTTTTGAACTGGTTAGGCTGTGGACTCTTGCAACAGACATTGGTAGAAGTAATATCTGGTTTCATACCACTAATGCACTCCATTACCCTAGACTTTTATCCATGCTGGGTACATCTACCAGTATACCCAGTTGAGGCTAAACACTTCTCCGGAGGAAGTTAATAAAATGCATTGAGCCAGGTGCTTAGCCCTCTTCATTGATTGGTTTATACCTTGTGTAATGTATGCCGTGTACAATGTTTATACCTTGTAGCTTACTGAGATAAAATGTTTATATTTTTTAATAAATTAATGACCTATGACCGTAGTATTTACTACATGTGCCCTTAAATGTCCTGGAGACCCAAACAATTAAACAATATACTTTAATTGTTATGTGGGGAATTTATCTTTCTAATCTTTTATATTTTAGGAGGTAATACAGTGCTTATACCTTTCCTAGAGGTCTTTTTTATATCAAATTCAGATACCTAACCTGATGTCACGATATCCCCCAAACGATCAGAATACACAGATCAAAAATACAATTGTTCACTAAAAATTGTATCATTAATGGGCAACTTAAAGTGACCTGAGCAAGAATAGCAATATTTTTTTTTAATAAACCTCCCCATAAGGATGTGCAGCAGATGCAGTTCCTAGATTCCTTGAGGTCACATATATAATATGTAAGAAGGAGAGAGTTGTGCACACAGTGGGAAGTCTATAAAGAACACTGTATTGCGCAGTATAAAGCCAGTAGGGTGCAAACGTCTCTAGGAATTTCTTGCATCGCTCTCTGCCTGTGCGATGAAAACATTGATAAAGCTATTTTAGAGGTCATTACATTTCCTAACATTTTAAGTTGAATATGGTTCACTGCACATTACAGCTTTTAATAAGTGATAAAAGAAACCATGAAGAGACTGTAGTGTTTGATTTATTTTCATGATTTACCATGCCAAGTGCCAGACAAAAAAAACTTAAAAGCAAAATTCAGAGCTGCGCAGAGATGGGAGACATGAAGACTATCACTGCAAAGATTTTTGCTTTATCGTTGGTCATAATGGGGTATGTTCCCTAAACTGCTTTAAGCAGAATTACTTGTGTTAAGTCTTACCGTACAATGAGTAGAGTGAAATGCAATACATTGCCACTATTGAATGTGTCCTATGTTCCTCCATCATCTTGTATATCGGTACACAGGGGAAAACGCAAACGATAGGCACAAACTCCAGAGAGTAATAAGTGCCGCTGAGAAGATCATCGGGTCACCCCATGTCTGTCCCCCCTCCCCCTGAACCTCCTTCACACATCTAGAATGAGATCCATGGCCAACAGGATTACACACAACCTCTCCTACCCTAGCAGTCGCTTCTTCAGCCTGCTTCTTTCAGGCCTCTGCTAAAGAACCTTCCCCACCAAAACCTCCAGGCACAGGAACACCTTCCTCCCCCAAGCAGTCCTCCACCTTAAAGGGAATCAGAGATGAACGTAGACCTAGAAAATGAAAAAGCTTTTATACATACCTGGGGCTTCCTCCAGCCCCATACGCGCTGAGCGATCCCAAGCCGCCATCCTCCGCTGCCTGCATCTATGAGAACCGGCTCCCGTCACTGACGTCATCGGAGCTAGGCTACGCAGGAGAAGTGCGCCCTCTACGTATCTCTCCATACACTGCTGCAGAGATACGCAAAGAGAGCACTTCCCTTACGCTCAGACTGGCTCCGACTGACTGCAGAGCGGGGAGCCGGTTCTCATAGCTGCGGGCAGCGGAGGACGGCGGCGTGGGATCGATCAGCGCGTATGGGGCTGGAGGAAGCCCCAGGTATGTATAAAATATTTTTCATGTTCAGCTCTGAGTCCCTTTAACCTCCTGGGGGATACAATTATATCACCCAGGAGGTGGCGCAGCACTATTTTTTAATTTTTTCTATTTTTTAAATCATGTAGCGAGCCCAGGGCTCGCTACATGATAGCCGCTGTGCAGCAGCATCCCCCCACCCCCTCCGATCGCCTCCGGCAATCAAAGCAAACAGGAAATCCTGTTCAGAACGGGATTTCCTGTTTGGCTTCCCCCGTCGCCATGGCGACGATCAGGATGACGTCATCGACGTCAACGACGTCGTGACGTCAGAGGGAGTCCCGATCCACCCCTCAGCGCTGCCTGGCACTGATTGGCCAGGCTGCGCATGGGGTCTTGGGGGGGGAGCGGCGCGGCACGGCGGGTAGCGGCGAATCAGCGCGGAGCGGCGGCGATCGGTATATACACGCAGCTAGCAAAGTGCTAGCTGCATGCAACAAAAAAAATTATGCAAATCGGCCCACCAGGGCCTGAGAAATCCTCTGTGGCGGCTTACCCCGAGCTCAGCTCGGGATTATCCCCCAGAGGGTTAACTCAAGTCCCCTCCCCAATGATACCCCCCAGGCTCCTCCAGCTCCTCTGGTTCCTTAGCATATGCACACGTGTCCATGTGTTTGACTCTCAGCTGTCGCACTATATCATATATTATGTGTTGTTTTACACTATATGGTTGTTATTTGCACTATGTTAATTGCTGTGTGTACCACAAGTAATTCCGGGTGCGGTGCCTGTTGCACTTGGCGAAATAAATTGATTCTGTTTACATGCAATGCATTGTGCAGTAATACTTTACACACAATATTCTGCTTACCACAGTTTGGAGAATATACTGCAATGTTTTATATATTTGCAACTAAACTGAAGAAATTTTTTTGCACTGGACGTATTTTCTAAGAAGTGAATGCCTGGTGGACCCTGAGCCTTCTTGCAGTATATGTATACTTCACCTCTTATACTATGTAAGACCCCAAAAATTACCTAACAGGTCTTTTCAGCAATAATAGCAGAGGGATCCTGAAATGGCTGCCTCATGTGTGGGCTTTTTTATACGCTGAGTGCAGCGAAATTCCAATTGATGCAAGTGTCCAAGACGTTGCTTGCCACCTCCAATATGGTTGCCTGTGTTCCATTGTATTGTCTTTGGCCACCAGAACATTATGGACAGCTGAGTTGCACTGCAGTGGTTTGCATATGATCAAATTACATCGGCATGCTGATATATTCAGGTCAGATTTTATTTTTTCATGAATCTGAACATCAACAATACTGCTGGCAACACTGAATCCCAGTGACTGATTTCAGTGTGTAGTTCCTCTGGCCACGGGGTGATCATGAAAGGAATGAATTCACAGGAACCAGCATCTGTTTTCATCAAAACAGGAAGTGCATCTGTAGTTGTTTTTTTATCATTTTTTCTGCAATATTTGAGGAATTATAGATAAAAAGGAGATATGCACAACAATATCACATTCTGTCTTTATTTTGATTTTACTGGAGTTCTTATTCAGTATAAATACACAATATATATTGATGTAAACTACTCGTAATACCTCTCAACTAAGGCTCCATGTAACACCGGCAAGAGCCTTGTACGAGCCCTCAGACTATTTTATCTATACTGGGAAGAGCCTGGATCTTGGCAGCAGATGAAACCGCTCGGCTCACTGTGAAAATAAAATGTAGTTGTTTTCTTGAAAGCAGAAATAATGTCAAGTGAAAATGGTAGCCAGTTATAGATAAGAATCCCAGAAAAACTTTTATTTTTTAACTCTTACCTTATTCATTAAAATAAGCCTGATAATTATGATTAGTATTAACCATGTTTTGTTATAATGGCCCACAAAAGCACAGTAAAGTTGCAATGTTACCTTGACTGAGTGCCCATTTCCACTGAGTGCCCATTTCCACTGAGTGCAAGTTCGCATTATTACTGAAAGCAATGCAAGTTCAATAGAATAGTTTTCAATGAATAAGTTTTTTGTAGTCCGTTCCAATCCCAAAAAAAACCAACACATATGATTGTCAATTACGCTAGTCCCATGCAAAAATTCAGATACTATATAGTTCAAATTTCACTAACGGAAAATCGCATGCAAAATGTAACATCCTTGTGGAAACGGGGCCGTACAGCGATAAGGAAGCACGTGTTGCGCAATTAGCGCGACTCATGTTTCCTAGGTAACAAGAGCATTGCTAGGGCTACTTGCATTGACTGTTACTCTAGCAATGCTTGTGTTATGTAGGTAATGTGATTCATGCTATTTGCCCGGGCGGATTTACAATAAGGTGTATGGAGGGAGAGAGAGCACAAAGCCAGCACTGCAGTTGGGGTTCTTTATTGTAGCAAAAACGAACACTTACAGTTCTGTAGCAGCCAGGTGTCAGGGCAGGTTAAGTGGGCGCCAGGTCTGTGTCCCCCTGCGGACGTCCGTTTCGCGCTAACCGCGCTTGTTCACCGCAATGGGGAAAGAGTTCCCCATTGCGGTGAACAAGCGCGGTTAGCGCGAAACGGACGTCCGCAGGGGGACACAGACCTGGCGCCCACTTAACCTGCCCTGACACCTGGCTGCTACAGAACTGTAAGTGTTCGTTTTTGCTACAATAAAGAACCCCAACTGCAGTGCTGGCTTTGTGCTCTCTCTCCCTCCATACACATCATATCGCCACTTGACTTCCTGCCGGAGCACGCAGTTTAAAGGGACCCACACCTCTACAGCTCATTATATAGCATAGCCCAGCCCAGTCCCCTGTTGCAATTGCAATCTCAGTTGAGTGCTGGAACTACCTCTTTCCTTTATCCATACCGGATTTACAATAAGGCACTGTAGCACGTGCCTACAGGCGCCTGATGTTGGAGAGGCGGCTCCCTCCCTTCGCCCCTATTCAGAGTCCCGAACAGTGTGTAAATGAGGTTACTCACCCGGCTCTCAGCATTCCACTGATGAGATCTCCCTTCCGTCAGGGGCACCTCTAGCTACATAATACTAAAGTGCACCTGTAGCTACCTATGACAGGAAGGGTAAGTAAGGGAAAAGTGACAGTTGGGTCAGCCAGCACACTTGTGGTGTTAAATTGGTTGTTTGTTGAATATAGAGGGGTACTGCATGTCCTGCATTTGAGAAAATATCCCACTACCAACCTTTTGATTATTACACTTGTGGTGTGGTTCGACAGGGGTTTGCAGGTTCATGTGGGGCGAAGAATAAGGTACCAGGAGATCTGTGCCTATAGGCTCCTGTGAGGTAAATCTGTGCCTGCTAATTGCGTAACACACGTTACCTTGTCACTATAAGTAACAGTAAAATCTTCATGCGACTTTACCATGCTTTTGTGAATATGGGCCAGAGTGACAAAACATTTTGCAATAAATTAGTAAGGGGTTGCAGATGACAAATGGGAGAAAGGTTTTATAGACCTTGGCCCTTGTCCAATTAACTTTTTCTCCTGAGTTTTTTTTTCATCTCTTTAAAAAAAAATACTTTTCAGCACTTACCAACTGAAAAAGCACTAAAAGGTAGGTAAAAAGTAATATATAACTTATTTAATGTAATTTCTTATTTGTTGGGAGCTTTAACAGTATTTTATGGGAAAGAATTGTAAATATCTCCTTGAAGAAAAGTTAATGGGATATGAGCCATTGTTCAGAGAAGTGTTGAGCAAGTTCTGAATTTTCCTTTAACGCATTGCACTGCAGCAGGGTGAGAAGAAGGGGATGGGACACCAGGAATACCGCAGATAAGTCAACTGAACCAGTGGGGGACAAAACAGCAACCATGATATCCTAACACTGCAAGTGGAAAATCCAAGCACTTCAGTTTGGAAAATCCATTTAGGTCAGCCCTATACATTAGAAAGATTAATGGAAAACATTCAGCTTGCATACCTTTTCCAGTGCATACATTACACAGCTATTCCACTGCATTCCTAGTCGGTCAGTGAGAAGTGTCATTGTCTGTTGCCAGTCACTGCATTAGTCCAGGTATTTAAAATGGCGAGTCCCCTTATTATTTGTTACTCGTATCATTTATGCAGGAAGATAGAAATTCCTATACCGTCCGGAGAGAATAAAGATTCCAGGCTTGCAACTCAGAGCAATTTCAGCTTTTAGCCAGTTTGGGGAATTCATAGCTGAATGTAATATGAATTGGAAAGATAATTTAAATAACAGTAAGTTACAGAAAGGCTTGTGCAGAATTGATAGTAGTGGAAGGCATTTTTATGCAAAAGAGGAGTTTCTCTTTAAAAGGAAAATATATTTTTGAGAAAGAACCCGTCGTGCCACTTCAGCTTCACATGTTGCAAGGATTAATGGCAAGACATTATTTTGGGCCGTTATCTTTGATAAAATACAGTCAGAACTATTCCAAAGTGTTTCTAGAAGAAACTGAACAATCTGTGTCTCACAATCTTCTGGCATTTGCTGGATTAGCACAGATATTAATAATAAATAACAAGGGCCGCTGTTCTGTACAGCTAATTACTCATACAGAAATCAAGAATTTCTGGGAAGTCTGCACTAAACAAAGTACTGTAGCCGAGGAGGCAAAAAGGTGTCGTTTGAGTTCATTGTCATCTCTGTGTTACAGATTACCCAGCATGCTCATGGTGAACCAGAACTCTGAGGAGTGTCTAAGGAGCTAAAAAAGATCAAAAAGCTTAATTACCATAATGCTATATAAAGCAGAATTTTGCCTTCTTAAAACAGAAGGTATTTGCAATTATTCAGGTTGGAGTGAGCTATGTGGTGTATCACTGCTGAATATGCAAATCATCTTTGTTGTCCCTGATAGTTTCACACCTGTTACTGCTGGAATGCAATGATGTGTCAGCTTGTTAATACAGTATTACAGAGCCAAACTAATCCAACAAGCATGCAAACAGGATTCGGATTGATTGATCCTCATCAGTGTATGACATGGATTAATACCCCATAGAGCCACATTAATACATGCCATGCAATGATGAACAACCAATTCAAAACAGTCTATATGCATGTTGGATTAGTTTGACTCTGTAATAATAATAATACCAAGCTGACACATCATTGAATTCCAGGGGTTCTGGAGGTGACGTGTTTAGCTATTAGGGACAACAAAGATGATTTGCATATTCAGCAGTGATGCGCTGTGGGACACCTCAGATAGAGCTCACTCCAACCTGAATAATTATTATTATTATTATTATTATTATTATTTATTGTATTTATAAAGCGCCAACATATTACGCAGCGCTGAACATTAATTTAGGTTACAGACAATATTTAGGGGTGACATACAGCAATATGACAATACAGGAATACAAGAAAACCAGATTACACACCATAGTATGAGTACCAGGTAATGCTTAGTCAGTCACTGGATGGGAGCATGGAGATTAGGCAAGTTAGGTTCACTCAGATGCAGAGCATGGGTGCACAGTAATGGAGGTGCAAGATCAGGTAGGACACAAAAGGAGGAGGACCCTGCCCGAAGGCTTACAATCTAGAGGGAGAGGTAAGGACACGAATGGTAGGGGACCAGAGTTCAGCTGTAGGTTTAGAGCACTTGTGAGGGGTGGTAGGCCAGAGTGAAAAGGTGAGTTTTGAGGGCTTTCTTGAAGATGTTGAAGATGTTTTAAAGCACACCTAAAGTTTGAAAATAAACAGTTTCACTTACCTGGGGCTTCTGCCAGCCTCCTGCAGCCTGCCCTGTGCCTGCAAAGTTAGCAAACGATCCTCCTGTCCCCGCCGTGGCTCCGTTTCTTTACCGCTGACTTACCAGTCAACGGCCATTGCGCCTGCCCAGCCCTGGCCACACGCATCCTGGCTCCTGCTCATGTCACCGGGGGTGTGTCCTGCACAGACGCAGTACAAGAAAATCTCTACTGTGCCTGCGCAGGACACTCCCAGCGGCGGGAGCGTGTACAAGGAAGCATGTGGCCAGGGCTACGCAGGTGCAGTGGACGGCAACTGCAGAAAGTGAAACTGAGCCACAACTGGTAACCGGAGGATCGTATGGTAACAGCGTGGGCGCAGGCACACTTTTTTTTTTCAATCTTTACTTTAAGAAGGCAAAATTTTGTTTGTTCTCTCTGGAAATTTATAGCTAGATGCAAATTAAAATGGAAAGACAATTTTTATGCATTTAGATGATTTACAGAGTTGTGCAGCACCAATCTACTGTATATGGACAACATTTATTTTTATTTTTTTAAATGGAAGCAGAGTTTCCCAACAAATATAACTCACTGTGCTACCACTGCAGCATTTCAAACCCTTTTTTATAATTATAGTTACATTTTAAATGTTAAATCTTTAATTATTATTATTACAGTGCTATATGCTGAAATTCTTTCTTCAGATACTGTAGCTTTAGCTATGCTTTTTACTACTTGACTTTTTATCTTCATTAGGATCTACCAGACTCTGAGCGATATTGATCTCAGGACATGTGTTTCCTCCTGATTATTCCAGTTCTAAGTTTTCATAGCCAGAAGTTTCAGCAACCACATTGATTTAATAATAAGAATATTTATATTTTTTGTAAAATCTATATTTTCATCCAGCTTTTGATACTTTATACTGTTTTGGATTTACTGCTGTTAGTAAATCCGTAATACATTCATCCCCTTTAGATGTCCCACCTCGGCTGGTCAGTCTACATACTTATGGCTTGACTAAGCATTCTTTGGTAAATCTTTCTTTATGCTTGCTGTGAGAAATGAAATTTACAGCTCTGGAACTGTCACTGTATTCCTTATAGGTTTCTATGTATTTATATTCTTGCACATTCCAAGTGAGTGACTTCATGCTTAATACTGTGGGAAGTACAAGTGCCATACAACTGGAAGAGTACAAAACCATACTCCACACCAAAATATCTAATAACCACGGAATGGCTCAGTTACGGCTTTAAGCAGAACATTATGTTTGTGGCATAACAATGTTTTTTTTTTATAAATAGTTTCCGATAGAATTACAAGAAGTGTTGGCATGTATGTGAAATAATCTTGTATACTACGGAGTAATTGTGAACTGTTATGTTACAGTTATGTGTCGTGATAGTGCTACCCTTCAGAATTGTAGATTTCAGTATTGATTTTCTGAGGTTGTGTCTTTTTGAAGCAGAATTGCTTACTCTGATATTATAAAGAAAATAATGCTACTAAAATATAAGGGCAGCTTCAGTACCATGTCACAAGACAGAGCTCTTTGTGAAGCAAATAGTCAGCATCGGTGATGGAATTTTTCCCCTTTAAAATGGACCTGAACTCTTGCACAGGACAGAAAGAAAACAGGGAGAAATGCTCCCTGTATGTATTTAGAAAGTTTAGCCTGTTTAATTCCTCCTAATTTGTCTCTAATCACAAGTTGTAATTTGATCTCTCACTTGTGTCACATGACTGCCACGGCAGAGATGGCAGATAAGCTCATTTGAAAGCACAGGATGTTAACAATATGTCTGCTTCAATGGATGTAGAAACACTGCAGATTTATTTTAGGATTTGTATCAGCTGTAACAAAGAAACATATTTTGTTTAAAGATTATTATGCTGTTGTGTATCTTTTAGAGCAGAGAGGGCGTTCTGAGTTCAGGTCCGCTTTAAGGCTAATTTGCCCAAGCTTTGTAAATGTTTTAAACCTTCACAACAATTGGGATATGTGCGGGTGCAAGACAGTGTTGTACCATTTCTTTTCCTGGCTGAACTTGGATGGATGTGTGTTTTGTTTTTTTTTTCAACCGAACTATGTAGGTATGCAATATACAATGTGATCCTCTATCAGCTATATACTGTACAGTAAGAACTTTGTCAAAATCACATTAATGTAGCCATATAACTAACACTTCCCCAGAACAGCTAATAAACATTGACATCACACATTTCTATAGGACAGTGAAAATCTCATGGCATTGTTATGTATATCCCCTATGAACCTATGAATACACTCTAGGAATCTCTCCTATAGGGAGCAGTAACCGTCAGCATGGTTGGAAAAGGGTCCTGTGCATCATTTCCAGTATCTAGAATATGCTAATGTCACCATGTAAGCAGCCAATGACATTCCAGCTTTCAGATCTGGAGGTTCTTCACATGTCTTTGAAAAGACAGATGTATCTCATGGGGGTAACTATTATTATTATTAATATTACTATTATTATTCAGTTAGCACTGAAGATATTTAAAACATTTTCTTAAACAGGCTTATCAGTGCAGACATTGTACAGGTCCAACTATACAGTAAAAGAAGACCACCCTGTGTATCTTAAGATGAATATTAACTTTTAAAGACCATTCCAAAAAGCTAAATTAACTGCAGTACAAAGTAGCTAATTGCTAAAAGTTATGATCACAATCATAAAAGAGCACCAAAATACCGATTTAGCAACTCTGCAAAAACACACCTGCAATTAATATTCATGCCACTTAATTGGTAAACATTTTATTTGTATGACCATCTTTTTTCAATTTTAAGGAGTATTTTAACATTCACATCAGTACCATTTTCAGTTGTTTCCATTGGCTCCCATACTTAGTAACAGTTTAAACCTTATTGTCCATTTTTGTTTTCATCAAACAGAAGGCTTGAAAGAATTTGGACTCCAAAGCCAAGAAGTCCAGTAAACGTCACCTTTATAACATCCTCAGATATATCGACAGACATTTCATGGTGTGTGGCCTAAGCCACCCTGGATTCTTTCAAGCTCGATGTTATGCACTGCTGTTTCACTCCAGAGGCACAGCCACTTCACCTGTTTTCCTCAGCAGTCTGCTCATCTTCCTTTCCCTACCTATTTGATTTTTTTTTTTTAAATCTGTTAACCATTCAATGTTAGCTTAGATGTAAAGCTGGTATCTGTAGGATGATAGAAGCATGTCAAATCCTGTATACCCTAGCCCTATATCAGTTATGGTACAGGGCCAAAACCAACAACAACATCTTTAGTTAACTGGAGAAGGTGTTTTCAGTGTGGTGGATTTAATGCCGACATTTATTCTCGATGGGGGCTTTAGGTGCCACAAAGAATGGTGACTCGAGATCAACCAATTGTAAAGGATTTGTACTTTATTAAATGGAGTACATAGTGGGAACCAGCATGATGTTGTGGGTGGTGGGCATTTCTCATGGCATAGCATTTGAGAAAGGGCCAATGCCCGAAATGTAATGCTGGCTTTCACTATTTACTATCTACCCTACTCTGGGGGTAGGTTGTTAAGGTTAGCTGTGGGGGTAGGTGGTTAAGTTTAGCTGTGGGGGAGGTGGTGAAGGTTAGCTGTGGGGGTAGGTGGTTAAGGGTAGCTGTGGGTGTAGGTGGTTAAGCTTAGCTGTGGGGGAGGTGGTTATGGTTAGCTGTGGGGGTAGGGGTTTTGTAGGGGGATTGGTTAAAGAAAGCCATCAGTAGAGGGAGGGTTCAGTATGAGAATAGGGGTATTTCTAGCTAGTAAAGCTAAAAAAAAAAGTTTGGATTCACTGGTCGCCCTTTTATCCTCTGCATCCTTTTTGCATAGATGTATGGCGGACTACCCTGAACGAACTCAGGTGCTCCCACACCATATATGCTCTATCACGGTAGTCTGCAGGGTTGTGTTGTATTTATCTGCAGGAGTATAGGGGGCAGGGCCAGCACCATACTCAAAAGCCAAAATGAAGTCAATGGAAGCTAAGGATCACTAAGCGGGTTTGGCGTTAGGAGGAGATATACCAAAAGGCAAATCATTACTAGCCAGAAGCTATATACTGTGTTCCAAACACAAATCATTACTATCTAGAAACTCGGAAAACCATAAATAATTCAAAAAGTAAAAGCTGTGCATGTCTTATGAATGGAGTGTACATTGGCCTTACAGCTTTATAAATGTAAAGACGCAAAGATATCTGAGGCACACTGCAATTATGTTTTATGAAATGCACATCAAGAGCTACTCATGGATACTCAGTTCTATGTACCTCCGCTATAATCTGGCTGCAGATAGACTGTCATATTCTATTTTCAATGTCAGGTAAAGAGAGCTCTCAACACTCCACTCATCTGTAAAGACTCAACACAGCTCTTAATTAGTTATTTATGGACAAGCTAGATATTAGGAAATTAAAATATTTTTTTTTTATTTCAGGCATTTAAAGGAAAGGGTATTTAAAATCCAAATCAATCAAGTGAAATACCTCCTGTTTTAAGAAGTCAAATTTTTATTTTTGACTAACATTTTGGTAAGAGGGCTTTTTGGTCCTTTGTAGCCGCTTAAAGTGGACCCAAATTAAAAATACAAGATTTCAGAAATAAAATCTATTTTCTAAATTATAATAATAAATAGCAGCCTTTATTTAGCTGCATGATGACAAATATAAAATATTTTACATGTATTGGAGGAACCCCTCCCTTCCTTTCAAATTCCCGAGATTTTTCCGGCAAACTAGTGGAGTAGATGGTGTCCGGCAATGGAGGAATTTCTAATGGCTGCCCCCAGTATAACCCTAGCTATGAAAAGAGAAGGGGGAAAAAGCAGGCACTGAAATGATCATAGATTCGAAGGAGTGTTTATTTATCTTTGTATGTGTCAGAGTGGTGCAACTAAATATTTTTTATTAAAAAAAATGTTTAGTTTGGGTCCGCTTTAAGCACTCCTAGGAGTTAAGTTTGCTGGGTAATCTGTAACTCTTGATGTTTCAAGCCCTACTCCATAGAGCTACATTAATCCACGCCATGCACTGATGAGGATCAACCAATATGAACCAGTCTGTATGCATGTTGGATTAATGTGACTCTGTACAATTAACAAGCGGACACATCATTGCATTCCAGCGGTTATGGAGGTGTGGTTAGCTTACAGGAACAACAAAGAATAATTTGCATATTCAGTAGTGATGCTTTATGGGAGACATCATATGCTCACTCCAACCTGAATTATTTGTTATTTATTTATTTAAGTATTTATATAGCGCCGACATATTACGCAGCGCTGTACAGAGTATATTGTGCATGTATTATAGTCTAGGGCCAATTTAAGGAAAGCCAATTAACTTATTTGTATATTTTGGGGATGCGGGAGGAAACCAGAGTGCCCGAAGGAAACCCACG
Source organism: Hyperolius riggenbachi (assembly GCF_040937935.1). NCBI lineage: Eukaryota > Metazoa > Chordata > Amphibia > Anura > Hyperoliidae > Hyperolius > Hyperolius riggenbachi. Next base: position 533,670,506 of record NC_090646.1, on the reverse strand, counting down.
GTGCAGACAGCTCTGCCTGTATGTAATTCCTCAGTATGTGAAAGCCCAGCCAGCTCAGAGGAGGATTTATCCAGCTTGTAAAAGATAAGAGAGAAGAGAGAAGCTGCCCTAATCTAAATAATACACAGGCAGTGTGCAGAGAGGGGCCTGGAGGGGGGAGATAGATCACAGAACCACAACACTGAAGAACTTGGCAGCCTTCCAGACACAGGCCGACAAGTCTGACAAGAGAGAGATAAGTTGATTTATTACAGAGATGGTGATAGTAGAACGTGCTGCAGTAAGCCAGTAAGGCAAGCTTTTGTCTTGTGAAAAATTATCTACACCTTTAGTTATTTAAAGGATCCCTGCAAAAAATTCATGTTCATCAATCTACTGTTATATCCTGAAACCACAGTGTTTAATAAAACCACAAATCCTTTTTCTTACCCTTAGGAGTTTGTCATCTGTATCATTCAGCCATATGAAAATCCTGCTGGAAACTCTAGCTCAGAGTTCCCCAACCCTGTCCTCAGGGCCCACCAACAGTACATGTTTTGCAGAAAATGCACAGGTGAGGTAATTAGTGTCTAAGAAGAGCTGATTAACTACCTCAGTGGATTTCCACAAAACATGCTTGTTGGTGGGCCTTGAGGACATGGTTGGGGAACACTGCTCTAGCTCACGGGTGTCGAACGCCAGGCCTGGAGGGCCAGATCCATGGCAGTGTTTAGGATGGACTGAAATAATGGAGAAATGTGTTCTACCTAATGGACCAAACCTTTCCTGATTCAGACCCATTGAATAATTTGAGCTGTGTCAAAAATGTGTTAGGACCTCGGTCCTCGAAGGACCGGTTTGACGTCCCTGCTCTAGCTTGTTATGGACTTCCACCTGACCACTTCCCATCCCTTTTTAATGAAAGTTTTCACAGGGGGCCCCCATGATATATAGTTGCAACCCTGAGAGGGACATTACTGCATGATTATGCTAGGGATTAGATTGTTAGCTCCTCTGTAAGAAACTTAGTGAAGACTATGGACTCTGCAAAGTGCTGTGGAAGACGTCAGCACCATATAACACAAAATAATTAACCCGCATAAAAGTAAGAAGTTTGTAAACTTGCCTAAATGATACTGAGTAAAAATAGCCGAAACCCCAGGGAGCTTACAATTTATTGGAATGCCAAACTGTATTTTCTCTGTGTAATACATTCATAGCAATATTGCAGTTCAGCTTCAATTAAATTACTTGTTTTTTCCCTCTCTGTCTGATCTGTGGCTGATACAAGCTCCTTTGTCTTTTCTTTATGAATGTCTAGTTGCAGCTGAAGTGTCATCTGCTGTGTTCGGTGGTGAAAATCGTGTTTGAAAGGACACAGGGGACCCGCGTCTCTTACTATTAACATGATAACAATATTTCATAGATTCTCAGAGCAAAGATACTAATTAAATATATTTCAAGTTTCTAAGAAAGAAAGGGAATTAATCAGCACTTAAACTGTGCAGATGGAAGACACAGTAGCATCTCTTTATTTACTTGCTGTAAAAATAACCCAGCTGCTTGAATGAAAATGCAACAAAAAAGTGTGAAATCAACTGAATTTGAATTTGTTCTTACTCTTTTTGAACATCTGTTCCAAGTTGGTTTCAAATTTGATTAATTTCTCATAGACCTTGAGCATACATTCAGTGATTTAGCCCAGTGTAAGCAGATCTATTTTGGCTTATAGTGTGCACAAACAGGTGATGTGGATGTCATCTTTCTTGTTTTTTTTTTTTTTTTTTAACATTCTGACAATCTCTTAAGCTTTCGTCAGGTTGTTATTGCTGTTTCTATCACTGTTTTTTTTAATTTTGATCAGAGGCAAGTGACTTTGGTAAGGAAATGGGCAGGGATCAGCAAACTGTGACACACAATGCAAAGTAAAAACGTTTTCTTTTTTTAGTACAGAGTTGAAGTCCTCTTCCAGTGGCATAACTGAGGAGCTCTCACCCCAGTGCGAGTTTTACATGGGCCCCTAAGCACTCTATTGATATGGAGTCCCAAAACGTACTAAGTACAGTTGTAGTGTCAGAGAGGTGTAATAAGATTAAAGTTATTGGGAATCGAAATTCAAAAAAAAAAAAAAGCCAGATACTTACCTAAGGAGAGGGAAGACTCTGGGTCCTAATGTGCCTTCTCTCTCCTCTCCCAGTGCCCTCGGTGCAGCGATTGCTCCCGTGTTTGAATTCCCCATGCTGGGGACTTTGGAAGTCTTCGGGAGCCGAGTCCTCTCGCAGATAGGCAGCTCCATACTGCACACTAGCAAGTGTGTGAGAGAGGGCACTCGCGCATACTCAGTCTGGAGCAGGCCGTCTTCAGGAGCACTCAGGCTCCCGAAAAACTTCCAAAGCATCCCTTTGGCAGCGGAGACAGCAGCATTTGACCAAATTGGTTGAATGCTGCTACAGGGGATTCTGCACTGGAACGGGCACTGGGTTAGGAGAGGGAAGACTCAGGAGGACCCACAGCCTTCCCTCTCCTTAGGTAAGTATCTGGCTTTTTTCTTTTTTTTTTTTTTTGACTCTTGATTCCCTACGACTTTAAGGAAACAGTTTAAGGATTTCTACTATTCAATGCACATATAGTGGTGTGCATTACCAGCGTAGCACCAATGTAAAGTTAACAAGATGATGGAGGGTTCTTAATTGGTCCAGGGGCCCCCGGTGCGGTTGCAACCTCTGCGTCACCTACTGCTACACCACTTTCCTCTTCTTCTATTAATAATAATTATTTTTATTTGGGTCAGAAGGAGAAGGCGACTTCGCAAATGTCAACACAAATGCCTAGGTTCTCATAATTTAATCAGAACTTGAATAGCAAAGATTAAAGCGTAACAGGAGCAATACCAGTTGCCTGGCTATCCTGTTGATCCTCTGTCTCTAATACTTTCTGCCATTGACCCTGAACAAGCATGCAGCAGATAAGGTGTTTCTGACATTATCATCAGGTCTGACAAGATTACTGGTAGCTGTATGCTTGTTTTGGGTGTGATTCAGACACTACTGCAGCCAAATAGGTCTGCCAGGCAACTGGTATTGTTTAAAAGGAAATAAATATGGCAGCCTCCATACCTCTCGGTACAGTTGTCCTTTAACCACTTGAGGACCCACCCTTTACCCCCCCTTAACGACCAGCGCTGCTGTAGCTGATCTGTGCTGGGTGGGCTCTGCAGCCCCCAGCACAGATCAGCGTGCAGGCAGAGCGACCAGATCGCCCCCCCTTTTTTCCCCACTAGGGTGATGATGTGCTGGGGGGGTCTGATCGCTCCTGCCTGCGGGTGTTGCGGGGGGGGGGCACCTCAAAGCCCCCCTCCGCGGCGAAATCCTCCCCCTCCCTCTCCTACCTGGCCCCCCCTGGTAAGCCGGGCTGCACAGGACGCTATCCGTCCTGTGCAGCCAGTGACAGGCTGTCTCCGGTCACATGGCGGCGATCCCCGGTCGCTGATTGGCCGGGGATCGCCGATCTGCCTTACGGCGCTGCTGCTGCGCAGCAGCGCCGTACAAATGTAAACAAAGCGGATTATTTCCGCTTGTGTTTACATTTAGCCTGTGAGCCGCCATCGGCGGCCCGCAGGCTATTCACGGAGCCCCCCGCCGTGAATTGACAGGAAGCAGCCGCTCGCACGAGCGGCTGCTTCCTGTTTAATCAGCCTGCAGCTGGCGACGCAATACTGCGTCGCTGGTCCTGCAGCTGCCACTTTGCCGACGCGCGTTATGAGTGCGCGGTCGGCAAGTGGTTAAGATAGTAAAGAAGGCAGCCTCCATAACCCTCTCACTTCTAGGACGATCTTCTAGCCTTTTGTTTCCCTACTAGACTGCAGCATTTTGATACATGACCTTGAACAGCTTAGGCAATTTGCTATTATTGCAGGGAAGCTCACTTGCTTCTTAATTACAGAAAGCAATAAAGTTGTCTGGCTTTCGCCTACAATTGTAAAAGGCCTCTAGCATGGGGGGAATACAGGAATGGAGAGAAACTGTGCAGACAGTTAAACTCTAATGTGGGATTTCTTGCAGAGCTTTTATACATCATACAGCTCTTGCTCTTTTCCTAGTTCAGACTGTTTTATGAATGAGTTTGGTAAAGAGGAACTGTAGCGAAAATAACACAGTGAATAGAATTGCTTATTTCTTTACAATATTCATTTATAAATTATGTAGTCAGTGTTTGCCCCTTGGAATATCTTTCCTCACCCTCGTTAACATTCTGAAATTTATCACAGGCATCAATATCTTTAGTCCTGTCAGGGTAGACTCTGCGGAATGTTTGTTACTGAGAGTTCCAATGCCAGTGAAAATAATGCCTGGGAGGAGTATTCTGCATAGGTAAACAGCGTAAGCTAAGCGTCACTGGAAGGGTGGGGTTACATACCAATATACAGCAATATAAACATATAGGAAGTGTTTCTGATTTCAAAACCAGGAAAATTACAATAAAATGAGTAACCAGAAAAATGTATTTAGTTCTACCAATATTACTTATAATCGACTTTATTGAAAAACCAAACTCAGAAGACTCTTCAGTAGGCCAACAGATGTATGATAAAGTACTATTTATTATGATAAGTATTCTACATCGTCTAAGCCTATGAAGAGGGGAGGCTCTGTGTCCTATAGAGCCCTCCCTGTCCCCTCCTTGTACCCTTGTTCTAGTGCTGTCACACCCGTTAGAGCTATTTGATCAACTGGGCAAATACACCTCCTTAAGCCCTTGGAAGGCTTTGGGAGCCCAAGTGTGCACTTACTTATGCACAGTATGGAGCCGCCTATATTAGGGAGCGTTTGGGGACATAAGTGCTCTGGATGCCTTACCAGGGCTCTCGGAGGCAGCAAATTCAAACAGGGGTGACTGTGCTGAAACCATCTAGGGAGGAACAGGAAGGCTCTTTAGGAATCAGAGCCTTCTCTCTCCATAGGTATCTATGTGACTTGTTTCACTACTTTTTGGATTTAACATGACAAAATAATCGGATTGTCATGACACAGAAGGGAAAGCGAACTCTGCCTATTAGGCTTACACTCTTAGAGAGTGCCTCCTTCATTCTTATCCTTACACTCTTAGAGATGTGTTACCAAAGGATACAGATAGTAAGACAGATATCAGTGGGTAGAAATGATAAGTATTAGTTGTTAGTAAATGGTTATGGCTGAGAGGAAGTTGGGAAGGTGTTTTTGAAGAGAGAGGCATTGATAGATCATTTAAGCATGTTAAAGGTTAGGGAAAGTTTTATAGGATGTGGAAACTAATTCCAACTGAGTAAGGGGGCTTAAGAGATGTTTTGCACTTGTGTCTGGAAGGAGGTTTGGCATTAGGATATCAGTAGATTATTGAAGGAGTATGATAAACAGTTTGAGGAGAAGGCAAAGAATGGTCACTTGGATTTTATTATCAGGTAAACTGTAATAATGGCATAGAGAGACAAAAAAGTAAATAGTTCATAGAAATGCAGGCCATAATACTTTAAGATACTGTATATTCTATAAGACTACTTTTTAACCCTTGAAAATCTTCTGTAAAGTCAGGGGTCGTCTTATACGCCGGGTGTCATTGATGCCGGGTGATACGCCCTATCCTGTTACCGACTCTCAGATCTCGCTGCTGAGGACTGTAGTAAAGCGGCACAGGCGCACATGTGCGAGATCTGAGAGGCAGAGGAGGGGGTAAATAGGATACAAGGGTGGGCCAAACGGGTGAAAGAGGCATGTTTTATGGGCACAATGCAATCTATTCTTCCATACCACTCTGATAAACAGGGAGAGCTGAGCAATCCACTTAGGGAGAGGGAGAGTTGACCAATCCAACCAGTCAATCACCTATGTACTGTTATATACTGGGAACCACATACAGTACAGCACCAGTATCTGTTCATACATTGCACCAGTATATGATGTTTTATTTTTATTTGGTGTGTGCTAGAAGAGGGGTAGTCTTATACGGAGAGTATATCCCAAACGCTATATTTTAATTGGAAAAGTTGAGGGGTCGTCTTATACGCCCAGTCATCTTATACGCCGGAATATACGGAAGTTCAGTTTGGACCAAACCCCCTTAGCAGTCAGTTCAGCCTAATGATTCTGAGGGAAAGAGTGGGCTCATCCAAACAGCCTTGTATTGTTTCAGTTCTGCAAATTCAGGTCAAATCTCTATTCTTAAAGAGAACCTGAACTGAAAGTAAAAAGTCAAAATAACCATACACAGGTCATACGTACCTCCCGTGTAGTCTACTCCTCAATCTCTTTTTCCTCTCCTGCGTCCCATTTGTCCACTGTGATCAATGAAATTCTCTGTCCTCCATTTTAAAAATGGCCATTACCTCCTAACAGCTTCCTGGTCAGCAAACTGTTAAACTGTAATATCACCCACTTGAGCCATTGAGAAACATGGACATTACCTAGCACATTCAGTTGTAACTGACAGCTGCTGATATATACTGTAACTGACAGCAACTGGTATATTTCAGTTCTGGCAAAATATTATCAGAACTGGAAGAGAAAACATAAGAAGAAAATGGTGAGCTTCTGAGAGAAACGGACGGTGAGGTTAGTATATAATATTCATTTACAGCTTCGTCGTGTGTTTATTTAACATACTCGCTTCAGGTTCCCTTTAAGGCATTCAGGCCCTTTTTCACAGTGCAACGTTAAAGTCACACGTTAGAAAATGTTTTAACGCAGACTAACGCACAGCAATACTAAGTCTGTGCGACATTCACAGTGCACACGTTGCTTGTGTGTGTAGCGTTATTAGAAAGTGCTGCATGTGTGCGTTATACAGGTTATTAGCTGCGTTGGACTGTTTGCACATGCTCAGTAATGACTTGGAAGCATACTTTTTATTGTCTCTATGCTCTACTGTATGCGACGATAACGGGGCATTAAGTTGCGTTGCGACTGTTTTGGGGTGTTGCATTGTAATTTGCGTTGCGACTTTAACGTTGCTTCAAAACGCAACATCCTACTGTGAAAGAGGCCTCAAAGTAACTTTTGGCACCCTGCTTATTAAGCATTCAGGTGCTAAGGTTGCCTGCACAACATAATTACCGTATATACTCGCATACAAGCCGAATTTTTGACCCCCAAAAAGGGGTCAAAAGTTGGGGGGTCGGCTTGTATGCGAGTCTTTCCTGGTGGTTCCCCCCCCCCGTGGCCGCCGCCGCTGCTGCTGCTATTACCTGCTTAGGCAGCGGCTTCCTAATCCATGGTTTCCCTCTCATGTTGTGTATAAGTGATCACAGCAGCGCGCCCGGCTCTGCTGCTGTGAGGATGCAGGGGGCAGGAAAGAGCGCGGCTCCCTGTAGCGACGTTACCAGGGGAACCGCTCTTTCCTGCCCCCTGCATCGTCACAGCCGCAGCGCCGGTCGCGCTGCTGTGATCACTTATACACAACATGAGAGGGAAACCACGGATTAGGAAGCGGCTGCCTAAGCAGGTAATAGCAGCGGGGCCGCGGGGGGGAGCGGGGAGCAGGGGGAGCGCTATACTGGCCACTACCTACCTATACTGTCCACTATACTGGCCACTACCTACCTATACTGGGCACTATACTAGCTATACTGGGGCACTATACTAGCTATACTGTGTACTATACTAGCTATACTGGGCACTATACTAGCTATACTGGGAACTATACTAGCTATACTGGAACACTACCTACCAATACTGGGCACTATACTAGCTATACTGGGCACTATACTAGCTATACTGGAGCACAACCTACCAATACTGGCCACTATACTAGCTATACTGGGCATGATACTAGCTAAACTGGGCACTATATTAGCTATACTGAGGCACTACCTACCCATACTGGGCACTATACTAGCTATACTGGGACACACTGGGGGGACCCCCGGTTTATATGGGGGTCAATAATTTTTCCCTGTTTTTTCAGGTAAAAGTTGGGGGGTCGGCTTATATGCGGGTCGGCTTATATGTGGGTATATACGGTATTTGCATCTCATTGTCCAGCTCTACTCCTGATCTAAAGTTAAACTGAATGATGTGATACACAGGCAGAAAAATAATATCTACAGTATATAAGTGCTGCCCACTCTTTTACACATGTGCCCTCTTTACACCGTGTTCTCCCTTTGCTCATTCTAAACCTCTGCCATCAATTTTAAAGCAAGACATAACATCCGGATACGGATGAGGCATAAACTCTTCGCTAGCCATCTGCTAGGCATGTGACGTGTCAGACTGTACCATGGTGTGTCTAATGTACAATTTTCCATTTTCTGTTCAAGGCCAAACTGATAACATGCTCTGTTTATCAAATTCATGGTGAAAAATGTTATTTTTGGAAGGAAGAACCAGCTCCAGGCAAGCCTCATCTGATGTGTATTTTAGTGGAATTTTGTCATTTAGTTAAAATTATATCCAAGGCTCAAAGGGTAATATTATTTTTGTTACCTTTTTTTTTTGGGGGGGGGGGGGGGGGACAGAATCACGAGGCAAATGAGGCCACAGTGTGCAAATGTTAGAGCTAATAGTTGGCATTTCTTTAGGTTTTAATGTTTGTATTATAGACTCATTTTAGCTTGTTAAGTGGAAATGAGTGAAGATTATCTGCAAAGTGCAGCAGCCTATAGACCTGTTCAAAGTGTCGTTTAGTGTAGTTGAGATGATTGGCGTGTCTAGGTTGTGTCTACCACCATAAAATACATACATATAAATCTCAATTTTTTTCTATGTTGCTGTCAGGTTTTGGACTACTCTATCTCCTCATGGGGGATTCTCAATTATTTCTTTATTTACAAAAAGCACATACTTAACTCCAGTTCAACTGCAGTTTGCAAGTGAGGGAGGAAGTTGAGTGACATCTTTGTATTGATCATTTCCAGATAGTGCTTTTTTAAAGAATAACACTAATATTGAGAATCCCCCATGAGGGGATGGACTAGTCCAAAGCCTGACAGATTTGTCAGATTTTAACTACCTACTTCAGGTGGCAGCGACATTGGAAAAAAACGTAATTTATAGTGCATTTTACCCTGGGACAAAAGTACATTTTACATGTATGTATTTTAAATTTCATTTTTGTGTGTGCAACAGATGCCCTTTAATATACAGTTATATGTTGTTTTCATTTATGATGAGCACAGCACTCTCCTCGCATTCAAATTTCCACAAACTTGGAGTTAAGGCTGTCATAGCCTGAAGCAACTGGTAAATTAACTTGTGGCTAGAGGATTTAATTGGCTGGATGTTACCCCCTCTTGATTCAGTGGAAATTGTTTGCTAATGACTAATATTGAGTGGGTAAGTGTATAATCTTTCTTACCTGTGTTGCCTCCTATAACCATAGTATGTGTACAAAATCTCTGTCCATTTAATCACTGCCCATTGTGCAGTATGGTCAAGTCCTCCCTGCCACCAGTTGTAGCAGAAGTACATGATTGTTAGTCCTAAGCAATTTATGAGCACCGCGCACGCACCTGAACTCATCACCCTGAGCATTAAGTGAGGGACTAACCAGGGTATATTACACTGGTGTCCGATCCTCCAATCCCCTCCCACCCTCCATGCTGCAGAGGTTGCAAGGGTCAGCCTGTGAGTGCTCAGACCATACGCAGCACACTACATCATATTGGTCGGCAGAAAGCCTCTTCTAAAAATGATGAGCAAGAAATTCTACAACCAGTTTGGTAAAGACAAGCAGACTCAGGGCATGGGTTACTGGAACCATGTCCTGTGGTCTAATGAGACCAAGATAGGCTTATTTGGTTCAGATGGTGTCAAGTGTGTGGCTACAACACTTTGGCCACAATTTAGAAATTCTTCACTTAGTGGTGTACTCACTTTTGCTCTGCCTAAGGAGGTCATGCAGAGCGGGGCAGCAGGGAGCGGTTATAGTTACCTGTTATATTGTATCCAAGTGTCATGTCTTCCGTGTTGTCCCATGAAAAGAGATAATAGAATAATTACAAGTATGTGAGCGGTAAACTCACTTTTGTGATATACTGTTTATGACATCCTGAGTCTGTGTATACATAGCCGGCCTTTGACCTGAGCGACCGGAGCTTCTTAGGGGGCGCCTATAGCTGGTTGCCCATGCTGAGGGCACCTACACCTGATTTCCTATACTGGGGGCACCTATAGCTGGCTACCTTTATTGAGTGCACCAACACCTGGCTACCTATACTAGAGGCACCTACGCCTGGCTACCTGTGGGGGGGATGGAGAGTCCTTCATCTGACTTCCTATACTGGGGGCACCTATGCTTGGCAACCTATATTAAGGGCACCTAAACATAAGATCCTATACTGGGGGCACCTGTACCTGGCTACCTACCTATACTGAGTCTGAGGGCATTATTTTTTGGGGGGGCACACTGTGGCTATAACGCGTGGTGCAAATTGTCAGTGCTGTGCTATCATTCCAAATTGGGGGGGGGGGGGCTAACTATCCCACTGGTTGTTTTTATTAATATTCCTGAAAGGTTCTAGCCTTCATTTTTAAGTGTATTCAGGATAATGCACTCTTTCCATCCATTTGTGGTTATTAATAGTATTTTCTCTATTGTACATATGTGACGTGTCACGAAGATCTGAGCATTTGTGTCACAATGTCGAAAAGGTTGGGAACCACTGTCCTAGGAGATATCTCAGGAGAAAAGGTGACTTGCATATGGGCCTGTGTGTGTGTGTGCGTGCGTGCGTTTCGTGTGTGCGCGCGCATGCGGGAAGAGGATGAAAGGGGGAGGGGGCACAAAAATCAGGTTTCGCTCAGGGCGCTGTGAAACCTAAGGCCGGCCCTGTGTGTATAAATGGGAAATTAAACAAAGCATTTATTCTGTGGCCCAATAGCTCATTAAATGCACGAGGAACATCACTAAGATGAGGGAGGAAGGGAGAGAAAATCATTCCAACAGGGACAAAAGCAGATAGAAAAATCGAATAGCCTTTTAATCACATACATGTAAAAAGGTCTCCCAGAAAGTGTGGGTGCCCAGAAAGACAGTAGTAAAATATCTGTAAATTTACATATATTCTACTCTTGCAGTGCTAATGGTAACAGTAAAATACCGGTAATAGATACCAATATTTCGCTACAGCTAAACCTAACCCTATTCTCATACAAAACCCTCTCTCCACCCATACTTAACCTTAACCATCCTCTTTCAATGCCTAACCATATCCACCCACTCCTAACCTTAACTAACCTCCCACACGCCTAAACATAACCCTCCCCCACACGCCTAACCATAACCATCCTTTCTCAATGCCCACCCATAACCATCCTCCCATGCCTAACCTTAACCAACCCCCACGCTTCACCTTAACCCTCCCCCACATGCTTAACCATAACAATCCTCCCAATCCTAACCTTAACCCTCCCCCACACGCGTAACCTTATCCACGCACCCTATTGCCAATCTACAGAAAAATGCAAATGTTTGGGTGCTGCCATAGGCGCCCATATAAATATTAGCAATGGGGGAGGGATTTGGGCGCCCAAATATAACCGCTAGCTGGTGCCCAAATTTCCTGTCCCCTTTCAAACTCCTTCCAAGGTGGAAAATGATACCTTTTCATGGGACAACACGGAGGATATAACACGTTAACAGAATGTAGTCAGTGTGCAGCTCGTGTACGATGTACATTTGTTGACCCGTCAAAATAAGTGAAGATTTTTTTGTGATCTGTAAATGAAAAGAAAAAGGAAAACTCATTTATGTCTTCTGTTTTTGACCTGAATGTTTACTTCAGTTGCAGGAGGTGAGTAAAGAAGCACTGCAAGATACGTTTGTGCTAATCTCTCCTTTAGTCTGCATTGCTGAAAACTACCAAGTTTGTGTTTAGGATAGATTTCCTGATTATGTGCGGGTGTAAAGTATATTGTAACATTGATGTCTGTTCAGGCTTGCAGCATTCATCGTTTGTAAGCAATTCATTGCCTCTGGTCTGGATCTATTGCTGGGGAAGGAATACATGTATAAGATCTCCTTAGCTTGTGGATAAAAGCAAATATGTTTTTGTTTTGTTTTTTGTTTAAAGAACTAATAATGCTCTGCTGCTGGTTTATTGAACTGAACTTCTCTGCAACAGAATTAGATGTAATCCCTGAAAATGATCCAAACTTGTAACATGGCACAGTTACATTTTTCTTTTTTAAGTAATGATACAAAAGGTATAAATATCACCTTCCGTACATAAATATCACTGTGCCAGCCTGGTTTTCAGAACACTTAATTAATAAAGAGGAACTCTGGGAAGATGTAAAAAAAAGATATCACGTACCAATGTACAGACATTAAGTTAACAATAGACACTTTCACAGCTGAGCACAAACAAGTTTAATGTTTGTGCATACTGTAATATAGGAAAATGTTACTCTTGCTGTAATCACATGACGCGCATCTATGCAAAAAGTGCACCAAGGAAAAAAAGGTGCCCTCAGTTTGAGGGTCTGCGAGTAGCAAGACTAGATATGCAAATGAAAGTTTCTCTCTAGTCTGACCTAATCGACTATAGTGTAACTCTCAAAACTCTTGACTGACAGAGAAAAACTTCTAAATGCACAGAATAGATTAAAAAAGGTAAATAGTTCAAGAATTGTAGCTCTGGAACACTTAAAACTGTGTCATTCAGCTGAGACAATAAAAAAACATTAAGCCTACTTTTTAGCTTTTAAACTTAAAATAAAACTGTGTTTCTAAAAAAAAGTCATATTTAGGGGTAGAAGGATAGATACAATTATTTATCTCATCAGTTTATTTTCAGTTCACCATTGCTTTGAGAAAAAATAAAAACACCAACCTAAACTAAGGCTTTAAAGATTTGGAATTATTTCTTTACCTTAGACATTGTGTATGTTCCTAGATTTTACATGCTGTGTTTAAAGTTTTGCTTAGAAATGTTATTGTGACATCATGGATTGCATTAGGAAGCTATTTAAATCCGTAATCATTGTTCAGAAATAGCACAAACTTGTAGAAGACTTAATGGATGTTCTGGCTCAGAGCTCACAGTAAATGGATGTTTGCGTGACAGGAGGTAAACTGAGCAGATGTGTATGGAATGATCTGCTGTATATTTGTAGAGTGTGGAAGGCACAAGACGAACATATTATTCATGTATGGACAAATACATGCCACGTTTATGATACCTTCAACACTGCCCCAAAATATGTCCTAGTGCTGTTTAATCCGTCACTGGAGTTCATCATAGTTATTAAAATTGGCAAAGTATATGGATAGGATATTCCATTGAGGTTGTAGGCCAGAATTTGTCATGCAATTCGTACGTCATGCTCATTACCTCTACGTTTCGAAATTACAATTAAACAATATCTCCACTCTTCTCTCCCCCCAAACAATCTGACATATTATACTGCTGTAGCTGAAGTTGCCAAGATTTTTGTCCTCATATGCTTCATAGTGATCATTGGGAAAGCTGCCTAGCATGGCTCATCTGAGATAAAAAATGATTACTCAGACTACTGTGCATGCATGCAAAAATCCCTTCAGTTGTGTGCGTCCATTTACCCTGTGGAATAAATGAGCCACTGCCTTAAGGCATCCAAGTGGTAGGGTGCAAAGGGAAAATGCTGTTCCTGTCTCGTGCAGACGTATGACTCAATAAGCCAGAGTGAGAGGAGAATTCTGGGGATCTTCAACACCAAGCTGTTTACTGTCACTGGGCTTCCTAATAAGAGTAGAGCAGGTTCAGACTGAAATTAAATTAATGTGGCATTCAGTTACAAAATTACTTGTATAATAATGGCATATATTATGTTCATTTTTATACTAAGATGAAGTAAACCTTTAAATGTTCAACAAATAAGTCATATAAATAAAAGTTGAACAGAACTAAACTTGCTTTATCTAAATAAAAGCATTAAGACAATGTAACAAACAGTATGACTGTCAGGGAACTATTTTATACATGTTAAAAACTGAACTCTAGTATCTAACCTGTGCCATCAGAACCCACAAAACTCTGGTCTCATTAAGTCATGTAAATCGTATTTATGGAAATATTTTTAAAAATTGCTTTATTTAAACAAAAGCTTTGGCGCATTATGACAAACAGTATGGATAATGGAGAAATCTTACACAATTCTTACAAAATTTCCAATTTTCGATTTTACTTGATTAGCCACACCCAGGCTATGCATATACATAGGTTAGGATTTAGTTAGTGTTAGGTCCCCTCCCATGGAGGATTGACTTCTTCGCAGTGGGAGGGACGAGTACTTAATAGGTTGCATGCAAGCTGTTACGGAAACCAACATCCTCCAGTGGTAGACAGGTCATGTGTATGCTAGGTGTGTATTTTATCCCAGAAGTGTGGCTTGCACTCTTTTGCAGGTAGGCACTTGTCTGTTTTTAAGTAGCGCTGTTCATTTCCTTGCCATGTACTAATTTAATTCGTTTTTGGTCAGCTGCTCCCACTTAACAGCTTTGCTTTTGGTGTATATGCAGAGCTTCTGTTTGGGTTCAAGGTGCGTTTGCAGTTTCTGGGGGGGTTCATCGCACCTCTGATTCGAGGCCATTCGGATGCGGCCTGGTGATGCGCTGATCCACCTTTTGCGCAATTTTTAACTTTAGGTTTGCCTGAGGTAAAATGCTTCCTGAATACTACATGCCTTATCACCATGGTAACAACTCTAGAAACGTTATTAAAGACAGGAGATAAGCTTAGTGAATTGAGGCCATTATGTGCCTCTGAAAGAACTGCTGGAAAACATAGAAGCCCACCTTCCTGATACAAATAAATTGCCCAGTTTTTATATGCGTGGTAGTAGAATTTTTTTTATTTAAATGTTATTCAGAAAGGTGTGAATCCAAGGTGGGCATGAGTGAGCTTTTTTTCATCCATAGCACTGTTGAAAATGTTAGCCACAACAGAATAGCAGAATGCAATCAACAGCATCCTATTGCATGCATCTATTAACCATAAATACAGAACATTTTGATTCTCTAATGAAAAGAAAAATAATCAATGGTCTTAAATATTTTTTATAATTAATCTAACTTGGGTACAAAATCACATACTTGCCTACCTAAGTAGAGGAGAGTCCCTGAATCCTAATGAGGCTTCCCTCGCTGTCCTCTGGTCCCTGTCACAGAGGGTGGGCCCTCCAAATATTACCGAGAAAGGCTTGTCTGTAATCTGGGGATGCACTTCTCTTCAAGCACAAGCGTGGCCATACTGCACATGGGGAAGTAAGGCCCGTGCCTGCCTAGTAAGCCATAGCTGCTCATGCATAAGCAGCTCTGTGCTACTGTGTACAAATGGCCATGCTTGCTCGGCTGCAGCTTACTGCACTAGTACTAGGAGAGGAGTGCCATCCCGAATGGTTGTAGTGTCCACGTGTGACAACAAAGGAGCAGAGGACATTTCAATCCAGAGGCTTCCCCTTTTTGTTTTTTGTTTTTTATACATTTTGGCCGCGGGTTCTCTTTAAATAAATCAGTGTAGCAAGACCTGTAGCTGTTTTCAGTATGATGCCTAGATTTTTGCTTTATTGGGCTTCACTTTAACACATTATGGCTGGTGCAGAAGTAGGGAAGAAACTTTATTTAGAAGCATAATTCTAATTTCAAATGATTATGAAGAGCTATTGCTTACTGGGAAAATGCTGAGAGTTTGGAGATTGCTAAGGTGTGTGCAATTAGGAGAAAAAAAAGACATTTTGCAGAAGCCTTTGTGGCTGATTTATCAAGAGACGTAAAAAGGAACAGGAGCAATGAAACCGCTCCTCAGAGCAACCAGGCAGAATACTTGCTTCATCTAATAGCTGAAGAATGATGGGTTGCTCAGGGCAGTTGGTTCACTTCTCCTCTGTGCTTGTCTTTATAACTCAGCCCATATTTGTGTTCTTTCTTTTAAAATAATCATTATCTCAGGTCAGAGGATAATCCTATGTGATATTTCTTTAGTAAATTTGAAATATCAGATTAGGATTACACATAATGGCGCACATCATATTTTCTGCTGTGCCGGCTTAGAATTCGTTATTATAGTTTTAATGGCAATGTATCTATTTAGTTGCTTTTTATGTTCTGTCTTTTTACATTTTGAATATCATAAGACATGTTAACATGTTTCCATACATCAATGTAACAGCTTCTATTTGCATTCTTTACAGATGCAGCAACTGTTCCATGAAAATTATGAACACAACAGAAAAGGATACATCCAAGATCTGCACAACAGCAAAATTCACACCGCTATAACGCTGCACCCTAATAAAAGACCAGCGTACCAGTACCGTCTGCATAATTACATTCTGAGCCGCAAGATTTCCGAATTACGCTTTCACACCATCCAGCTTCACAGGGAAAGTGTTGTGATGAGCAAGCTCAGTAACACAGAGATAAGCAAGTTAGACCAGCAGCTTGGTATGATGCCATCTTTCAATAGATTTCAGCCACGCGAAAGGAGCGAAGTAATTGAATGGGAGTTTCTCACAGGAAAACATATTTATTCAATGTCTGCAAATGCTCCGCCATGCCAGAGTCTAAATAACCTTCTCAAGGTGTCTTTGGATGACACGGTGATGCAAGTAATGGAAATGATCAATGAGAACTCTAAATCAAGAGGAAGGTTAATCGATTTCAAAGAAATCCAGTATGGGTACCGCAGGATCCATCCTATGTATGGAGTGGAATATATATTAGATTTGCTGCTGCTATACAAAAGACATAAAGGGAGAAAGTTAACAGTGCCAGTAAGACGGCACGCTTACCTGCAACAATCATTTAGCAAGCCATTTTTCAAAGAGGAAGAAGAGCTGGACGTACAAAGCTTCCTCCAGAGCGTTAATAGTGATACTCAATCCTTTTCTTTTTTTTCCAATTCCTTAAAAATGTTTTCAGCCCTTCACGTGACCAAGGAAATGAAAGAAAACAGCAGCAAGAAAATACATTTCCTTGTTCCCCTCACTGGGAGATATGATATCTTCACACGCTTTATGGAAAACTATGAGAAAGTTTGCCTGATTCCAAAGCAGAATGCAAAGCTGGTAATTATTTTATTCAACTCCGAGAAAGAATCAGACTCCAGTAAGCACATGGAACTCCTGGCAGAATACCAAAATAAATACCCACAAGCAGATATGTCCATCATGAATATGTCAGGGCCATTCTCCAGAGGGTTGAGCCTCGATAAGGGATCAGCTCAGTTTGACAATGACACATTACTGCTCTTTTGTGATGTAGACTTAATCTTCACAGCAGACTTCTTACAGAGATGCCGGGATAACACCATACAAGGATACCAAGTCTATTACCCAATTGTATTTAGTCAGTATGATCCAAAAGTTGTCTATGGGGGGAATCCTCCCACCGACAGTAACTTTGTGTTTACCAAGAAAACTGGATTCTGGAGGGACTATGGATTTGGGATTACTTGTATTTATAAAAGTGATCTATTGCAAGTTGGTGGGTTTGACACCTCAATTCAAGGTTGGGGATTAGAAGATGTGGACCTTTTCACTAAAGTACTGTCTTCAGGGTTGAAGGCCTTTCGGAGTCAAGAAACGGGGGTAGTTCATGTGTTTCATCCTGTTCAATGTGACCCTAATTTAAATCCT
The DNA here is from genome assembly GCF_040937935.1 of Hyperolius riggenbachi. Lineage (NCBI taxonomy): Eukaryota > Metazoa > Chordata > Amphibia > Anura > Hyperoliidae > Hyperolius > Hyperolius riggenbachi. The sequence continues at coordinate 533,652,939 of NC_090646.1, read as the reverse complement.
AAACAGTATAAAATGTGCTTGGGTTCTAAAGCGAGTACATTTGCATCTGCTGCTCAGCTAGCAGAAATCTGGTTAGAGAAACATTTAGGTTTTGGTTATAACCGAACTCACTCCTGACATGTCAACTGCGATGTAAGGGGGAGTGTACCTCAGATTAAGACATAATGTTCTTAGAACTCCTCTATGTCTTCCAAAGGATATCCGCTTTTATCGCAGGCAAACAAACTCTACTGAAGTCCAGTATTTTAAAATCTCTACTGAAGATACGTTTACTATTTCCCATGTGTGTGTTTTGGATATGAGCTATGAGATCTATGGTCTAAAGGAGCACACTGGTTAAGACCATAGAAGTCTATTCCAGAAGATAATTCTTAATGGGGAATGGAATGCAATATGACTTATTGTATTTGTTAATGTGACCCAAATATTTGCTGGCAAAGGTACCACAAAAGTGCATTATGTTTCCCTTTGGGAAAAGACTTGAGTTTTATAATTTATAAACAAAGGACTTAAATATATAGACACTACTTTTGTTCATCTTTAGAATTTTTAAAATTAAAAGATAATTATGATTGTATCTTTATTTTTTAAAATTACATTGACTAGAGTCTTTTCATGAACTTTTGGTACTGGCTACCAAAGTCCAAAATGTCTTACTATGCGTCCATTTCTGAATGTTTTGCTTCTAATGTAAACTGACTGTGTTCACCAGGGAATATGGTTGTAACTTATATCAACTTTCAAGCATTCTAAAATCCATTTGAATTTTTCTGGCAAGAGGACAACTTAATTGAACACTTTTATTCAATAAGGCTATAATGTAATTTGCTTTCTTAAATATGCAAAATGGGCTTTTTTGAAAGTAATTTCGACCACCCGTGAATACTGAATACTGAATAATTTCCCTTGTGTTGTCCGAATTAGTAGGACATGATAATGGATGCTTAAAGGTACAGTGCTGCTTACATTGTCTGAACAATAGCTATACTATCCAGAGATAACAGTGATATTTACTATGAAGTATTAATCACATTTGTGAAGGTTATCAGTGATGTAATATTTCCATTTCCCCTTAGTGCCAATTTTTTTAGCACCCTATCAACCCTAAAATTGTAGATGCATCATTTTCCTTTATAGAGAATCATTGGCACTATAACACCTGTAAAACCTGATTTACTATTACTGAAGACTGAATGTATTACATTTCTTTTAATATTTTGGTGCTTTACAACTCTTCCCTCAGGGCAAATTACAAATCGTGTTAATGGTTTGCTGTGCATTAAGTCCACTGCTGATATGCTATAGTACACTAGAGAGAGTAATGCCTGCTTTAACAGATACATAGTACAGCACACAGATTCATATATTAGTCATGAAATGGTATTACTAACAGGTTTGGTTCATGCATTAATAAAGTCACAGAGAAAAATGTATTTCAGATAGAATCACTCAGCAAGGACCATGAACCCAATGTACCCAATGTAAAATAGAATGCAGGCTGGTTTCTTTTTCATTTTAGGTAGTTTATAGAAAGATTCAAACTTCTATCAGGTGTCAGTGGCCGTCTGCATTCCTTTGGGGAGATGTCCCCTAATTTCATGTTCTTGCTTTGTGATAGTTGGTGAAAGGCAAAGAGTGAAAGGAATTCAACAATGGGACAAGAAAAGGAGTAGACGTATCTCAATGGAGATATTAGTTGTTGAGATTACTGTCAAATGGAGAATTTCCCATAACTTCATGTCATGTCTGTGAAGGACATCAAAGGAAACGTTCCTAAAAGGAACACAGAAATCAGAAAGAAACCCAACAGAGATTATGGCCTCAGCCCACCCTGACAAAAAACTAAAATAAATGTTTGGCGGAAATTCCACTTTTAATTTAAAACCTATGCATGTAAAGTTTGTTCCCTCTTTCAGTGGAAAAAGCAAGGAACGTTTCAAGGCCATAGTTAGTATTAAATACCTTACACCCAGTGCCTAGGGCTGCAGGGTAAGAGAGGGCAGTACCAAAGTCTTGCTTAAGCAGCTCTGGACTCTCTGCAGCTCTTCTCCCCATACAAATGTCTCATTTTTTTGCAAGCTCTTGATTGGAACATAATTGATAATCTATTTCTAAAATCACAATAAAAGGATCTGACTAATAAAAAGCGTCCTTGCAACATATTACCTTGCATAGCAGATTAAGGAACAGGAGGCCTCCCGTAAAGCCTTATCTTGGGGAAGGAAAGTAGATGTGAGGATCCTTCTTAGCTGATTGCTTCTACTGTATGGGAGATCAGAGGTAGGAAGAGGATGAGCACCCTGCAGATATCTGGTTTACTCAATTTAAGTGTAAAGGCAAGTGACAATCATAAACTGAGAAATGTATGAAGTACATGACCGTAAGACACTTGCTAACCTTCTCCCAGCAACCAGTGTGTGCCCTCTTTCCCCTCCTCCCCCTTTCTATATATGCATTGCGCCATAGCCGTAAGAAAGATAGGTTGTAAATAACTAAACAGGAAGTGCCCTACAGCCAGACACATTATTCATTTGATTTTAAAAAGACGATGGGGATTATACCCTTAAACCTAGTAAAACTGCCATGTGTAAATAGTGCACAGTAGTTTTCCGCAAGTAATGTAGCGCTCATTGTGCACATAGTGCAACTCGTGTTATGCGCACAATGGCCCTTATGCAATTCACCTTATCACCTGGGTTTTCTTATAGGTGATAATTTTATACTTGTCAATAAAATGCCTTTTAAGCCACCAGATAGCAAGAAAATAATTTTGACAGTCCTTGGTACTTTTCAGTTGAAAAGTTATTTTAAATTGAAGATGAAAAATTATCTCCTAGTAGAAAATTCAGGTGAAAAGTGAATTGCATATGGCCTATTGTGTGCATTGCTTCTGCAATACATGTTACACCATTTTATGTTGTTTGCATATGCCATGCTCTCTCTGTGCACAGTGATTTTACTAGGAAATACTAAATCAACTAAATTCTCAAATATGCCTAGTAAGTTAAAAGTATTTACAGATATGATGAGTGATAACATTTTCCAGCTGTTTCTTTTCTTTTTTTTTAAGTCTGTAAGCTTTTACATTTGTGTTCAAAGTATCCGACTGAATGTAAAGGGGAACTCTGCATTGATCTTCCTCCGTGTATATGAGAATGACTGTTGGGCAGTTCCCTTGTACACTTTCAACTGTCATTTTTAAACTGCTGGTTTGAAAATGAAGCAAGGAAAATAACTGGTTGCTGGGAGAAACCTGGGCAAATACATTCCACAGAATTACAAAGAACTGAAGTCAAAGCAAAAGTCTTGTTAAACTAGTAGAGTTATATGTTGGATGTCACTGATGTGGAAACAGAATTGCCAAAATTGAAATCAAGGTCAGAACTCCACAAAAAGTATTCATATAGGATGCACAAAAAAGTTTAAATCTCACATATGATATTGTAAAGCTAAGTTAGTTGTCTATGCTTGGTACAATAGCAAAAAATGTGTAGCACAAATGCCGTGCCGTGTATCATGTGACAATCTTGGTTATGTCATATGTTACCTAGTACACTGTGGTGGATGCAGTATCATTGTAGGGAATAGGGTGGGGGACTTTTTCAATGTTAGTATGAATATATTGGTCTATAGTGGTTCAAACAGCACGGTGTCGCTAGTACCTGATTGGTGTTTCATGGTGTAAAGATGACCACCACTGAGGCTTCAATAAGACAGTTAACGTTTGTTACACTTTTGACTTTAAAGTTATGGCACTGACTTTGTGGGCTTGAAAAATGTTTCCAATATTAGCAGTCCACAGCATCTATTTACAATGGGATTCAATGTGTACAGTCCCTGGTTTGAATCCCAGGGCATTCTAAATAATAATAATGGTTAATTTATCTGGCAGGAAATTGGTGCTACAGGCATGCGTTTTGCCATTGTAACCAACATAGTGGATTGATTTTAGATAAACTGATTGTATTTAATGTGTGATTTGAACTGTTCTAGTGATTTAACCACTTCCCAACCACAGGTTATTTCCCCTTAAAAACCAGTGCAATTTTCACATTTCACACTCCTCCCATTCATCCATCAATAACTTAATCACTACTTATCACACCTAAATGATCTATATAATTTTTTTGTGGGACAAACTAGGCTTTCATTGGGTGGTACTTTTTGCTAAAAAATATTTTATTTCCTATACATTATAAAGGGAATAGTTTTTCTCAGATTTTAGCAATTAAAGTTTGAAAAAAAAGTGCTACTAAAGATAAAACCCGCACAATATATTTGCCCATTTTTCCTGGTTATTACATTTGAATTATGCCCTAGTACAATGTATGATTACAGTATTTTATTTGGGAATAAAGATGTATTTTTCGATTTTTTTTGTTTGTCTACACTCTATCAAAAATTACAAGCCCTTATTTGCAAAAATAATCATAATATACTGCCATGACATACATATTCAAAAAAGCTGAGTCCCTATTTATGTATTTTCTTTTAAATGCTTTCACATTGCTTTTTTTTAACAAGTGTTTTATTTTGGTAACTATATTAATATATGTTTAACTTAATTTTACTTTTTTGTCCACTAAATGTCTTTACACTTTATTCTGTGTACTTATAACAGTACACAGGAAGTGAGTGTGTGTTCACTTTCATTTTGTGAATGATCTCTCCCTTCTAGCTGAAGCTAGTGATCATTCGTTCACAGGCACTTTGATTGGCTTTTGGAAAACATGTTTCTATGCACTGATCAGTGGATGGTGACATGGGCGAACTCACGTGGGGATGAAAACAAGGAACTGCGGATAAATATGCCCCTGATCCCAAAGTGAACCAATCAGGGGTGTTGTGTCTATGTGTATATATATATATATATATATATATATATATATATATATATGTATATATATATATATATATATATATATATATATATATATATATATGTATATAATGTACCAAGGATCCGGAACTGGTTAATACATGTGGAATCTAACCTCTTCCCAACCACCTGATGCTGATAGATTTCGGGAAGGTGGCAGCCCCAGGACCACCTACCGCAGTAAGATGTCAAGTCCTGGGGCGGGGTTTTACAGGGGATCTCATGCGCCGCTATTAGACTGTTAGACGCCGTCTATTTACATTGTACAGCACTGCAAACTACTGCAGTGCTGTACTGGGGACAATCGTGTCACTTGGCTGTCCCCTAGAGAGGCTCAGATCACAATCCACACTCATAGGCTGATGCCTATGAGAGAGGATCACCTTGCTTGGCTGGCGGGGGGGGGGGGGGGGGAGGAGGGAGGGGAGTAATGAAAATAAAAAAGAGAAATTTATTTAAAAAAGAAACACAAATAAAAAAAATAAACAAACATTACACCATCGATCAGAGCCCACCAACAGAAAGCTCTGTTGGTGGGCAGAAAAGGGGTGTGGATTCACTTGTGTGCTAATTGATATGGCTCTGTAGCAAGCTATTAAAGCTACAGAGCACTAAATTGTAAAAAAAAAAAATAACCTGGTCACTAGGGGGGTGTAAGCCTCTGGTCCTGAACTGGTTACAAAAGGCTACATAACATTACATATGAATACTTTTTCTTTAATGCCAGTTTTCATTTAGATATTGGTAACTCTGTTTCCAAGTTTGTAGCACACCACCAATTAACCCTACTAGCTTAGAAGGATCTTTGCCTCACTTTCAGTTTTGGGGGCTTTTATTATAGGGGTTTGTAAGGGCGTTACTGCTTTGTACACTTCAGATCAGCTTAAAGGACACCAGAAGTAAAAGGAATATGAAGACTGCTATATTTATTTCTTTGTAATCAATACCAGTTGCCTTGCAGTCCTGCTCATCCTTTATGCATCAGTAGTGTCTGAATCACACACCTGAATTAAGCATGCAGCAAAGCCAGTCATCTGACCTGCATGTTTCTTTATGGTCTATGACTAAAAGTATTAGAAGCAGAGGATCAGCAGGACAGCCAGGCAATTTGCATTGTTTAAAATGAAATAAATATGGCAGCCTCCATATCCCTTTAACTTAAAGAGACACTGTAACATCAAAAAACGCCCCTGGGGGGTACTCACCTCGGTTGGGGGAAGCCTCGGGATCCTAATGAGGCTTTCCACGCCGTCCTCTGTCCCACGGGGGTCTCGCTGCAGCCCTCCGAACAGCCGCCGACAGACCCGACTGTGAATTCAATATTTACCTTTGCTGGCTCCAGCGGGGGCGCTGTGGCTGCTTTCGGTTTCGAAATAGACGTAAATACCCGATCTCAGTCGGGTCCGCTCTACTGCACAGGCGCTGGAGACTTGCTCCTGCGCAGTAGAGCGGACCCGATCGCGATCGGGTATTTCCGCCTACTTCGGAGCCGACAGCCGTCAGAGCGCCTGCGCAAGAGCCGGGAATGTAAATAATGACGTCATCTTGTACAGAGTGCCGCAGCGAGACCCCCGAGGGACGGAGGACGGCGTGGGAAGCCTCATTAGGATCCTGAGGCTTCCCCCACCCGAGGTGAGTACCCCCCAGGGGACGTTTTGACGTTACAGATTCTCTTTAAGGTGTCATTTAAAACCAGGCCTATTTTACAATTTATTTTTTGTGGTATAAATATTTTCCACACATGAGGTGCTGGGCTAAAAATAAGGAACAGTTTTACACATCTCTGAAAGAGGTGCCCCAGGATATATTATGCTCTATGGGCTTGATTCACAAAGTGGTGCTAACCTACTTAGCACGTCTAAAGTCTTTAGGCGCGCTAACCAGGGTGCTAAGTAGGTTAGCACCGGTTTTCTCAATTGAGAAATCCGGTGCTAACCTACTTAGCACCCTGGTTAGCATGTCTAAAGACTTTAGACGTGCTAAGTAGGTTAGCACCGCTTTGTGAATCAAGCCCTATATGTACTATTCAGGCTTGTAAAATAAAATCTGACAGTCCTTCACCTCAACTGCAGTGTCCTGCTACCTCTTAACAGATCAAATAGTCAGAGAAACTAGCAATGGTTCTGCTATGCTCTGTGGAAAGTAAATACAGCTGTGGAAAGTAAATAGAGAGACAACACACACTGACCCTTCCTGTGACCAAACTGAGGAATCACATTCCTTGAATGTGAATTTAAAAGCTTACAAACTACAACAAAAGAAGACAGAGAGCTGGAAAATCTTATTACTGTATTATTTTTATATTTGAACATGCATTTACCTTTCAGAGGACAATTTTGATATGGTGTCACAGAGCCTTGCACAAGTGAACAAACTCTGATCTGTGAGAGTATCAAAATGTATGTGTAAAGAAATAACTAAATTGCAAGCATATTAAGTACAGTAGATAGAAAAACAAAGTTTTGTAAAAGTAATACCTTTTAATGGCTAATTGATAGAATTAAGTTAAAAAAATGTTTTTGCTATTAAATTGCAAGCCGAATTTGCTGAGCGGTAACCCCTGCCTCCCCAAAACTCATAGTGTGGTACCTGCTTAATAATAACTTAATAGTCAGCTACCTGCTCCTGGCGCATGTGTCTCCTCCACTCACTTCCTGGATGGTTTTGTGCAGCCAGCCAATCACCATGTGGGCACTGAAGCTGCATGGTGATTGGCTGGCTGCACAGAGTGCACAGCACTTGAAAACTAACCAGGATGTGAGTGAGGTAATGAATGCTATGCATAGCAATGTACAGGACCAGGCCCCCTAGTCCCCGCCTCCCGGAGGCATCACCAACACAGATCTCTGCAGAGGGCCCGGTCCAGCATAGTTACACTCCTGTTACAGAGGCAGATCAGCACCTTTAAGGAATGGAGTACATTTGTTTTTTCACTTGAAAAGATTTCACAAAAGAAGGTTTTAGGTTCTCTTATTCTTTAACATTACATAAGTGTGTAGGAGGGTTGGGCTCAAACAACAGACAGTGATGGAAATTCTTGCAAAGCACTATGGAGGAATTTACAATGAATTGTCAAAGGAATATTATTTCCTGTTTCCCACTGTATCTGAAATTAAGTCATTGCTATTGTTTTGGGCGATTATCAACAATGTTGGCTACACTGACTGTCAGACAAGGAAGAAAATGTCTATTTTTATAAACACAGAAGGAAAGAAAGTAAAATATGAAATCAGCTGCAGGAAACTTTCTTATATCTTCCCAAATGTATAATGAGACAAAAGCGGAGAACCAATAGCCTCTTACGGTGTAGTACAGAATGTAGCTGTAAGTCCAAAATTACACAGCAATACTCACTCATGCCTGAGAGACAACCAAACACTGTGCAGGTGTGAATTACAACCCTGTTTCACACTCGAGTGTCACTGCGCCCCAGGGAAGGAAAAGGGGCAAGTAACATACCCCCCTGACCACCACCAAGGTGGGTGACTGAAGAAGGAGTCTCCAACAATAGTAATATATTTAAACACAGTTTTAAAATGGAGGAGAGGTGGTTGCTTACCTCCTGCAAGAAACAAGCATACACTCACTAAAATAGATATTTTGACACAAGCAACAACACATTTTGCACGTCAAGCCTCATCAGGTCAAGTAACAGTGTCAAATGATGTGCTATATCCAGCAGAGCCTCCCTCCCGCCCCCCCCCCCCCCCCTAAAATAAATAAATAAACATGGAGCAGCATAGGTGTGGACTTTGAATTTTTTAATCCTGTTGATCTGGGCTTCCTCCAGGCACCCCAGTTTCCTCCCACAGCCCCCCCCCCCCCCCCAAAGAAAAAAAAACAATTGGCCTCAAAATTTACCTTAAAGTGGATCTGAGATGAACTTTTACTCATTGCATAATTGTGTTCCTTTTATATAGTTTATAGGGCATTCCTCAAGCCAAATACTTTTTTTTTGTTTGAATACTCTTATTCCCTATAAACTAAACGAGCCTCGCCCACAGCTTCTTCAGTGCCTTGGCACTCTCAGACCCATGTAGCAAAGGCTTATGGGAGCTCAGTCTGGGCAGGAGGAGGTGTTACTAGCCAGAGATTTCAGAGGCAGAGGGGAGGAGGGAGGAGGAGAGGGGAGTGAAGTTTTTATAGGCTGAGGGCTGGAGGTGCAGATCAGCTTGCCTGTGTATAATGATCACAAGCAGAACATGGCTGCCCTCATTGTATCACAGGAATAAATAATGATATACTGTTGAAGCTGTTTGCAGCTAGATTTGCTGTGTAAACTATCTAAACTTTAGATAAGATATACAGATAAGTTACTTGTTATAGTTAGTTTTTCATCTCGGATCCGCTTTAAACTATGGTAGGGATTAGATTGTGAGGGCTAGTAAGGGACATGACTAAGTATTCTCCAAATCGCTTTGAAAAATATAAGTGCTATAAAAATACATAGTTATACATAATAACAATAGTAATAATCATGCCTAGTATGCACAGGTTGTTAATTGTGTGTAAAATGGCCCTGTTAGTGAACAAAAGTATACCTCCCTGCTTAACAGTGATAATTCTTGGCCATATTTATCATCAGAATAGAGATTTAAGCAGTGCAAAATCTATTCATGCAGCATGCTTTCCAGAATCGGTTTAGATTTCTTGCTGTACATGTTCAAAATCTGAAGCTGCAGTGTGTTGCATCAGTTGTTACTTAGGCCTCAATTCACAGAGCATTATCAAACGTTTATCAAACACTTTATCAAACGTTTAGTGAGATTTTACCCATGTGGTAAATTATCAAACGTTTGATAAAGTGTTTGATAAACGTTTGGTAATGCTCCGTGAATTGAGGCCTTAGTATAGAGCACCCCAACAGTGGATTTTAAATATAAAAATGGAGCAGATTCGCATTATAAGCAATCACAGTTCTTGTTTCACCTGAAAGCTAAATCCTGATTGGAGATACCTTTGCCCATTTCATCAGTTTTTAAATTTTCTTTCTTGGTGCTTATTTGCAATGTAGCCACCCTCCTAAAGCAGGTGTAGTATGCGAAAGTTTAAAAATGGTTGTGTTTAGCAATTTCACCATCTCCTGCCGAAAAGACCCTTTTTAGGTAGACCCCGATGCATATGACTTTTTTTCTTTTGTCAGAAATCTTGCCAGCAATTCTCTATAAAAGGTTTTGAAAAGGTACTAGACTGTACTTTTTTATAACTTTGTTTTTTAATATGTGCAAACATGTTATTGATCATTGTCTTTTGAGACTCTCAATGCTTGTCTCTGTAGAGCCATTCTTGTTTTTTAATATGTATTATTTAAAATGATTGGTTACTTGCTGGTCTGGTAACTTATGCAAAAGTATTCAGTTTTTTCTTCTGTTAATTTTATAAAATATTGCATTTCTTCAAGATCATTGCACTTTTTGTGTCTGTAGCATATTTATTTAGCACAATAAAACTTCTATATAGCCCCAAAAGTGAAGCCATACAGTACAATGGGTTCTTTCTTACACAGAAAAGGAGGACAAAGTTCTAGATGGAAATCGGGGAGAAAAATGCAAAGGCATGCTAACTACATAGGACACCTCCTGAGAGTGGGGAAAAACTATGATCTATATGTATATGTGTGTCTCTATGTACAATGTATACACTGTATACCTGATTGCTATAAATATGGATAGTCCGCAGATAAATGAACACTCCCCTAGGTAAAGAACACTTCTATTAGCCCAGACCATGTCTAATGCTGAGCATACACGGCTTGATTTTGCTGGCTCAATTCCGCAGGCAATTCTCTTATCTTCAGCTCATTTTTCATATCTTTTTCCATTGTGTTCAATGAGGAATCGGGCTGCGAAACGATCGGGAGGGTGATCGGACATCTCAAAAATTATCTACCGAGCCATCTAAATGGGTCAGAATCGAGCCATGTATTCCCAGCATTATGCACTCATACCCACCCTGTACACTTGAAGTTAACGCCAGGCAAACACAAAAAAATACCAAGATATGCTGTTTGAGTGATATAGGAGTGTGTGCTGTTCTCTTCTGACCTCAGTTACTGTAGCTAGAGATTACAGTACCAGTCGAAGGCTTTCAGTGCAGGTTGTCACCATCCGTCCCAGGACCACGAGTACATATTGAACCACCACTGCTTGAAGTAGGCACCAGGTGACACAGATAGTTAAAATATTGGTAATGTAATATTGCCAAAATTTTATCATAGACTTATCCAGCCGCTATTCTCATACTAATCCCCCTTCCTGATACCTAATACCCCCCCCCCCTCCTAGTGCCTAACACTAACCCCCCTCCTCATCCCTACACTAACTTCCGGCACCGATATAACTGAAATTAAAGTAGCCGATTGGCTATTGAGACCAGTGATCGATCTACAAATAGCCAATCGGCTACTCAAAGTACCCCCTATCTTATCCATACTTATAGCTAAGGGAGCACTGTGTGTGCAAATCACCAACTGGGCACCCATTTGCTGGCACTTGCATCGACATCATGAGACACCTGACACAGTGGGCACCCAAACAACCTAATTTGCAGAACCACCCCATCTGTTAGTAGCGTCGGGATGAAGTTCCTGCAGGGTACCAGATATCCTTTTTTGCTTTGGTTATTTAAGAAAAAGTGAGAGGTACAGTATATGAAATCTGCCATCTTAATATTTTGTAAAAAAAACAAAAACAACTGTCTGGGTATGATATTGATCTTCTGCCTTTAGTTGTTTGAAACAAACACCTGAAAAGAAGCATGCAGCTGATGGTGTGAGGCTGGAGTCAAACAATCTGATTTTTTCTGGATCAATGTCTCAAAGAGTATAAATGGAGAGAATCAGCAATACAACTACGTTTTTGTAATGCAATAAATAGGATAGCCTCCATGTCCAGTGTCAAATTAAAGCAGACCATAAATGCATCAATTTTTATGGCGGGAGAGCGTCAGTAGATCGATGGCCTATAGTGTTGCACTATATCGAACTGTGCAACTCTGCGGTTCCACAGATTTTCAATACATATTATAGAGAAATAGGAAAAGTAACCGCTTTAAACTCTTCTACTCTGGTTGTCAATTTGGCTGTGTTCATATGGATGTTGTAAAGGGAGTTAAATGTGAGCACTTTAGAACTCTATTAAACGTTAACATGTTATAACCCAGAGCTTGCAGCAGGGCCCGGACTGGATCCTCCAGCACCCAAGGCTTAGACACCAAAGTGTTCCCTCCCTTCCCCAGCCATAAAACATTGACTTCTTGATTAGGCTGAGATTGAGACATGCCACTAGTACCCCAAAACCCTCACCCCTACTTTATTATCTCAGCTGGCTCTCCCCACTGCAGTTTCTCCCCCTTCCTTATAGGACAAAGAGGCATGCATGTTCCCTATTCAAATTTAACCCCCCTCAATCATACCTAGATTCCAGAAGCAGCGTCTTCCATTGAGTCCCTTCTTCTTCTCCTTGTTTCTAGCACAGCTTTTATAGTGTGCATAACAGTAGCAAGAGAGCGCTGATGGATAGAAATGCTACCATATACAAATCAGTAAAAATTGTTTCAGGTGACATATATCACCCTGTGTTTATTGCTTAGGTAAAGGCAAGAGGAGCGGCTATGCTGACACTAGGTAGGTGGATGAGGGATAAAGCCTCATATATGTGCTAAACAGAACACAGCTGAGGCAACCTTTCAGGGTTGACTTGGCCAAGAGTCCAGCATGTGTACAGGTGTTCCCGATCCAGCACACTGGAGCTATGAATAACAGCCACCTCTGAAACACATACAGTAGTTCTCCTTATTACGGTTCTGCTAAAAGCCGCTCCATTATGCACTGCTCCATTGTATATCCTCCCCTCCCAATGGCAACAGTGCCCCTCATTCAAGTATTCCATGAACAACATGCAGTGTTATCCACAGGATCAAGTTCTGTTCTGATGGATGTTCAAGTCAAATCTGACAGGAATCTATCTGATGTGTGCCACACAGTAGAAACAGATTTCCAATAGATTTCAGAATTAAATCTATTGGAAATCTATCTAAATGCATTATTGGACTGTTAGATCCAATGCAACTCTATCTGTCATGGATCTGCTACCAGCAGCAGATCAACCTAGATTTTCCATCCTGTCAGGTAGATCAAATCCATCAAAATCCATCAAAAATGGTCGCAAATCGATCAATAGATTTGATAGAATTTCTGTTTGAGGCGATCGATGGCTGAATTCGACCAGTGTATGGGCCCCTTTAGCCAGGCTCCAGCTGCCTGTGGTCTCATACTGGGCTTGCCCATTGTGGGGTGATTGTAATCTCCTGAAGATCTGGGAAAAAGGTCACATTAGGGAGAGTTGTCCTGACTGACAGTACTGCAGGTGGTGGTGGTGGTGGTGGTGGGTGGGGGGGGGGCTGAGAGGAGTATTCTGGACATGCAAATGGGCTCTTCTAAGCCCCTGAAGACTGGTCACTAACTGGTGGACCTGGGCTCAGGTTTCCTGCAGTATGCCACAGTCACTCAGCAGCCTCTGGCTGGTACAGCTTTGCACAACCAATAGGGAGCGGCTTAGAGCTAAGACTAGCTCCAACACAGCAGCATTCCTACACACCCATGCCACACTTTGAGCTTTCACATCTGCACTTGATTGGTAGTGTAAATGTTTCCTTTCCAGCTTATAAAAGCAGGTAAGCTGCTAACTGATGAGTGGTCATCCCACAAATTAAGATGCTTTGTTCAAGGAAGGAGTGCTGGTGTCCAGAGAGGAATCCTGTGCCAAAACACTTCATGGCCGAATTTAACCACTTCACAAATCACCACTTAGCTCCACTAGCTCCACCAAAATGCCTGCAGCAGGATTTTCAACTAAGACAGACAGGTCTACTTTAGCATAAACTGGCTTTACTGAGAAGAATGGGTTAAACGTTATCTGTCTATTTGGCTAGAGGTGTGAAGCATCTGAGAATGCCAGGAATTACCTTCAGTATGGATTTACAGAGTAACCAGTGGCATCATCAAAGCCACTAGGATTTTTGTAGAAAGAGGGAACCCAAAAGCCACCACTGTGAAAGCATTATAGAGTATACTGTTTATTTGTTAAGGCAAAAGGTATTTGTAAGTATTCACCTGCACATGAACAGTGTATATGCAAATCGCTACTTAATGTTCCTGAAAATCCAGGTGTACATCCAGAACTGTTGGTTTATAAACACATCTATAGCTTATATTGACTTGCATAATCCAAATTACAGACCACTGTTTCAAGCTGTTTTGTCCTCCATCAGTCATGCTAGGGATTGGATATGGCCCTATAAAGAAAGCTCATAAGAATGGTGTTACAAGGTTCCATGTTAAGCTGTAAAGAACCAGAACCAACCAGAGTTGTGTAATTGCCCTAAAGAAACCCCAAACCCTCCTACTGAAAAAATACAAAATTGTACAATTTACCTTTATGCAACAAAATATTTGTTTTACCTTCACAGGAACAAAAATCAATTCACACCGTATTTCACTTCAGTGCAGTGTGTGGGAAAGGCAAATCATTCCTGTATGCTCCTCAAAATCAAGTATACCTTCAGGATGCTCATAAGCACACCTTTTGATTTTACAGAAGCATATAATCCAACTTGCAGATGGGTGCTTAAAGCTGTTTGACCATTAAATGTACAAGGCAGGGATTGTATATGGGTCTATTGCCACGCGTTTCCTTGTGTATCCTTTAACACCACTCATCATAAACCTCTGTAAATTGGTTTGTATGGTTAAGTAAAATGTATATGCTACACCTATGCTATAAGAGTTTTCTAGATGTACATCTGGCTTTCAGGGACAGAAGTGATTTGCATGATTTATAGTTAAAGGCATTATAGATGTTGCTTTTTGCTCATATGAAGATGATGTCCATTAATGACTTCTGTTTTTACCAAATGTGAAAAAAAATGCAAAGAGCAGTGCCAGTGCTCGCTAGCTAAAGTAAACCTGTAAGTTTATAAAAGGAAAAGTCTAATACTTACCTTGGGAGAGGGACGTTTCTGGATCCTTCAGAGCCTTCCCCAGTTCCCACCACCTCATTGTTTCAGTGTTGTGTCCTCTTGAAGCTGCACTGCCCCTGCGCAGTAGCACAACTAGTTTGGTCTTTGGTGGAAAAACCTGAGCCCAATCGGGTCCATGCTACTGCACAGGTGCAGATGACTCACACACGCTCAGTAGCATGGACTTGCTCAGGCTTTGGCCCTCATACTACTTATGAAGGTGGCAGTGCTGGAACAGGTCAGTGGAGGAGGACAGGGGAAGTCTTTGGATTATTCAGAAGCTTTCCACTATTAAGGTTAGTACCCGTTTGGGGCACTTTTTTTTTCCTACAGGTACATTTTAAGTACTGCCCAATAACTCTTCTGGCCTCTTGCCATTGTATGCTTTTCATACTTCTATTGATTTCAGAAAAAATACTCTGTAGTCTGATATGCAAAAAAGCCCAACACTGACTGCTTCAATGCGAAGCAGTCACCCCTTTTGCAAATGATTTGTTCCAATAGAGCTAAATCCTACACAGAATGAATTAAAACCATCTTAGCGGTATGGACGAGCTCAGCTCGTCCATCACCGCCGATGGCTGCCGCTCAGGCCCTGCTGGGCCGATTTTGCTCAAATAAAGAGCAGCACACGCAACCGGCACTTTGCCAGCCGCGTGTGCTGCCCGATCGCCGCCGCTCTGCGGCGATCCGCCGCGAGCAGCGGCGAAAGAGGGTCCCCCCAGCCGCCTGAGCCCTGCGCAGCCGGAACAAATAGTTCCGGCCAGCGCTAAGGGCTGGATCGGAGGCGGCTGACGTCAGGACGTCGGCTGACGTCCATGACGTCACTCCGCTCGTCGCCATGGCGACAGGAGAAGCCAAAAACGGAAGGCTGCTCATTGCGGCCTTCCGTGTTACTTCTGGCTGCCGGAGGCGATCGGAAGAACGCCTCCGGAGCGCCATCTAGTGGGCTTTCATGCAGCCAACTTTCAGTTGGCTGCATGAAATAGTTTTTTTTTTATTTAAAAAAAACCCTCCCGCAGCCGCCCTGGCGATCTTAATAGAACGCCAGGGTGGTTAAAGCTTTTGCCTCTAATATTTAACATGAATAGTAGGAAAATGGTTACACAGCTACTTAGACATTATTTGTACATTGTCATTTTAGAACACGTGGGTATTGATAGTGTTCCTTTAAGTGAATGTAATTATTCTATGAAAACAATTGTGCCTGAAGAAAAACGTTGTTGTGATAACAATTTAAGCCTTATCCTAAAGTTCCTACTAACACTATGAACTCAACAAGACAGGAGTGACAGAGCAATTTTTTAAGATTCCTTTATGGACTATCATTGTTCTTAGAACAACTGAATCTATCAGGTGAAGAATGCTTGGCTTTACTTAAAATGGCATATATTAGAGGTTGGAAAGTGATAAAAGGTTATTATTTCTTGCCCCCTGTGACTGTTGGCACCTGTTTATATGAGTGTTTCAAAACTGCTTCACTTTAAATTATTAGATCAAGGGAAAAATAAACACCACTGAAAAGAGTATGCATTGTCATTGCAATAGCATGGAACACGTATTCTATATTTATCACAAAGTATCTAACCTCTAAGATTGTCTTTTTTTCAATCACCTAATTTTCTCAGTTTCAAACTGCCTTTAAGGCTTTACTATCAGCTCACGTTGATGTGGTCACTGCGAAGCATGTGGCTTAGTTTTTTGAAAACCAGGAATTCCTGAAGACTGGAACATTTTCAAGAGAAAATGGTTATCAGTTGTAGCTCAGCTGGTGTCATATACTTGTCCTTGTTCTCTTTTTAACTAGGGAAAAGCAGTCTGCCAACTAATACCCTACATGGTAAGTGCAAGAAAAGCATAAAGGTTTTAGGACCTATTACCACTAAGTCCAAATCTGGAACGAATCTGCCGCATTTCCCCGCAAGGCGAGAGGGGTGGGGAAAGGTGCCTATATTTATTATGGGCTTGCCATCTGGATCGCACTGTAGTGCGAATCTGGACAGCATACTGCAGATTTTTGCAGCATGCACCCAAATCCCTTAGTGATTCATGCTGTGGCTGTGAATCGGAAACGGCTCTTTGTGGAAATTGGCCCTTATGGATTATTATTTTTATGAGGCCTACATCAGGTTAAATGTTTGCAAATAAGTACAATAATAATAAGTACATGGTCCATGTGATGAAAGCCTTAAAGGAAACCTGAGCTGAAAAAAAAAGAATTTATCTGTACCTTGGGCTTTCTACAGCCCCCTTTAGGCCATTGGCTCCCTCGCGGTCCTCTAGGACTGCACCAATCCCACGCTGGAGGGCCCATTACATCTGAAAAGTCTTGCTTCACCGCACATGCGCAACCCACGCACACGCCCCTGCCATGCTCCCCTGGCTTGAAACGTTCCACACCTGTGCAGTATAGGTGCAGAAAGCTTCTGGCAATGGGAATGTGAAGGGGCGCACACGAGGCCAGACTGCGCACACGCCATCTGAAGATGACTTGTGGATTTACTGGGCTAGCTAGCGGAGGATCGAGGCAGCCCAGGAGGATGGTGGGGGAGCCAGCAGCCTGAAGGGAGCTGGACGAAGCCCCTGGTAAGTATAAATGTTGTTGTTTTTTTCCTATCTCAGGTGCCCTTTTAGTAGTTGTGTATATATATATATATATAGATATATATATGTATATGTATGTATATATATGTATATGTATGTATATATATGTATATGTATGTATATATATGTATATGTATGTATATATATGTATATATATGTATATATATATATATATATATATAAAAGGCAATGGTGTTGTTGTTTGGAATGCAACCCTGTGACTCTCTCCGCATGTAATGGCGCTGAACTGCAATGAACAGCATTATCCAGGTTTCAGAATAAGGAAACCCAGATTGGAATGCTGCAAATGTACCTCTTTTTTGTGTACCTCTTTTTTGGTGGGTCCCGTGCCTGCAGGGGAGAATGGGGGAAGACTCTTAAGATCCAGAGGCACCCTCCTCTAGGGGAACTTTTTTCACTTCAGGTTCCCTTTAAGAACATGAAATAGTGAAACGGTTGAACTCACATTTAAAATAAATAACTAAATTTTTTATATTAGTTATATTTAAAGTGCAATCCCTGTGAGGCTTCCAACCCACCCTAGCAAAGTTTCTTCAGCGTTGTTAATGATTTACTGTTTACTCTGATTACATTTCTCATCCAGAACATAGATGTGATAAATCAAACCCATGGGTAAATTTATTTTAAATAGCTCTTTAAAAGCTGCTTTACCAGAAAAAAATTAAATAAAATGAGATAAATAAAACATACACTGGCTAGACAAGAATAATAATCACAAAGCAGTTATAACAGCTTGAGACATGTTCTCACATCAGGTCAGCGAAGCAGACAGGAACTATAATGAACAATGAAACAGTTATGAAGTCATGATGCTGCAAGGTCACTAAAGACTTTGTAAGTGAAAAGTTCAATTAATTCAGTAATTCTATCAATTCAAAAATGAAAACTTGGCATTTGCGGTGAGTCTTAACTCCCTTGCAGAGAACAGAATAAAATAAGGTATCGTGGGCTTCTTCTCTAAACCTCGAATCCATTGGATATCATTAGGCTGTATTAGCTAAACAGCTCAATGACCTAGTGGATACAGTAGTGAGCAATGTTGCTATTTTTGCAGATGATACAAAATTGTGCAGAATCATCAACTCTAAGGAAGATAGTGTTATATTGCAACAGGATCTGGATAGGATGGCTATATGGGCACATACATGGCAGATGAAATTCAATGTTGACAAATGTAAAGTCATGCATTTTGGTCGTACCAATGGTCTAACACCATACAAAATAAATGGGATACAGTTGGGGACATCAAACTTGGAGAAGGACTTAGGAGTACTCATCGACAACAAGTTAAATAATCGTACTCAATGCCAAGCCGCTGCAGCTAAAGCTAACAAAATTTTGGGATGCATTAAAAGGGAAATAAAAACTCGAGATGCTAGCATAATATTGCCCCTGTTTAACTCTCTAGTAAGGCCACATCTGGAATATGGAATTCAGTTCTGGGCACCACATTACAAAAAAGATATTGCAGTTCTAGAGCAGGTGCAGAGACGAGCAACAAAATTGATACGTGGGATGGAAGGTCTCACTTACCAAGAAAGGTTAGATAAACTGGGTTTATTTAGGCTAGAGAAAAGACGCCTTAGAGGAGATCTAATTAACATGTATAAATACATCAGAGGGCAATATAATAGCTTGGCGGATGAGCTTTTTGTCCCTAGGCCTTCTCAAAGGACTAGAGGACATGATCTGCGCATGGAGGAAAAACGTTTTAGCCATTTATTTAGGAAAGGGTTCTTTACAGTAAGAGTGATTAAGATGTGGAATGCATTGCCACAGGAAGTCGTTATGGCAAACTCTATACCTGCATTTAAAGGGGGCTTAGATGCTTTCCTTGCGTTGAATGACATCCATGGCTACAATTACTAGGTAATGCCAATGATGTTGATCCAGGGATTTTATCTGATTGCCATCTGGAGTCGGGAAGGAATTTTTACCTTGTAAGGGTTTTTTCGCCTTCCTCTGGATCAACAGGGATATGTGAGGGAGCAGGCTGGAGTTGTACTTTGTACTGGTTGAACTCGATGGACGTATGTCTTTTTTCAACCAAAGTAACTATGTAACTATGTAACTATGTAACTATGTAGCTCAGTGCTTTCTTTGAAGTAGATCAACAATTTAAAGAGTTTTTTTTATACTAGCTGGAAAATGAACACTAAATATTTGGGCCGCTCATCTATTGGCTTCACAGGATGGATGCTGGTGCAGAAATGTTCTTCGTAAATTTGACCTGATGGACTTATTTATTTATTTTTTTACTTTAAAAACTCTGAGCCAAAGGAAAATAATGCCAGATCTGAGAGAACAGCCTTTTGCTATCCTAAAATAATACGAATGGTTTCAGTACTTTTTTATGTGCAACCAAAAAAGAAAGTTAAAAATTGTACTCAACACTATCACTAGGGATGCTCATTCCGCAGCAATGTAATTTCGCATTTCCAATCGGAAATTGCATTTCCGCATTGGAATGTGGAAATCGGTAATACAAGTGCGGTAGGCGGATTTTCGGAAATCGTGGAAATTTTCGCCGACTTGAACACCAATTTGCTCAAAAACTATAAGGTCTTTATGAAATAAGCCCTGAAAATGTGGTGTCTCTGGGCCTTATGGGGGCTTTGCTATTAACCACTTGATGACCCAGCCTTTAGACCCCCTTAAGGACCAGCGCTGTTTTAGCTGATCTGTGCTAGGTGGGTTGTGCAGCCCCCAGCACAGATCAAACACCAGGCAGAGCGACCAGATCGCCCCCCTTTTTTCCCCACTAGGGGGGTGATGTGCTGGGGGGGTCTGATCGCTCCTGCCTGCTTGGGTGTTGCGGGGGGGCACCTATAAGCCCCCCTCCACGGCGAAATTCCCCCCCTCCCTCTCCTCCCTCCCTTCCCCGGAGATCCGAGGCTGCACAGGAACGGATCTGTCCTGTGCAGCCTCTAACAGTCTCCTGCCTGTCATGTGACAGCGATCCCCGGCCGCTGATTGGCCGGGGATCGCTGATCTGGTACAACGCTGCTACTGTTAGCAGCGTTGTACAAATGTAAACAAAGCGGATTATTTCCGCTTGTGTTTACACTTAGCCTGCGAGCCGCGATCGGCCCGCAGGCTATTCACGGAGCCCCCCGCTGTGAATTGACAGGAAGTAGCCGCTCGCGCGAGCGGCTGCTTCCTGATTAATTAGCCTGCTGCCGGCGACGCAGAACTGTGTCGCTGGTCCTGCAGCTGCCACTTTGCCGACGCGCGTTATGAGTGCGCGGTCGGCAAGTGGTTAACCACTAAAGTCGGCAGATTTATACTGTAATGTAAAATGCAGAAAATCTGCATTATCTGATATGCAGTAATTTTAGGATAATCAGAAGACTCAGAATGAATAAACCAATCAGAGAATGGGGATTTAGGGGGAAATTCCCGCATTCTCTGATTGGTTTATTCATTCTGAGTCTTCTGATTGGCTTAAAATTACAGACTACATTACAGTAAAAATCCGTTGACTTTAGCGGTTCATAGCAAACCCCCATGAGTCCTAGAAACACCAAATTTTCAGGGTTTATTAAACAGAATCTTGTGAACAAGATGAAAAAAAAGTTTTCAAAAAGACCTTATAGTTTTTGAGAAAATCGATGCTAAATTCGGCAGACATTTTCGCGATTTCTGGCGGAAATCTGCATTAGAATGCGGAAATTGGTACTGGAAAGCGGAACAGGTAGCGGTAATCGGCAATGGCGGAATGCGGATTTTCAGCGGAATCGGAAATTGGCATTTCCAATCATCATCCCTAACTATCACAGTTGTATTGTTGCATAATATCTGTGCCTAACAGGTCTTTACCATATTACAGTATTTCTTATAGTTATAGTAGATACAGTGTGTGAGTGGATATTTTAGAAGTTAGTAACGTGTGGCTGAATTATCTATTAGGCAACATTGAAAAATGCCTACAACATCTAGTATTTAAGGCTATTTCCTAGAGGGACCATCATTAAAGGATACATGAGTTGAAAGGAAGTACTGCAATTGTACTTACTTGGAGCTTCCTACAGCCTCTAGAAGTCTTTGTGTTCCTCACCGCAGTTCCCTTGTCACCCAGTGTTCTGGTGTCCCCTCTGTAGTGGTGACATCGGAACTGTGGCGAGCGACTGCGACTTCTAGGGGCGGGAGGAAGCCACAGGTGAGTAAAGCTGCAGTACTTTATTTCAACTCATGCATCCTTTAAGGTAGTAAGTGTTCTCAAGAGCTTCCTATACATAACTAGTGAGTGCAGTCACAGGCCACTATGACTGCAGGCATTGCTACTACCTTTTTAGTCGTTATGCCCCTATATCTGTCCTCTCCTCAGATATTTTACTTAGTATCTATTATTCCTCATTGTACCACCCACCTATTTCATTGTTTACCACAATCTCTCTATCCAGTTAAGAAACAGCAGCATAACGGATACAGATAGAAGGGATTTAAATGGAAGAGAAACTCTGCTTCACAGGTTGAAATTTTAAAAGGTCCAATCTTTATTTGCAAAACAATGGACAGCAGCACATGAATAGCTCACACATATTGGATCAGGTGTAGCTCAATAGTCATAGCTAAAATACAAAATGTTCTTATGCTAATATATAGGACAGGTGAGGAAAACTCACCATGGGTGTCACACCTGTTTTAAAGAGACAAGCACATATATAAATTAAAATCACATATCAATGATGAAATTTAAAGGACTACTGAAGCAAGAGGAATATGGAGGCTGCCATATTTATTTCATTTTAAACAATACCAGTTGTCTGGCTATCCTGATGATCCTCTGCCTCAAATGCTTTTACCCATAGACTCTGAACAAGCATGCAGATTAGATGTTTCTGAGTAGGACTGCCAGGCAACTGGTATTGTTTAACCACTTGAGGACCATAGGCTTAACCACCTTAGCGGTATGGACGAGCTCAGCTCGTCCATTACCGCCAGAGGGTGCCGCTCAGGCCCTGCTGGGCCGATTTTGATCAAATAAAGAGCAGCACACGCAGCCGGCACTTTGCCAGCCGCGTGTGCTGCCCGATCGCTGCCGCTCTGCGGCGATCCGCCGCGAGCAGCGGCGAAAGAGGGTCCCCCCAGCCGCCTGAGCCCTGCGCAGCCGGAACAAATAGTTCCGGCCAGCGCTAAGGGCTGGATCGGAGGCGGCTGACGTCAGGACGTCGGCTGACGTCCATGACGTCACTCCGCTCGTCGCCATGGCGACAGGAGAAGCCAAACACGGAAGGCTGCTCATTGCGGCCTTCCGTGTTACTTTTGGCCGCCGGAGGCGATCAGAAGAACGCCTCCAGAGCGCCATCTAGTGGGCTTTCATGCAGCCAACTTTCAGTTGGCTGCATGAAATAGTTTTTTTTTTTATTTAAAAAAAAACCCTCATGCAGCCGCCCTGGCGATCTTAATAGAACGCCAGGGTGGTTAAGCACCCCTAGTGACCAGGCTATTTTTTACAATTTAGTGCTCTGCAGCTTTAATAGCTTGCTGCAGAGCCATATAACTTAGCACACAAATGAATCCCTGCCTTTTCTGCCCACCAACAGAGCTTTCTGTTGGTGCGCTTTTATCGCTGCTGCAGGTTTTTGTTTTTTTATTAATGTATTTCTTATTTTTTTTCTTTCTCCCCTCCCTTTCTACCCCCGATGGCCAATAAGGGCATCAGCCTATGAGAGGGGATCATGATGGGAGCCTCTAGGGGACAGCCGAGTGATAGGGCTGTCCCCAATACAGCGCTGCAGTAGATCGCAGTGCTGTACAATGTAAATAGACGGCGATCGCCTCTGGCAGACTGTTGATTGAGCGGAGCTCAAGCACTAATCTCTGGCCACCACTCTTGATGCCTTTTGGCGTTAGGCGGTCCTGGGGCTGCAACCTTCCTGATGCCTATCGGCGTTAGGCGGTCAGGAAGGGGTAAAAAAGAATGGCAGCCTCCATTTGTCTCTCACCATTGG
This sequence comes from Hyperolius riggenbachi, assembly GCF_040937935.1. Taxonomy (NCBI): domain Eukaryota; kingdom Metazoa; phylum Chordata; class Amphibia; order Anura; family Hyperoliidae; genus Hyperolius; species Hyperolius riggenbachi. Next base: position 533,629,464 of record NC_090646.1, on the reverse strand, counting down.
GCCTTTTAAAAAGAGTAGAACACATAGTACAATTATATAGTGGGACATACTTCTAACAAATCATTTTTAGCAAAGTAACGTGTTTTAGGTTTGCTGATGTCCTGATCTCACCTATGGCATGTCCTGTTGGTTGCAGATGAACTGCAACCAAGCAGTTCAGATTTCACTGCATGCATATAGTTGCATAGTTTTGCCAGCATGTTTAATGAGTGTTATTGCCATCTGCAATCACCCAGCAGTTCAGAGCACCACATGATTGCTAATTTACTATTCACCTGTTTTGGAAAATGCATGCCTGCTCTTATTGGTGGATGTCCATTTAAAAGCCTCTTCCTGCATTGACACTTGGCCTGTCATAGCTTTTCAGCTTTGCCATAGCTGTTGGCTGGGTCCCGTGTCTCAATTGCTATTTACCTTGTTTTGCTTCATTGTGGACCATTGCTGCGCGTGGGCAAACAGCAAAGTCTCTTCTAGTTCAGCTAGCCTGGACACAGTTATTACTGCAGTAGTAATTGGCAAGCACTCCTGCAAGTCTTGCGCCTGTGGATGTGACTACAGCAGCGGTTGCTATGAGTTACGCTCCTACCTGTTCTGTCTTGTTTGTACCTGTGTGGATGTTTGCCATTGCTGTGGTAGCAATTAGATTGGCAAACATTCCTGTCTGTCTTTTTCTTATTTTTTGTGGCGGACACCAGAAGTTCAGAACTGCGGTAATTCTAAACAACCATCCTGGTCTTGTTTATTGTAACGGTTATCGGAAGCTCAGAGGTGCAGTCGCTCTGAGCAACCTTCCTCCCTGTCTAGTCTACTACTCCTGCTGTGATCTGGATTATCTCCTCCACAATTGCATCCTGCACTATTTATTTATATAATTGACTAAGGTTTATCTAGACTAGTGGGTTTTGGTAGTACTATTGTCTTCCCGGCCTCAGTCTCTATATTTTGCTTGCTGAAGTAACCATAGTCGAGTAGGCATACTTGTCTCACATTCACATGGGGCCTTGTCATTTAGGTGAAGAGTGTGGAATTAGATCAGAGTATAGAGGCTGTAAGGCGAGAAATCTGCCAGGCCTTACAGCTGATTTCCTACACCCCCAGTGTTGACAGTTACCAGAATCAGTTTGACATTGAGAATATTGGAAACTTAAAGGGAACCTGAAGCAAGGAAAATTATTTAAAATAAACACATGACGTAGCTGCAAATTAATATTACATACTAACCTCACCACCAGTTCTTCTCAGAGGCTCACCATTTTCTTCTTACAGTGATTCCTTCCAGTTATGACAATATTTTGTCAGAACTGAAATATACCAGTTGCTGTCAGTTATATATCAGCAGCTGTCAGTTACAACTGAATGTGCTAGTCCATGTTTCCCTATGGCTCAAGTGGGTGATATTACAGTTCAACAGTGTGCTGACCAGGAAGCTGTTATGGAGTAATGGCCATTTTTAAAATGGAGGAGGGAGAAATCCATTGATCACAGTGGACACATGGGACGCAGGAGAGGAGAAAGAGATTGAGGAGTAGACTGTACAGGAGGTAAGTATGACCTGTGTATGGTTAGTTTGACTTTTTATTTTCAGTTCAGGTTCTCTTTAACTGTTCAGTTTATATGAGAAAGTATTTTAAGTGTGGTGTATTGTGTAAAAACTATAATAATGGCAGTTTTCTGGACATTATTGATCCAAATATTTGTGCTACACCTAATTTTCTTGTTTCTGAAGAGAGACCTGGATAAATGTTTTTTTCACTAGCTACATCATTTTTGCATTGTGGGGGAGTTTGTCTTAAGCAAGGCCGTGTACAGCATAGAGAACGGCTCATTTACATCTTCATTTATGAGAATTGATTCCTATGGGGCCAACATAATCTTAGACTTGGCCTTAATTTGTGTTTGCATAGCATGTCAAAACTGAATATGGAGACAGAACAGCCGATTAAGCAATCTAAAGTTAATATGCATTTAATTTAGGCAGGTTTTCACCTCTCTGCAGAGTCTGTGTGTTTCTTGTGTTTAATTACTTGATGCAGTATTTATTGTTTTACAATTATTTGTAGAGTAACAGATCTAACTGCCATAACCCATGAATTAACGCTTTACCAGATTTCAATAGAATGATTCAATGTTCTTTAAAAGTGTTACACAAAATAGAATTATTTACAGCATTTCCTGAATCATTCATTTGAAACTTAGAAGACATATTGCTGTCTGTGTTAGCAATAAACAAAAGAATGCAATTAAGATTATATGATTATTTTACTAGTTATTCCTCATTTTCCAGCAGTTTTATGACAGTTGTAGGCACAAGGTATTATTGTTATGATCCTATAAGGACATTATTAAGCAGAGGCAACTATGAATAGCTCTGCATGAGAACATAAATAAAAACATAAAACATGGGAGTCAGGTGTAGGGGGGCATTGAGTCCCCTTCCTTTGTACGTTTTCTGTTTTCTTAGATTTGTCCCATTGTATGTTACTTCTTCTGCTTCTGCAGTGGCATACTGTGGTGCGAAGGTTACTCTTACTCAGGATGGGATAGCAGCATTTCAAGGATTTGTCAAATCCATTATTTTTGCCTACAGATTGGAAAACTGTACAATGAAAGTGCGAAAGACTGTAGCAGGAATCACACTATGGTTAGTATGAACTATACAACCATATCTGAAATATAATTGGCTTTCTTCATACAATGTCATCAGAATGTATTGTTGTGGAAAATCTGAAATAGCTTTATGACAGCCATGGCATGGGACATCATGTACTGCCACAGTCTGCTTATTAGTCTCTGAGATTGCACTGTATCATTTAACTGTTGATACTCTTTGAAAATATTGGTGACTTCTGGTGATTTAATGGAAAAAAAAAAACTTAAATGTAAACATCTTTACACCACTGGCTGTATAAATTATTCAGAAACTACTTAAAGGACCTATTTTGCGATAATCTTAAAATGTAAAATATGTAAACATATACAATTAAGAAGTACATTTCTTCCAGAGAAAAATAAGCCATAAATTGCTTTTCTCCTATGTTGCTGTCACTTACCGTAGGTAGTAAAAATCTGACAGAGCCAACAGGTTTTGGATTATCCCATCTTCTCATGGGGGGATCACAGGGATTTCCTTATTTTCAAAATTCACTTAGTGAATGGCAGTTGCTCCGTCCAACTGCCAACAAAGTGTATGGTGAGCAGGGAGGCTGGCCAGCATCTTTGTATAAATCTTTTTCAGGGGGTGTCTTTATAAAAAATATTGGTCATGCTGAGAATCCCCTCTGGAGAGATGGGCTAGCCCAAAACCTGTCCTTAACCACTTGCCGACCGCCTACTTCATATTGGCGGCGGCAAAGTGGCAGCCCCAGGACCACGTAACGCAGATTGGCGTCAGGTCCTGGGGCACTCTCTGGCCGGGGATCGCACGCTGGGATGCGCGCGCATCCACCGGCAATAGGCTCCGCCCACCCGCGACGTCAACCCGCCGGCCAATCGGAAGCGCCGGCGGGTTGTTAACCCCGCGATCGCCGCTACAAAGTGTATAATACACTTTGTAATGTATACAAAGTGTATTATACAGGCTGCCTCCTGCCCTGGTGGTCCCAGTGTCCGAGGGACCACCAGGGCAGGCTGCAGCCACCCTAGTCTGCACCCAAACACACTGATCTGCCCCCCCCTGCCCCCTGATCGCCCATAGTACCCCTCAGACCCCCCCCTGCCCACCCCCCAGACCACCATTTGCACACAATCACCCCCCTAATCACCAATCAATCACTCCCTGTCACTATCTGTCAACGCTATTTTTTTTTTTAGTCCCTAAACTGCCCCCTGCTCCCTCCTGATCACCCCCCCACCCCTCAGATTCTCCCCAGACCCCCCCAGACCCTCCCCCCCCTGTGTACTGTATGCATCTATCCCCCCTGATCAACTGTCAATCACCTGTCAATCACCTGTCAATCACCTGTCAATCACCCGTCAATCACCCCCTGTCACTGCCACCCATCAATCAGCCCCTAACCTGCCCCTTGCGGGCAATCTGATCACCCACCCACACCAATAGATCGCCCGCAGATCCGACATCAGATCACCTCCCAAATCCATCGTTTACATCTATTCTCTCCTCTAAACACCCACTAATTACCCATCAATCACCCATCAATCACCCCCTATCACCACCTGTCACTGTTACCCATCAGATTAGACCCTTGCGGGCACCCAATCGCCCGCCCACACACTCAGATTGCCCTCAACCCTCCCCCCTTATCGATTCGCCAGTGCATTATTTACATCCGTTCTTCCCTGTAATAACCCACTGATCACCTGTCAATCACCCCCTGTCACTGCCACCCATCAATCACCCCCTGTCACTGCCACCCATCAATCAGCCCCTAACCTGCCCCTTGCGGGCAATCTGATCACCCACCCACACCAATAGATCGCCCGCAGATCCGACATCAGATCACCTCCCAAATCCATCGTTTACATCTATTCTCTCCTCTAAACACCCACTAATTACCCATCAATCACCCCCTATCACCACCTGTCACTGTTACCCATCAGATTAGACCCTTGCGGGCACCCAATCGCCCGCCCACACGCTCAGATTGCCCTCAAACCCCCCCTTATCGATTCGCCAGTGCATTATTTACATCCGTTCTTCCCTGTAATAACCCACTGATCACCTGTCAATCACCCCCTGTCACTGCCACCCATCAATCACCCCCTGTCACTGCCACCCATCAATCAGCCCCTAACCTGCCCCTTGCGGGCAATCTGATCACCCACCCACACCAATAGATCGCCCGCAGATCCGACATCAGATCACCTCCCAAGCTCAGTGTTTACATCTATTCTCTCCTCTAAACACCCACTAATTACCCATCAATCACCCCCTATCACCACCTGTCACTGTTACCCATCAGATTAGACCCTAATCTGCCCCTTGCGGGCACCCAATCACCCGCCCACATGCTCAGATTGCCCTCAGACCCCCCCCTTATCAATTCGCCAGTGCAATATTTACATCTGTTATTCCCTGTAATAACCCACTGATCACCTGTCAATCACCCATCAATCACCCCCTGTCACTGCCACCCATCAATCACCCCCTGTCACTGCCACCCATCAATCAGCCCCTAACCTGCCCCTTGCGGGCAATCTGATCACCCACCCACACCAATAGATCGCCCGCAGATCCGACATCAGATCACCTCCCAAGTGCAGTGTTTACATCTCTTCTCTCCTCTAAACACCCACTAATTACCCATCAATCACCCCCTATCACCACCTGTCACTGTTACCCATCAGATTAGACCCTAATCTGCCCCTTGCGGGCACCCAATCACCCGCCCACACCTCAGAACGCCCTCAGACCCCAGCCCTGATCACCTCGCTAGTGCATTGCTTGCATCTATTTCCCCCCTCTAATCACACCTTGAGACACCCATAAATCACCTCCTGTCACCCACTAGCACACCTACCCATCAGATCAGGCCCTAATTTGCCCCGTGTGGGCTCCTGATCACTCGGCCAAACCCTCAGATCCCCCTCAGACCCCCTTCCGATCACCTCCCCAGTGCATTGATTGCATCTATTTTCCCCTCTAACCGCCCCCTGAGACACCCATCAATCACCTCCTGTCACCCCCCTAGCACTCCTATCCATCAGATCAGGCCCAATACATCCTGTCATCTAAGAGGCCACCCTGCTTATGACCGTTTCCACAAAATTTGCCCTCTCATAGACCACCTGTCATCAAAATTTGCAGATGCTTATACCCCTGAACAGTCATTTTGAGAAATTTGGTTTCCAGACTACTCACAGTTTTGGGCCCGTAAAATGCCAGGGCAGTATAGGAACCCCACAAGTGACCCCATTTTAGAAAGAAGACACCCCAAGGTATTCTGTTAGGTGTATGATGAGTTCATAGAAGATTTTATTTTTTGTCAAAAGTTAGCGGAAATTGGATTTTTATTGTTTTTTTCACAAAGTGTCATTTTTCACTAACTTGTGACAAAAAATAAAATCTTCTATGAACTCACCATACCCCTAACGGAATACCTTGGGGTGTCGTCTTTCTAAAATGGGGTCACTTGTGGGGTTCCTATACTGCCCTGGCATTTTAGGGGCCCTAAACCGTGGGGAGTAGTCTAGAAAACAAATGCCTCAAAATGACCTGTGAATAGGACGTTGGGCCCCTTAGCGCACCTAGGCTGCAAAAAAGTGTCACACATGTAGTATCGCCATACTCAGGAGAAGTAGTATAATGTGTTTTGTGGTGTATTTTTACACATACCCATGCTGGGTGGGAGAAATCTCTCTGTAAATGGACAATTGTGTGTAAAAAAAAATCAAAAATGTGTCATTTACAGAGATATTTCTCCCACCCAGCATGGTTATATGTAAAAATACACCACAAAACACATTATACTACTTCTTCTGAGTACGGCGATACCACATGTGTGACACTTTTTTGCAGCCTAACTGTGCTAAGGGGCCCAAAGTCCAATGAGTACCTTTAGGATTTCACAGGTCATTTTGAGACATTTGGGTTCAAGACGACTACTCACGGTTTAGGGCCCCTAAAATGCCAGGGCAGTATTGGAACCCCACAAATGACCCCATTCTAGAAAGAAGACACCCCAAGGTATTCCGTTAGGAGTATGGTGAGTTCATAGAAGATTTTATTTTTTGTCACAAGTTAGCGGAAATTGATATGTATTGTTTTTTTTTTCACAAAGTGTCATTTTCCGCTAACTTGTGACAAAAAAAAAATCTTCTATGAACTCACCATACCCCTAACGGAATACCTTGGGGTGTCTTCATTCTAAAATGGGGTCACTTGTGGGGTTCCTATACTGCCCTGGCATTTTAGGGGCCCTAAACCGTGAGGAGTAGTCTAGAATCCAAATGCCTCAAAATGACCTGTGAATAGGACGTTAGGCCCCTTAGCGCACCTAGGTTGCAAAAAAGTGTCACACATGTGGTATCGCCGTACTCAAAAGAAGTAGTATAATGTGTTTTGAGGTGTATTTTTATACATACCCATGCTGGGTGGGAGAAATCTCTCTGTAAATGGACAATTGTGTGTAAAAAAAATCAAATAATTGTCATTTACAGAGATATTTCTCCCACCTAGCATCTGTATGTGTAAAAATACACCCCAAAACACATTATACTACTTCTCCTGAGTACGGCGGTACCACATGTGTGGCACTTTCTTGCACCCTAAGTGCGCTAAGGGGCCCAAAGTCCAATGAGTACCTTTAGGATTTCACAGGTCATTTTGCGACATTTGGTTTCAAGACTACTCCTCACGGTTTAGGGCCCCTAAAATGCCAGGGCAGTATAGGAACCCCACAAATGACCCCATTTTAGAAAGAAGACACCCCAAGGTATTCCGTTAGGAGTATGGTGAGTTCATAGAAGATTTTATTTTTGTCACGAGTTAGCAGAAAATGACACTTTGTGAAAAAAAAAACAATTAAAATCAATTTCCGCTAACTTGTGACAAAAAAAAAAATCTTCTATGAACTCACCATCCTCCTAATGGAATACCTTGGGGTGTCTTCTTTCTAAAATGGGGTAATTTGTGGGATTCCTATACTGTCCTGGCATTTTAGGGGCCCTAAACCGTGAGGAGCAGTCTTGAAACGAAATTTCTCAAAATGACCTGTGAAATCCTAAAGGTACTCATTGGACTTTGGGCCCCTTAGCGCAGTTAGGGTGCAAAAAAGTGCCACACATGTGGTATCGCCGTACTCAGGAGAAGTAGTATAATGTGTTTTGGGGTGTATTTTTCCACATACCCATGCTGAGTGGGAGAAATATCTCTATAAATTGAAAATTGTGTGTTAAAAAAAGAAAACAATTGTCATTTACGGAGATATTTCTCCCACCCAGCATGGGTATGTGTAAAAATACACCCCAAAACACATTATACTACTTCTCCTGAGTACGGCAATACCACATGTGTGGCACTTTTTTGCAGCCTAACTGCGCTAAGGGGCCCAAAGTCCAATGAGCATCTTTAGGCTTTACAGGGGTGCTTACAATTAGGCACCCCCCAAAATGCCAGGACAGTGAACACACCCCACAAATGACCCCATTTTAGAAAGTAGACACTTCAAGGTATTCAGAGAGTAGCATAGTGAGTCCGTGGCAGATTTCATTTTTTTTTGTCGCAAGTTAGAAGAAATGGAAACTTTTTTTTTTTTTTTTTTGTTACAAAGTGTCATTTTCCGCTAACTTGTGACAAAAAATAAAATCTTCTATGAACTCACCATGCCTCTCACTGAATACTTTGGGATGTCTTCTTTCCAAAATGGGGTCATTTGGGGGGGATTTGTACTATCCTGGAATTTTAGCCCCTCATGAAACCTGACAGGTGCGCAGAAAAGTCAGAGATGCTTGAAAATGGGAAAATTCACTTTTGGCACCATAGTTTGTAAACGCTATAACTTTTACCCAATCCAATAAATATACACTGAATGGGTTTTTTTTTATCAAAGACATGTAGCAGAATAACTTTCGCGCTCAAATGTATAGGAAATTTTACTTTATTTGAAAAATGTCAGCACAGAAAGTTAAAAAAGTCATTTTTTTGACAAAATTCATGTCTTTTTTGATGAATATAATAAAAACTAAAACTCGCAGCAGCAATCAAATAGCACCGAAAGAAAGCTGTATTAGTGACAAGAAAAGGAGGTAGAATTCATTTAGGTGGTAGGTTGTATGACTGAGCAATAAACCGTGAAAGCTGCAGTGGTCCGAATGGAAAAAAAGGCTCTGGTCCTTAAGGGGTTTTATGACTGCAGTCCTTAAGTGGTTAATGGCAGATTTCTACTGCTTACTGTAAATGCCATAGGAGAGAAGTAGAAGTCATTTTACTCAGGAAGAAACATACCTCTTGTTTGTATGTGTTTTAAATTGTAAGATGTTCGCGACAGTTCCTCTTTAAAGAACAACTGACCTGAGAGGGATATAGAGGCTGCCATATTTATTTTCTTTTAAACAATAACAGTTGACTGGCATCCTGCTGATTTTTCTAGCATTAGTAGTGTCTGAATCGGAAACTTGAAACAAGCATGCGGCAAATGCACTCAAAAGCCTGATCTGCATGCTTGCTCAAGGTCTACTGTTAAAAGTATTAGAGGCAGAGGATCAGCATTGATTAAAATGGAAATAAACATGGCAGCTTCCATAGCCTCTGAAATCACTTGTCCTTTAAGCTAAAAGATCAGCGTGACCTTTTTTTTTTTTTTTTTTGTAATACAAGTCATGGCAGCTTCCATATTTCTCTCAATTCAGGTATTTTTAACGGGGGGTGTATAGTGTTTTTGTATAATCCTTGTGCTCAGAACTATAAATTACCATTTATATTTTTTAAATGATAAATATCTGAATTATTACAAATCAATGTTTTTGTTGTTTTACTGTGCTCCACCTGGCATTTTTAGTTTATTTCTTCTTGATGAATGTGGTATTTTATAAAGTTAAAAAGCAAAACATTTATAAGTCCGGGGGAAAGTTTAGTACAGGAGGGCCAAGGTGACTGATAACTTATTATTGTATCTAGGGCTTTCTTGTACAATGTATTTCAGCCAAACCAGCAGCGGTGACTAGTTAAATAATAGATATAGGCTGAAGCCTATGACAGCTGATCACAGGGATTGGCTGGCAGGGTGAGGGAGGGCGGGCTGGACACATTTTATTAAAAAATAAATAAGATAAATATTTATAAAAAAAAATAAACACTGAGGGAGTGATTAGACCCCACCAGCAGAAAGCTCTGTTGGTGGGGAGTAAAGGGGGGGGGGGAATCACTTGTGTGCTGTGTTGTGCGGCCCTGCAGCTTGGCCTTAAAGCTGCAGTGGCCTATTTTACAAAAAATGACCTGGTCTTTAGGGGGGTTTAACACTGTGGTCTTCAAGAGGTTAATAGTTTTATGGTTTTTTTTATGTTTTAGAAAACTAATAATTATTCAATACAATAAAAAAAATCACTATATATTGCCTTTAAAATACTTCAGCTATTAAAACTTTCTCTAATTTTGGATAAAGTAGGAAAGTGCTGGAACTCTTGTCAGATTTTCTCCAAATTAACAACTCTGCCAACATTTTTATATGACAAAAACGTGAAACAATAATTTACCTCTCTGCAAATGTCAGAGATACACAGGTTTCATCCCTTATGGATAAGTTCCTCTTACTTTCCATTTCTGGTAGCACCACAGGAAACTAATGAATCTTGCCAACAAGAACACAGACAGCAAAAAAAAAAAATCTGACAGATGTTCTGTGTTTTCCACATTCTACTAACAATATGTTAAGTGCTTTCATTGCAACCCATGTTCCTAGGACTCCTTCACTGTGAAAATCTCCCCAGTGTAGGCAATAAAAAACAGAAAGAGATTCTAACTATTTCCAAATCTATAAAAATGGGCATTTCACATTACAAAATGAATTGAAGAGTGATGTTATATGAAAGTAAACATTTTGAAGTTGTATTAAAGTTATGTAAAGCTGCTCCAGCTAAATCAGTGTTGCAGTACTACCAATGTTTAATTTCTTATCTTTTTTATTCTTTTTTTTTTTTTTTTTTATTATAATTAAATAAAACATTCAAAAACACATGAGCTATAAACTATGAAAGAGTACAGTATCCAGTTTTACATAAAGGTAAAATGAGTATTAGTATTTAGTTATTCTCAGTACCTTATTTACAATAAACAAGTTTCGCACTGCAGCATTGTTTAGATGATTACCATACAACTGGTCACATTGTAATTGTGCACAATATGCCAACCACAGTGATTTGCAGGAGGCCCTCCTTAATAGCGATAATTGTAATATGCTAATTTCACTTACACGTAATTACAATTTTGAAATTGAATTGATTTTGCATATTCCATTTATACGTTTTGTATTAAGAAATTTGTATTACTCGAAATTAAGAAAGGGGCAATCATAAACAATGTTTTGCGTTATTTAGGCAAATAGTGGGAACAAGTGAAAAAATTAAAAATGACCTTGTAGTTTTTTAGAAAATCAGTTTTAAAAAATCCTAATAAAAAATGTTTTTTAAAGAGAACCCGAGGCGGGGTTCTTCCATCACAATCCATATAGAGAGGCTGGGTCTGTCTATAGTGCCCAGCCTCTGTAGCTAGTTAGTTTCCTTCAAAGCCCCCCCTGCGCGCTGTCAGACCCCATAAAACACAGCCGCGCTGGCGACACGCAGCGTGCCACAGCCGGCTGTGTTTAGCTCACTAATGTCAGTTTCGCCGCTCCCCTGCCTCCTGATTCGCTCCGGTCCCAGCCCACGTCACTTCCCTCACTGCTGATTGGAGGGAAGGGACGCGGGCGGGCACCGGAGCGATTCAGGAGACGGGGGAGCAGCCCACGTCACTTCCCTCGCTGCTGATTGGAGGGAAGGGACGCGTGCAGGCACCGGAGCGATTCAGGAGGCGGGGGAGCAGCCGAGCGCGCAGGGGGGGCTTTGGAGGGAACTAACTAGCAACAGAGGCTGGGCTCTATAGACAGACCCAGCCTCTGTATATGGATTGCGATGGAAGAACCCCGCCTCGGGTTCTCTTTAAACTTAGTAAAATGGTGTTTTGCTGCGGTGCACTTTAATATATACGGAGTTCCAAGTTCTGTATAATTATTTTATACAGGAAATACGTGGGAAAGAGCCCCTTCCATGGTATGGGCAAGGGCTTTGGGGGAGACATTGCTGCCCCTCTCTTCCAGAGGCCTCCTACATCATAAATCATGGCTGGTATAACGCAGGGTGCGGAGCCCCAGTCAGGCTCCACATTCTAGCTATACCTGTCTGCATGTGTAACACAAGGTTTTATACTAGTTATACACAATTACATTTTCTGTTAGCTTTACCTGCCAGGTCGATTTTTTCCAACATCTCCGATCTTAATTTCTATCGATTTTTCTTTATTTTCAAAACATTTTAATGTATGTTCGTCAATTACATTGATATAACTCCTGTATGGAGTCCTTAACATTTTACAAACAAACCCACGGTTTTCAAAAAAACAAATATAAGGCACAGGTATTGATATCTATAAAAATAATTAAAACCATTAAACAGTTGGCAAGTACAAAAGTGCCATAGCAGTCACAAACTAAGAAAGGTCTGCTGTTAACAAGAATATCAAAGTAAAACATATGTAACATAGGATCTACTAAGAGTGTCTGATTTTTTTATACAGTAGCTCTAATTTTTAAAGTCTCGATCCAATTATATACTGCAATCATGTTATATGGGCAGCACGGTGGCGTAGTGGTTAGCTCTCTCGCCTTGCAGCGCTGGGTCCCTGGTTCGAATCCCAGCCAGGGCACTATCTGCAAAGAGTTTGTATGTTCTCTCCGTGTCTGCGTGGGTTTCCACCGGGCACTCCGGTTTCCTCCCACATTCCAAAAACATACAGATAAGTTAATTGGCTCCCTCTAAAAATTGGCCCTAGACTACAGTACTTACACTACATAATATAGACATATGGCAATGGTAGGGGTTAGATTGTGAGCTCCTTTGAGGGACAGTTAGTGACAAGATATATATATATACACTGTACAGCGTTGCGTAATATGTCGGCGCTATATAAATACTAAATAATAATAATAATAATAGTTATTGAGCTATGTGAGTTCTATTCTTAAAGAACTCTTGATTTTCTGATCGATCTTCCGATTGATTTCCGTTCACTTCTATGGAAATCGACCTAGCATAAGAGGCTGGGGAGGGGGGACTCTACCAAGTCCATTTTTTTTAAATGTATAAAATGTGTGTACAGAACTCTGTGTGTAGTAACATTGTACCACAGAAAAATCCTATTTTACTGAGTTTAAGAAGAAAAAAAGTTTTAAAATTGATATTTCATAAAAACTACAAGGTTTTGGGGAAAAAATGGACTTGTTCCCAAAGTATCTAATTTGCATTTTCTGGTAATTGCATAATTATAAAACATAATTTTGGTTAATTTAAGTTAATTTGCTGGAAAATTTGCATTACAATGTTGCATCCTAATTGCGAAATTTGATTTAAAATTCCGATTATGCGAAATTCAAGCTCAACACTATTCCTTAAATGCTGCATTAAAATTATTCACTTATTCTTCAATTTATTTCAATATTAATTAGTCTGCTTTGTTGTATAGTTCCTGAACTGAACATTAGAAGCAGAAGCCACACGGGTACACTGAAGGATGATAAGGGGGGCAGTAATAACCTCAGTCACAATGCAAAGAAAGGACTAAGCAGGGAGAGCTCAATAAGCACTGCACATTGACTGAAGTAAAAGCTTGTTCGCACACTCCTTGTGTGTCCCTCTTACTAATCACTACTTGATCATTAGTGAACACTGTGGGCCATATGCAATTTACCTTTTCTCCTGAGTTTTCTCCTAGGAGATAATTTTTCATCTTTGATTTAAAATAACTTTTCAGCATTTTGCTATGGAAAAAGTACCAAAAACAAGGTAAAGTACTGCCAAAATTATTTTGAGTATTTGTACGCTTGCTGGTGGTTTAAAACACATTTTATTGACAAGTTATACAAATATTACTTCGGAGAAAACTTAGGTGAAAAAGTGAATTGCATATGGCCCAGTATATGAGTGCTGTATAGACACGTTTCTCAGTTTTAGGGCCCATCCACACCTAAATTGCTAAAATCCGATTTGACGCGGAAAATCACTGGACCAATTTGCGTTTTTGGGGCGATGGTAATTAGCGGTTCTATACATGCTAATTGTGAACGCTCCAGAATCGCTGGCAAATCGCTGCAGGTAATATGTTTGCGATTAGCGATAATCGCAAAACACCTGCAATCGTAGCAGTAAGAACACTGCTATAGGCTACAATACCACAAGCATTTAAAAAAAAATGCTAGCATTTTGCGATTAGCGGAATTCACGGGATTCCCACTTAAAGCGGATCTATAACAAGTAACTTGTATATATATCTTATCTAAAGTTTAGATACTTTGCACAGCAAATCTAGCTGCACACAGCTTTAATAGAATATGATTATTTCTTCCTGTGATACAATGACAGCAGCCATGTTGTTTGTAAACATTACACAGAGGCAGGCTTATCTGCATCTTGAGCAAAAAAACCTAATCCTCCCTCCTCCCCTCTGCCTTTGAAATCTCTGGCTAGTAATACCTCCCCCTCCTCCTGCCCAGACTGAGCTCCCATGAGCCCTTGCTACTGTCTGAAAGTGCTTTGGCTCTCTGAAAACCTGTGGGCGTGGCTTCATTAGTTTATAGAGAATTAGAGTATTAAAACAAAAACAAAAAAGTATTTGGCTTGAGGAATGCCCTTTAAACAATAGGAAAGGAACACAATTATGCAATGAGTAAAAGTTCATCTCGGATCCACTTTAAGTGTGAATAGGCCCTTAGTCCAGAAGCATGTACTGGTAATTAGAGAGGGGAAATGAGGAAATGGGGCCATGTATGAACAGCATCTAGTAAGCAGGATAAAAGTGAACATAATGCAGTCACTCTGTGTTTTTAGAGATGCTGCGTTGCTTAAACAAATTTGTGGGACACCTGTAAGCACGCAAAATTATTGGCCAAGACCTCATAAAATGAGAATCTCAGCCAAGTTTTTTTCTAGCTTGTGTATGAGCCTTACATCTTAAATGTGTTTTACAACACAAATTTGGAAGGTCTGCAAATTAGTGTCATTTAGATCCTAGGTTCTCAACCCATGATACACATACCCCCGAGGTTCCTTATGTGGGGTTCAGGTGGTAGAAAAATCTGCCTCAGTAAAATCCATATAGTAAGTTCTGAAAAAAAAAAACTGTCCCATATTTATTAATATTCCTGAAAGGTTCTAGGTTTAATTTTTATTATATAATACACAACTTACATCCATTTTGCTGTAATTATTATTAGTTTCCTATTATACATATGTGATATGTCACAGAGTTCTGAGCGTTTGGCGTAATGTTGTGATGTGTCATGACTTCAAAAAGATTGGTAACCACTGCAATAAGCCATTTGAGATTTAGTGAATTTTTTGTAGATTTTATGAATAAGCTGAGATGTAGTAAAATTCAGCACAGCTTGCAAAAGCATTGTGAAAGGAACATGCAGTTCAGTAGAAGGCATGTTGACATCTAACAAAGAATTGTTTTATTAGAGAATAAGAAGCACCATGTCGCGATCCACAGGTATGATGTCATTTCATGGAAAGGGGAAAGTGATAAAAAAAACCTATAACTAGAGTTACCGATCTAGTGAGGCTTGCAAGCTTCTGGAAATCCCTTAAGTGATCCAGGGGTCCTACAGCTTCTGAAAGTGGTCAGCTCGCTAATGATAGTGCTTATGCTTTCACATGTTAGCGTGTGGTTAATTTTGTCAATTACCAGATAATAGGATAGGTTAGAGGAGTTCCAATTTACAGCAATATGGGTTTTTACAGCTGTAACAATAAATTGATCAATTTGTGCTGGGCATGGGGTATGGATAGATTCCAGTTTAACTCCTAGCAACAGGGTTTTTGGGGTCAGGGGAATATAGCGAGGGAAATTGAGTTGATCAAGGAGTGAATCCTCTTCCAAAGGCATGAGACCCTTGGGCATGTATACCATTTATGATACATTGTTCTCCGTACCCTTCATCCACAAAAGTACAGCAGGTCCCTAGAATGATCTAATCTTTGAAGCCATTCAGAAACCAAATTTACACAGTGCAGCAGACTGATAGTTATTTCTATATTAGTTGTTTGCTTACTGCCCTTAGACAATGTTTCAAAACACTGGGCCCATTGCTGTGAATCAAGAGTTCTCTGTATATCCAGCTCTCAGGCCTTCTGATAAAGATGTACATGGGTGGACTGTTAAACGTAGTATAAAAAAAGGGACAGTACAGTATACCCTTCTGCATTGGATCATGCATATATACTGTATGCATTCAAAGTGGGTCAGTTGGACATTTATTTCTGGTTTTTTCAGATGGTGAATGAAGTGGTGGAGTTATCGCGCTATAAACCACTAAAAAGAGCTAAGTGGGCAGCATGGTGGTATAGTGGTTAGCGCTCTCGCCTTGCAACACTGCATCCCCTGTTCAAATCCCAGCCAGGTCAACATCTGCATGGAGTTTGTATGTTCTCCCCGTGTCTGTGTGGGTTTCCTCCAGAACTCTGGTTTCCTCACACATCCCAAAAACAAACAGATATGTTAATTGGTTTCTCCCTAAAATTGACACTAGACTATGATGCATACACTACACATTACATACATAGACAGAAGACTATCTTAGGGATTACATTGTGAGCCCCTCTGAGGGACAATTAGGTGACAATATACTTTGTACAGCGCTGCGGAAGATGTCATCGCTATATAAGTACTAAATATTACAGTAATAATAATATGTTGGGCTTTTTCCAGGAATTGGGGCCAGGAAGGAATTATCCCTCATCTCAAGAATGGCTGTATGTACATAGTAAGTAAACTCCTCTCTATCCATGATGAGAAGTTTGGGGTATGATGCCCCTCTAGGAAGTCTGGATTATGGAGCATCTCTGTCATTATGGAAGGCTGGGATTGCAAAGAAGCTGTAAAATGTGCAGACTTCCAGATAGTTAAAGTGGACCCAAATTAAAAATACAAGATTTCAGAAATAAAATCTATTTTCTAAATTATAATAATAAATAGCAGCCTTTTTTCAGCTGCATGATGACAAATATAAAATATTTTACATTTATTGGAGGAACCCCTCCCTTCCTTTCAAATTGCCGGGATTTTTCCGGCAAACTTGTGGAGTAGATGGTGTCTGGCAATAGAGGAATTGCTAATGGCTGCCCCCAGTATAACCCTAGTTATGAAAAGAGAAGGGTGAAAAGCATGCACTGAAATGATCATAGGTTTGAAGGAGTGTTTATTTATCTTTGTATGTGTCAGACTGGTGCAAGTAAATATTTTTAATTAAAAAAATGTTTGGTTTGGGTCCGCTTTAAAGTATGGTGAGTGACAATGGACAATTATATGTTTCATTATTTATTTTTTGCTTTTATATGATTTTTTTTTCTTTGGCTTCATTTCTGATTTGACTAAACTGGATTTTTCCTCTAAGATCAGCAAATTGGAAGCTACAAGTACTGCATCATTGTGCTAGGGCTGTTTTGATTTGCAGCAGATTAATATATAAATCTGTGAAATACAGTACAATTATTACTCAGATCTTTCGAAACGTATCCCCAAGAAATGTGGAGCACAGCCAAAAAATAGAAAATTCAAATGCAGATTTACTTCTGGTCTAAATCAAAGTCAACTAATGAGCCATGCAGAGGAATTCAAAGAGATCTGCTTTGGAGAAGACAAATGTTATTATTGAGGTGCCAAATTAATTTGACATTAGAATACGACTTTGGAATATCAAGTTCTTTGTTATTTTATTCCAAGAACATTAAACTTGATTTGTTTCTCTTTTTGTAATACAGCAATGCAACAGATTGCTTTGCATCTTATCATTTGTTCTCATTTTTGGAGCACAGTAATTTATTAAAAAAGAAAAAAAAAAGATTGTTTTAATTTGTATAGAGATGCTGCAACTCATTCTATTTATTACTCTGATGCAGTGCAATCTCTTTAGAGAACGTAAGAAAGGATATTCGTTTTTTTTATGACAATGCATTCTTGGATGTATACAAGTCTATTTAAAAAAAAAATCCTTAACTGTGTAATTGACTTTGCTAAACTGCAAAACTCTAAATTCCCGGGCAAATGATTTACAGTATACAGATGCAACATGCACAGTAATACTTTATTGAGTAAAAGCACTGTGCTATTCAGATGCATGGGAGGCTGCACCCACTACACAAGAGCTTGTGGACACTGCTGAGTGCAGGTTTCACTCACAAACTCTGGTCATCATCAATTGTATGTTTTATTTAATATATAGAGAGAGTGGCATAGTGGATATCACTGTCACCTTGCAGTACAGGGTCCCCAGTTAGAATTCCAGCTAAGATATTATCTGCATGGCCTTTGTTCTTTCTGTGTCTGTGTGAGTCTCCACCGGGCACTATGGTTTCTTTCCACATCCCAAAAACATACAAATAAGTTACTTGGCTTCCCCCTAAATTGATTTTAGACTACAATGGTCAAATAACTATGGTAGGGTTTAGACTGGGAGCCCCACTAAGGGACAGTTAGTGACAAGACAATATACTCCATATAAGCACTGTGGAAGATGACCGTGCTGCATATGATGATGTTTGATGATGTTTTTTAACATTACGTGACCTGCTGGAATAATCTGGAAGTAGGCAAGCACCC
The DNA here is from genome assembly GCF_040937935.1 of Hyperolius riggenbachi. NCBI lineage: Eukaryota > Metazoa > Chordata > Amphibia > Anura > Hyperoliidae > Hyperolius > Hyperolius riggenbachi. Next base: position 533,611,163 of record NC_090646.1, on the reverse strand, counting down.
ATTGCAGTGACGTTATATAACAGAAACTCTGTCCTGCTGTTATGCCCAGGGATACAGGGCAGTACGTAAAGTGAGGGGTTCACCGCATACATGTAAAAAGGGTGCTTGTAAACGCGGGTGCTGGGTGAAACCGCTAGTAGAATATAGGCAATACTGCCAATATTTTACTAAGGCTTTACATAACCTGCCTCTCAAACAAATCCTTCCCCTACCTACTCCTAATGCTAACCCTTTCCATACCCTATGCCTAACACTAACCATCCCCTTCTGCACAATACCTGTAGCTGTATCCGGTGTTCGCAACTGACATTGCAGTCTATGGCAGCGTCCAAATTACCAGGGAATGTGCGGTGTCAAATTTACCTGGCATGACCTGTTTTATGTACATACACCATTATGTTTTCATAACTGTGTTACTGACATAATCTTAATAGATAAAATGCTATTTAATAAAAATAGAAATTAATGTATTTTTCCACCATAAGATACACTTGACTATAAGATGCTCCTAGGTTTAGAAGGCAAAAACCAGGGGAAAAAATATATATACTAAACTTGGTGTGTCCATGGTGCAGGGGCGTCCTCTGGAACAGCACCATGGCTCCACAATTACGGCCAATCACTGCATTCGCAATGGTTGATGTATAGTACTGAAAATCAATAATTGCCAGACCAGGTTCAAAATACCATTAACAAGAGCCCATCAGAAATACTCATATGTCAGTTAGTAAATGAGTGATGCAGAGTTCCAAAAAGCATGCTAAAGCAATTACAGGCAGGCTACCATGCGTTATAGCAAAAGCCCTTATGACATGCAGCCAAGTTGTTAAAGTGAACCAGAGACGAAGCACCCTCATGTATTTTACCATATATATCAATGGAAACATGACAGTAAACACCTACTCTGCTCTCTGTTTCATTCTTATCTGCTAAATCTGCCTGTTATCAGCCATGATAAGAATTCCCGACTGAGCATTCAGTCTAGCTTTTACCAGAATGATTATAGCTGAGTCAGTCTTCTGTGATACCTTTTAAAGCCCAAGTCTGTCTCCTTGTGACTCTGCTTTACTGCTTTGAGGATAAATATCAGGAAAGCAGAGCCACAAGGGGGAAGACTTGGGCTTCAAAAGACATCACAGAAGACTGATTCAGCTATAATAATTCCGGGCAAAGCTAGACTGAATGCTCAGTCGGGTATTCTTATCAGGGCTGATAACAGGCAGATTTAGCAGAGAAGAATGAAACAAAGAGCAGGGTAGGTGTTTACTGTCATGTTCCCATTGATATATATGATACCAAGATGGCGCCGGACTCGGACGCCGCGGCCACAGGGCTCCGGTCTTTTTCGCTTCCTTCACCTCTTTGAAACGCAATCTCGACTCTCTGCCCCCCTCTGGGCACCCCTTCACGCTGAGGGAGGACGTGGGCATGCTGGCTCGGCACCAGCCATCGGGTCGCGGTCCGCAAGAGCAGCTGTTCGGGACCCACGTGTGGGTCCCAGGGAGCGCCGCAGCAGACATCGGGAAGCAGGACGGAGCCTGCTGATCCACACCGCTGCAGCCAGTCCACCGGCTTTGCCACACGCATCGGTCAAGCCACAGCCCCGCAGCTCGTCATCCAAAACGGCTCCCTGCAGAGAGGCCCCGTCCACCACACATCCCAGCCGCAGGGCCGATGCAGGTCTCCACTGGCCGCACTGCCGCCCCTATCAGCTGTTTGGGCGGCGTGCCGCCCTTGGCTGCGGACCATGGGTTCAGCTGATCGGCATGCTCCCCTGGTCAGGGGAGTCCAGATGTGGACCCACCGCTGCAGCTACCCACGGGATCATCTTTGGAGGCCAGGAGACTTCGGAGTCAGATCGCCGGATAGGTGTAGACTCAGTCACCGGCGAGGAAGCTCCACCGCCGGGTACCCTCCGCCCTCCACCACCGGGTCCCCCTGCTCACATTGCCACCTGCCGCCGGGTCCCCCCGCTCACAGTGCCACTGGGATGATTGCCAGCGGCTGCGTTCTGAGGCTCCAGCTCCTTTCGCCTCACCGAGCAGCTAGGAGTCCTGGGCCTGGCCTGTCCACGTGGCCTGCAGCTGTTTTCGCCGCCATGTGACTGTCCAGTGCTGCTGCCCCGGAATGGCAATTCTTCCTGCTGTTGGCAGGCTGCCACTCAGCCACAGAGGAGATGGTGCTGCTCCCCTCACAGTGGAGCTGGCTGCCGCATCTGGGCATCGGTGCCCTGCCACCACCAAAGGTAGACCTCCCTGGCCTGTCCACCACCACTGCTGCCCAGCCGGGGTGCCCCCGGGCCCCACATCCACCACCCAGGGGTGCCCTCAGGTGCTCCCTGGCCCCACGGGGCCCCCACTGTATCTGCGCCCTCATTGCCCAGCCAGGCGGACTCAAAATCGGGAGCGCTACTCCTCGGGCAACCTGGTCCGAGTGAACTCTGCATTCCGCCTCCATCATGATGCCCCTCAGCTTTCTCAGTTGCTTTCTCAGTTGCTTTCTCAGTTGCTTTCTCAGTTGCTTTCTCTCTACTTTCGTGGACAAATCGGAGCACCTGTCTTGTTGGGAGCGTGTCGCTGTGTAGCGTCCAGTGCCGAAAATGGCAGCGCTCATATCAGCTCTCAGGCTACTCCTCCAGTCCCACTCTTTTCTGTTCCTGCTATCAATGTATGCTTTGCTATGTTTGTATTACGTTAACTGTACGTGTATGCTGTAATGCTCTGTACTGCTTTTTATTTTTGCTTTTATTGTTTATACGTATGACCCATGCTTGACTGCATGTGATGCTGCACTCTGCTTATTTGTACGCACAAGCTGTAATGTTGTCCTATGTATGCTGTCTCACGTCTATGTATGTGCCATGCTTAACTGTATGCTATTTCTTGTCTCTTCACCAACGACCCTGTATGTGCCAAAACCAATTCCGGGTACAATCCACCGTTGTACTTGGCGATAATAAATTCTGATTCTGATTCTGATTCTGATATGGTAAAATACATAAGGGTGCTTCATCTCCGGTTCTCTTTAAGCCTTTGTATGCAAGATTAAGCCAAACAGTTCCATGCAGCCATCTACAGTTAGCAAGGCAGGAGGAGTGATCAGAGTTGTGTCTAGCTAGAGGTGTAGGTGCTGCTCAAGTGTGCAGGCATGACTGTAGGATACAAATGTAGGATACAAATGCATTTAATGCAGTATTAAAATATATGGTCAGAGGCCGTGGACTAATCTTACCTTAAGAAAGGTACCAGCATGAGTGGTTTGTTCCTCCTCTTGCTGGGGATCGGGTAGATGATCAGTCCTTAGAGCAGGATCATATTGCAAAACTTACAGAACTTCTCCTCCTACACTACGAGCTTATCCTGCACTCTGCGGGTTCGCTCTAGCCTGAGGGCAGCCCTGATTCCTCTGTTTCAGTAGTAGTTTTTTTACTATTGCGGCACTTCCCCAGACAGCTACAAGCTCAGTAGCAAGGAGCTCACAACAACCAGTAGATGCTGCAGTGGTCTGCTGCATACAGTTCCACCAATCACTGCTACCCAGAGGTGTGTTTAGTGTTCCTTTAAGTAGTGCATGCTGCAGAGGCTTCCTAGATCACCACACGGTTGCCCCCGTCCACTGCTACGCTCCCGTCTGTGTATGAATGCAGCTGTACTGTGCATGCATGTTTACAGTCCATGCACATGCCGTAGCATAGAGCTGCCCATGTATAGAGGAATGCACGGAGGAAAAATATGTGCTATTGTGTAGGTGAAGACCTTACTCATGCATGTCACGGTCATGCTCATACATGAAAAGGGGCACAGCCATGAAAGCATATTCCACATGTCCTTGTGTAATATGTTTAGAGGGACCCCACACTAGAATGGTGAGCAACATGATGATTGGTGAAGCCTCTGTACTATTCAGAGGCTTCCTTCCACTAAGCTGCTTTAGGTTCACTTAAAGCTTTGTACACACACATGCCTTAATTTGGTCAAGACAGCTTTCAGGGGGCCTTTTCACTAAGAATCTAACATCCATCCCCTCAGTTTGCTTAAAGATGCAGCATGTTGGAGTTGAAGTGGTGGGCATTGTACTGTTGCTAAGCTCAGACCACCATACTAAAAGGTCGGTGGTGGGGGGGGATTAGCTTTTTCTCAGTTTGTTTGAGATTTTTCACAGTGTGCATGTATAAGTGTTTAGAAGTAAAGAAATACAATAGATTCCATACACTTGACCAGTAACCACAAAACCTGAAACAAAAAAACAAAAACAACATCAGATTTGCATTGAGATATCGGTCAAAAATCAGTCAAAGCATCATTTCCTAAAGCTTGAGTGAGCAGAACCAAAAAAGTATGTTTATAACAACAGTTAACTTTAAATATAAAACTTGTTTATCACAATTTCTGAGCCAGAAACGCATTCGTTGGGTTGATTACTCATCTAATTAGGATGCATTCAGATGAGCTCAATTAGTAGAAATGGAACAGAAGCTGCCACTGCCTAGTGATTGGGCTTACTAGAAGAGATCTAGGTGAAAAATGTTGCCATAGATTAATGTGCTGATATATTTCTCATGTACTTAACACATACACAATGTAGTTCAAGGAAATCGTTCTTTACCAGCTATAAAAATAATGGATTGTAGTCTGATGAAGGCGGAATAGCCGAAAGCTTACCCTTATTTTAGTGGGAGGCATCATATGCTCACTCCAACCTGAATTATCACAAATACCATCTGTTTTAAGAAGACAAACTTTTGTTTTGCATAGCAGTTTAGTAAGAGGGCTCTTTGGTCCTTTGCAGCCACTTATACACTCCTAGGAGTTCTGATTCACCATGAGCTTGCTGGATAATCTGTAACTCTGGGTGTCCTACTCCATAGAGCCACATTAATCCATGCCACGCACTGATGAGGATAAACACATCTGAAACAGTCTGTATGCATGTTGGATAATTGTGGCTCTTTACAATTAACAAGCTGACACATCATTACTTTCCAGCGAATCTGGAGGTGTGGTCAGCTTACAGGGACAACAAAGTATGACTTACATATTCAGCAGTGATGCATCATGGGCAGTGCAGTTTCTAGGCTAAAATGCACCCAGGGCGAGGGTGTAAAAATTGCGCCCCTCCCCCCCCCCCCCCCCGAGCAAGGTATGGGAGCCCGCAGTATAGGTCAGCCAGGTCTAGTTGCACTCAGTATAGGTCCCCCCAGTATAGGTAGCCAAGAATAGGTAATCCAGTATAGGTAGCCAGCTATAGGCCCCCAGTATAAGTAGCCAGGCATAGGTGAGCCAGTATAGTTGCCCCGGTATAGGTTAGCCAGGTAGGTGCCTCCAGTATAGGTAGCTAGTATAGTTGCCCCCAGTATAGGTTAGATAGGCTGGTGCCCCCGGTATAAGTTAGATAGGTAGGTGCCCCAGTACAGGTTAGCTAGGTGGGTGCCTCTAATATAGGTAGCCAGAATAGTTGCCCCCAGCATAGGTTAGATAGGTAGATGCCCCCAGTATAGGATAGTTAGGTAGGTGCCTGCAATACAGGTAGCCAGTATAGTTGCCACCTGTATATGCTAGCTAGGTAGGTAGGTGCCCCCAATACAGGTTAGATAAGTGCCCCCAGTATAGGTTTGATAGGTAGGTGCCCTACAGTATAGGTTAGATAGGCAGGTACCCCCAGTATAGGTTAGATAGGTAGGTGCCCCCCAGTATAGGTTAGATTAGGTAGGTTCCCCCCGTATAGGTTAGATAGGTAACTGCCCCCAGTATAGGTTAGATTAGGTAGGTACCCCCCAGTATAGGTTAGATAGGTAGCTGCCCCCCAGTATAGGTTAGATTAGGTAGGTGCCCCCAGTATAGGTTAGATTAGGTAGCTGCCCCCAGTATAAGTTAGATAGGTAGGTGCCCCCCAGTAAAGGTTAGATAGGTAGGTGCCCCCCAGTATAGGTTAGATAGGCAGCTTCCCGCAGTATAGGTTAGGTAGGTCCACCCCCCATAATGGAGGGGGGAGCCGGAGCCGCGGGGAGTGCAGCCCGACCTCTCCCTCCCTCTCCCCGGGCCGCCCTCCGTGCTCCCCCCTCAGACGCAGAGTAATTACGCAGCAGGAAGCAGCGTGTGTATCAGCGTCTATGACGAGAGGAGATCAGCTACGAGTGGAACGCAGGAAAGTGAGTAGTTATGCACAGATTTTCCTGCTGCGTAATTACTCTGCATCTGAGGGGGGGCACGGAGGGCGGCCCGGGTAGAGGGAGGGAGAGGTCGGGCTGCCCTCCCCGCGGCTCCGGCTCCCCCCTCCTTTACAGTGCCCCCCTCACAACAGCGCCCAGGGCGGCGGCACAAACCGGGCCTGATCGTGGGAGACATCAAATACTCACTCCAACCCGAATTAACGTAAATACCTTTTGTTTTAAGAAGGCAAACATTTGTTTTATTTTTTTTAAGCCAATAAATGGTATCATCCTGATTCAAAACTTCTTGTTTTACTGATGGCTAACACAGTACAAAACTCTACTGAAACTTTTGCAGTCATGATAGCTTGTTTTTGGGAGTGACATCCCCCCAAAAAAAACACTCCAAGGTAGAACAACCAATAAAAGATCTTACTCCTTCTAGAATCCTTCTCTTCCATGTACTACTAAAATATAGGAAGGATTAATGCAAATACCACCAAAAAGACCATAAGATGTGCTGAACTTTACTTTCATTTACTGAAATTAATACAACTTGAAAGAAAAACGTTTTATTTTTAATAAGTCAATATTCTAATCTTATAACCGTGGAGAGGGCACATATGGACTTCCACAGGCCAGATGTCTTCTCGTACACAGCGTATTTTGAGTAATGAGTATTCCAGACAGCTTGATGCGGACATCCTTGGACAACCAGGAGTTGACAGAAGCCGCATGTAATTTTCTAATAAATATCACAGCTGAAGTACTTTAAAAATAACTTCCTGCCTCATCCCAACCTATTCCATAACCTGCTGAGAATCCATTTTAATTTGTGACCATATGTCAGAAGATGCTTTCCTTCCTTCTCTGCATCAAATATTTACTGGATCCACGTAAAACATCATTTTTTTTCCTGGATCTTTTCGAAGGTTGAACATCAAATAGCTCATTCTACACAAAGAATATGTGATAATACCTTGCTATTCCCAGGATCATATTTGTCAAAAGGTATTGGCATTAGATTATACTTATCAGCTGCACATCCTTTTCATGACCCACTATTTTCCCAAATCAATATGTAATAAATTTGACATGACATGTAAAGCATCTGTTGCCATCTGCTTTACTTACTCTTACGGCACTTCAGACCCAGCAGAAATAACAAATAAATGTTCCGTGATATAAAATAAAGATCGTTCTGCCATCCCACTTGGGACTGCGAAAAGGAAATTTCTGTTTCAAAAAGATATTGCCTAAGTTCATTGCTATCAGAACTGAGGCTCATCTTCAAAAAATAAATGTATATATTCTGTAATCCCGTCTCCCATATGACATTTCCCTTTACAGCAACTGGAATTCAAAAATCATTTCCTGTGCTCTCTCTGTTAACTATCATGTAGCTATCCTTACTTATAAATGGATCTGGATAACTGTAATTCAAACATACAACACAAAGAAGACATTGCATAGAACATTCACATACATACGCTCACTGGGTCTGATCTATTGATGCTGTGTTAGATGACAATGCACACTGACTGAGAAAACAAATATCCTAAATTCATGTTTTAGAAGTGATGCGCTTGGGTGCAGATATTTGAAAAATATGAGAATAAACTACATTAAAATCAGTTTACAAATGGAAGGTAATGGTGAACTTACTGCCCAATCAATGGCATGATTTGTCTGATTCATGTGAACAAAAAATTGATTGGATTATACTCCACTGTGCTGCAACATGTTTTACCTGCTTCATCAGGCAATTAAAGAAGTCACTGGGGTGTGGTCTCTTTGCACCTTTTCATGAGTGAACACGGCACCAGCAATGGCAGATTATACGTTTGAATTTGAAGGGAGGTATGGCTATTACAGCCATTACAAATACCCACAATTCTGTTTAGTAGTGGCATGAAGGAAATGCAGCTCAGTGGGTTGAGACACAAGCATTTAAAATTTGAAGCAGGTGCAGGGCTAGTCTGTACACAAATACCTCCAATTGTTAGCCTAGAGGAGAGAAATTAGGTAAAATTAAGTATAAGTATCCCTCATAGCTGAAAAGTGGCATACTTGTGAGTTTGAAGGGTCTAAGTTTGTGATAGATATCACAGCATCACTTCCAGCACAGCATCACCGCCAGTGTTGCTTGCAAATTTTCACCAAAGTAATTTTCGCATCAAAAATGCTATTTTCGATTTAGAAAAAAAAATTGTGGAAATACATTGTCCTTTCACAATACGGCAAAAATGTGGAAAACTGTATTTTTGCTGCAAAAATTTGCAAAAAGCACACCATGAAAACTCACAAACTTATTGCACAATTATTTTTGATGGCATTTTCACTGAAAAATCAAATTTAACATCATTTTTATGAAAATTAATGCAAAAAGAATATCGGCATTTTCGTTCCTTACTGATCACCGCCAACCCATCACAGCATAACCACTAGCCAAGCACAGCAACACCCAGGCCAGACAGCCGAGGACAAGACCGAAGCACGGTGAGTGGAATCTAGCTATTTATGTGAAATGCTTCCTATTTATGATATTTAAGTTACACCGGTGCTGGGTTCATGTACATTTGACCCCACTCATGACCACGCCCACTTCCCAGTGCATGGTCACTTCCATTTTTTGCCAAGGCACGCTATGCTACTGTTTGGTTTCCAAGCTTTACAGTTTCAGGTTTGTTACAAAAGTGGTGTTTCACTTTAAGGATAGATTTATGACACATTCATACAAGTGTTATGATTGCCATATGAAATCAATAGAAGTCAGTCAGCAGAAGTCAAAAGAATGAAAGATTCTTAGGTATTTCCCTATTATTAGATTAGGCCAGAGAAGGGTGATCACAAGGACAATGAAAAATCTGTGATATGTGACAAAAACAAAAAGGCACCCATCCAATACCTTCCTATTCTTCCCCTCCATACCATCTTAATACCCATCTCAGGCTAAAAGTATTTTAAAAGAAGTCCACTGGGGCCCAAGATCAAAAAATTGAGAATTTCAGTAACAACAACAGAATCCTCAACATCAGTAAGTCCAGAAGAAGCCAATGGATGACGTAGGTCACACAATTTTGATCTTAATGAAACACAGTTCAGATCAAACAGTGGTATCTGCCGTACACTCGACCATATAGATATCCCACTCACCCTTTTGCCAAACAGAGTCTTCACATGTACATTTCCCTTATAGTGAATTTACTTTCGGGAACAGAAGCATAATGCATGATAAGAAAAAACAGAAAAGGCTATGGAAACACCTTGCACATCTGTTTTGAAAAAAATATATACATGTTTACAGCTGTTTTTGTTTTTTTATTCTGCCTACAGCTACATCTATACATATACATAAGTCAGGATTGTTAGCAATGCATATGCTTTCTTTTTTTAAAAAAAATGCCATTTCTGGTCTTCACCTGAAATAACCCCTGGCCATACACAGCAATCATATTGCTATGAATTATTTTTTATTTCAAAATATATAAAACAAAATGTTAACATTTAAAAGATCACAGCAAATGTTTTGTTGTTCAGGGTCATTTGAAAACTATAAAAATTGAAGCAGGAAACAGGTCCATGAATTGAATACAGTCATATGATAAATATGAGAACCCCTCTCAGCCTGCATAATAATTTCCGTATTGTCAACAAAAAAAGATAACAGTGGTATGTCTTTGATTTCCTATTTCAGCACAATTTTCACAAATAATATCTGTATGGCAGGGTGATGAGAAGGCAGCCACAAACAAAGTCACTTCTTGTATGCAAAAGCTGATTTAGACAAGTCAGATTCATTCTGTAATCCACGGTTCGTTTCCTCCCTAATCAATCGAGCCGCTGATGGCTCGATTAATAATTTTGATAATTTCGATTATCGAAGATAAGGAAGTGCCCACGGGGACGAGCGGGAATCAATCTGTACGGCGGCGGGGACGCGTTAGGCGTCGATCCGGCGGCTAATCGAGCCGCTGGATTGGACCGTGTATGCCCAGCATAACAAAGTGCTCTGAACTGATGAGACAAAAAATGGAGTTGGTAATAACATTAAAGATAACCAGAGCTCTTCCCTCACAAAGCTTTTTTTACTTACCCGGGGCTTTCTCCAGCCCCATAAGCATGGATGCATCCCTTGCCGTCCTCCGGCGATCATCCGTTTAGCGGCAATGAGCCCCGGTGTCTGGCTCAGTGACGTTAGCCGGGATCTTCTGCGCATGCGCAGGATTTCCGCCCATGCGCAGAAGACTAGACTTTAGCTGACTGAGCCAGTTACCGGGGCTGATGGCGGACGAACGAAGGACAACCGGAGGATGGCGAGGGTCGCAACCGTGCTTATGGGCCTGGAGGAAAACGCTTTGTGAGGGGAGATCTCTGGTTCTCTTTAAAGAGACTTTGTAGTCTCATTTTTTTACCTGCTTTTTGTTATATACAGTAATCCTCTTCAGCATTAATGCCCTAGTAGAATCGCCGCATCCCCGTGGAAGATGACAGATTTATTACACAGAGATAGCCCTGCAAAGCTCCCTGGCTCGCAGGGCTTCACTTCCTAGAAGAGGCAGAGCTTTAGGCTGTAGCTCTTCCTCCTCCGCAATCAATTTCTGCTGATTGCCGCTTCTCCCCGCCCCCCGCCTGTCTTCTTTCACTGAGAGGGGCGGGAAGGAGGCGGAGACCCACGGAGATTGATTGTGGAGAGGCAGAGCTACAGCTCAAAGCTCTGCCTCTCCAGGGCAGCAAGATCTGCGACCAGCAAAGTTGTGGAACTTTGCAGGTTGCTTTTTCTGTAATAAATCAACCATCTACTAGGGCATTAATGCTGAAGAGGATTATATAAGAAAAGTAGGTAAAAAATTAGACTTCAGAGTCTCTCTAAGTGCTTTGCATGTTGGAAGAAGAACACCATATTCAAAGAACGTTCCAACACTTGCTATCCACTGCCAAGTTGGTGGAAGCTCCACTATGCTGTGGGCCTGTGTGGCTAGTTCAGAGACTGAGGCCCTTGTTACAGTTGATGTTAGGCAAGGGTTGTGTATTCCAACAAGACAATGGCCCATATGCAATTAACCATTAAAGGGAACCAGAGACGCCGGACATAGCAAAAGAAAAAAAGATTTCATACATACCTGGGGCTTCTTCCAGCCCCATAAGCCTGGATCGCTCCCACGCCGCCATCCTCCGCTTCCTGGATCCGCCGGTACCGGGTCCCGTCACTTCCGGCGTAAGCGGTCAATTGTCCGCATCACAGGGGCTCCCAGCATACCCTTTCGCGTGCGGCTGCGCAGTATGCAGCACTGCGCAGCCGCACGCGTAATGGTATGCTGGGAGCCCCTGTGATGCGGACAATTTGCCGCGTGCTGGCGCCGACTGGCTGAAACTACGGGACCCGGAACTGGCTGATACAGGTAGCGGAGGACGGCAGCGCGGGAGCGATCTGTCCGTATGGGGCTGGAGGAAGCCCCAGGTATGTATAAAATCTTTTTCCTGGCGTCTCTGGTTCCCTTTAAACTCAACTGAACTGTAGAGATTCCATTTGGAAAAAATGGTTGAAATACCTCCATCCAGAATCCAGACACTTAGAAAAGGCTATAGGAAGCATCTAGAGGCTGTTATATTTGTAAAAACTCAACTGGGTATTAAATTCATATTTTCTTTGGGGTGCCCAAATTTATGCATCTGTTTTGTTATTATGCATATTGCATTCCTGTACATTTAATAAATTTAATTTCACTGCAGAAATATTGTTCAGTACAGCATGACATATACAGTATTTATAAGAAAGTTTCTACTTTGAAAGTTTAATTCAATTTACTCAGAAAAAAAAAAAATCAGATACTTGCCTTAAGAGAGGGAAGGCTTAGGATCCCGTTAAGGCTTCCCTCTGTATTATAATGTCCACCATCGCTCAGCGTGCCCCACGGAAGATTAGCGACAAGGCATTGTTGGGGCCGCGCAGCTCCTCATCCTTATTCATGGCCATGCAATAGCCGACTGAGCACGCCCCTGCATGCGCAGTAAGCCGAAGCCGCAGGCTCTGTGCTACCGCGCAAGAGCAGCCATGAATAAGGAAGTGGAGCTGCATGGCCCTGATGTGGAGGGGGCCACGCTCTGCAACGGGGGACTTTAGACAAGCGAGGTAAGCTTCAATAGTTGTGAACCCGAGCTTCGGCTTGGGTTCACTTTAGGAGGCGTCCCCATACTTTTTCACATGACCGTATAATGAAGAGCACTGACATTGTATACATGACTAATATTTCTTGAATAACTTTAATTTTGATAACAAGTGATTGTATGTGCAACAGAGTGGATTGTAACCTCAATTCTGCTACATTGTTTATTCGATCTATTAATGGAATATATGACACTACCAGAAGAATTGTTAGAGTTGGCGATTAATCCATCCAGCACAATATTATTAATTTTCCAAGCTAAGTACCTTGATGACATGTAGTGGTTTAGCTTTTATTTCACACTTTTATAGTACTCATATAAAAAAAATAGATGAATCTGCCACTGCTGCATTCTGGCTCAGCATAAAGTATGCAGTGTAAGCAATACATGGCCTGCACTAGGCCACGCTTACACTTTCTGTATGCTATTAATGTTTTCCGGATATAAATAATATTAGATTATGCAAAAAAAAAAAAAAAAAAAAAAGGAAAGGAAAGGAAGGAAAGGGAAACACTATTAACCAGCTCCAATGTAATTGCCTTGTGTTAGGTCTGGCTTACATTCAGGAATAAGTATCTTGCATCACATTTGCCTAATAACTTTCACAGGCTACTATTTTGTCTGTCCAGGAAATCTGAATTTAAAATTGCTGTTTTTTTCACAGAAAAATAGACAAATGGAAGGAAATATTAACCACTTCGCATCCAGACCTTGTTTTCAACATATTGACCAGAGCAGTTTTGACAGTTTAGCTATGTCCCTATTTAATCAGAAATAACTTTGTCCCTACTTATGACACAGAAATGAAATATATATTGTTTTTTTCAAGACAAACTAGGCTTTCATAGTATGCCATTTTTTTCCTCAAACAATTTTGTTTTCTATGAATTTTAATGGTAAAACAAAGAAAAAAATAGAAAAAACATGTATTTCTCAGTTTTACCAATTCCCGTTTAAAAATAAAAAGTGCTACTGTAGATAAAAAACACACATTTTGTTTGGCTGTTTCTACTGTTTATCACAAAACTTAGATTATGTTCCTGTCACAATTTATGGTGAAGATATTTGATTCTGAAATAATGCTACAAAGTGTGTTTTTCACTATGAATGAGAAAATAAAAGTATTTTTAATGGTAAAAATCAATCTCATTAGCTCAGGAAACTTATATTCCCGTTCACCAATTAGTCCTGCATCAGATAGTGCCAGAAATGTGCACAGGAGCAAGCCCAATCCTGCACAGCACTGCTTCAATACAGGTCAGTAGATTCTACTGACCTGTGGCTTAGATGAAGTCCCAGAGGACGTATATCTACTGACCTGTGGACGAAGTGGTTAAAGGCAACCTAAACTGAGGAGGATATGGATTTTTCCTTTTAAAATAATACCAGTTGCCTGACTCTCCTGCTGATCCTCTATCTCTAATACTTTTAGCCATAGCCCCTCAACAAGCATGCAGATAAGGTGCTCTGACTGAAGTCAGACTGGATTGGCTGCATGCTTGTTTCAGGTGTGTGATTCAGCCTGCAACCAAAGAGATCAGCAGGACTGCCAAGAAACTGGTATTGTTTAACAGGAAACATCCGCATCCCTCTCGGTTTAGGTTCCTTTAAGTAGGGAATGTAGCAGCAAACACTCTTGCCTTGCAGTGCTGGATGCCTACTTCAAGCCAGGCCATCTGGGCCAAGACACCTTCTGCATGAAGTTTGTATGTTATCTCTGTGTTTGCACAGGTTTCTTCTGAGCATTATGGTTTCCACCTACTTTGCAAAAATATACTGATCAGTTAATTGGCCTTAGAATATGATAGGAAACTATGAATATGGTACTTAGGGATAGGTATTAGATTGTGAGGCACTTTATAAATCATTCTTCTTCAAATATTCTTCTGTTACCTAGATGAGCTATAGTGATGGTACTGCCTCCTGCCTCCTAGTCTTTTATGTGTCGTGCTCAGGCACTCTGGCTGGAATGTGCAGCTCTACTTGTGATTTGACAGAAGCTATACACATCCTCTACAGGCCCCCTCCAAGCTCTGTATGAGTCACACACTGAGCTACTCTCAGCCTATCACATGCTGTTAGCAGCCATGTCTTTTGTTTGTAAACACTGTCTAAAACTGGCAATTACAAGCCAGGATTGCAGCAGGGAGTGGCAGAAACAGCACAGAGGGGCCCAGGAGAACATAATGAATAGAATGGTATGGTTTTTATTGTAAGAATTTTAGAGTACAGATTCTCTTTAATGTTCCCTACACAGGTTTACTTTAACAAGACAAGCATTGATATAGATGACCAGATCCATGCAATTTTAATTCTAATAAAAGACATAAGGAGATCTACACATAGGTCATAAATGTACGACTATTCTTGTTGGTTTTATCTCCCTTATTATCTCTTCAGTTAATAATGATTTATGTGGATTTTTGCATTTTTTACCTTTTATTAGCACTTCATCCTCTAGTTTATGGGACATTTGTAATAAAATATTCATTGCTATGCATCAACAAGAGTGCTTCCTCTTCTAAGCCCCACATTCACCTCTTCAATTCTTAAAATTTATGTGGCTGTGCAGCAACTGTGGAATTGAATGGCAATGAAGAAATAAATATCTATGGACAGGTTAATATACTATTCATGCAATGAGTTTAGCTTTCTAATCAATAGACATCAAACACACTGCCGAAACGCTGAATGCTATTGTGCCATGTTTATTAAAACAGTCATATGAACAGAGGGATGCTGGCATGAAATGTGCACATGTACCATATTGTAATTGGGTTCATGGGAATAGTACTCTGAATATTTCACAATGGAAACCTTTACTTGATAATCTATTTCCACTTAAAATATCGCTAGAAAATCAAATTACTTATAGCTACAATACTGAACAAAATGAATATTTGGCTAAACTGTGCCTAAGAAATATATTATTTCTAAACTGGTGGTATTGCTTATCCACTTCAGCCCTCAGTCGTTTTCACTTTATGCATCCGAGCAATGTTCACCTCCTATTCATTAGCCTATAACTTTATCACTACTTATCACAATGAACTGATCTATATCTTGTTTTTTCCGCCACCAATTAGGCTTTCTTTGGGTGGTACATTTTGCTAAGAGCTACTTTACTGTAAATGCATTTTAACAGGAAGAATAAGAAAAAAACTGAAAAAATAATTCATGCCTCCATAATTAAAACCCACATATCGTATTTGCCCATTTATCCCGGTTATTACACCGTTTAAATTCTGTCCCTATCAATGTATGGCAACAATATTTTATTTGGAAATAAGTGATTTTTTTTCCGTTTTGCATCCATCACTATTTACAAGCTTATGATAAAAAAAAAAAGAAATACTTCATCTTTACATGGATATTTAAAAAGGTTAGACCCTTAGGTAAATATTTATGTGTTTTTTTTATTGTAATTTTTTTCTATTAAACATTTTATTTGGGTATTTTTGGGAGGGTGGGATGTAAATAATATTTTTTTTTATGTAAATGTGTTAACTTTTTATTTTTTTTACATTTAGGTGTAGTTTTACTCTTTGGCCACAAGATGGGAGCCATGAGTTTATTTACATTACGTCACTCTAAGCATAACATGTACGCTTAGACGGATGCAGGGGGCCGGAAGAGTCAGAAAAAGCGAGGCTTCTGAGAGAAGCTGTCGCTTTTTCTGCCGGGGAGAGGAATCAATCATCGGGCACCATGGCCCGATTCATTGATTCCTGGGTTAACGATCCGTGGCCAGGAGGACGCGTGCGATCGGCTACGGGAGCGCGCATCGCCTTCTGGACATAGCTACTACGTCCAGAAAGCTTAAATGGTTATAAATAAAGTAGAACTCTCTAGGGCATGCTTTCACAACCTCAGGGTTCCTTGAGTACTCTGCATGTGTTCCTTGGCATTTTCCCCATCATGGGTGTTGGGGGAAGTATGATAGAGAGCACACTATAATAGGGGGTACTGTAAAAAGAAGCACTAAATTGGTGGTCAGAATAATAATGAACACATTTACAAAAAACACTAGAATAAGGAGACATTATAATGAAGGGCACTATAATAGGGGTAGTGACATAAACAGCCACACCAGTTTTTCAAGACCATGCCACCTCAAAATAAATTCAGGGGTTCGTTGAGATCCAACAAGTATTTGCAGGGTTCCTCCAGGGTAAAAAAAATGGAAAGGCTACGCTAGAGTGTTCTAATGTGTTACTGCAATGTACCAATCGTAGGTCAAAGATGCAGCATCTATATATGATGGACTGCGCTACAATCCAGTCGAATTCAAAATGGTAAGACGTGAACAGTAAATGCAGAGAGCAGTAAAAAGCAAGTTCAGAGTTCCTGGATGCACAATGGTGAGTTGACAGTGGATACATGCAGTGCCCTGTCGCGTGCCTGTCAACATGTTCTCACTTCTCACTTCTGTTTATCCATTCCGCTGTTGCCCCTGCCATTGGGTGCTGCGCTGCTGTGGCTACTGCATGGGACATCAACAGATACATAGATCGGTGTCTAAGCAGAAGCAGGCTCCCATTGGATTGAGTTGAGTTGACGCAAGTGGGGTCAACCACTCTATTATATCTTCATTATGCTACAGTTATATGGTATGGGCAAAACCATGTACAAGAAATCGCAATCGTGTCTGGCATCTTGCACTCTCAAAAATCCTATTAGACTGCATAACCTATTGCAACGTTCACAGTACGACAGGTGTGTTGCAGTATAATGACATTCGCACATTATTTATCAGTAAAAGCGAAGCATACTTTTCGACAGTGTGCTTCACTGTATCTGGTGCAGTGCGGGGGTAATGTGCAGTGCTGATTTTCCATTCCATTGAATTCCTGCTGTTACAGAGAACAAAAAGCAACGGCTGCTGTGAACATAACCTTGCAGCTTGTTTCAGAAGGAGCTGGTTGAAGACTGATTATGGGTTATAATCTAGTAAGAGATTAAATAATATTGTTAGAAGAAGACTTTTATAAGGAATTTTCATAGATGCTGAATGTATTTATTGATGTCAGCTGCAAGGATACCTGTTGTTTTATCAGATACCAAAAATCAACAAAACACCTTGAAAATGCTCCAGGCTAATCTATCATTAGTACTGTTGGATCACTTACACAGTGGATTGGTAAATATATGTATTGTTGTTTACAGCCAGTTGTTAAACGAAACATACTGTATATAGCAGCATTAAGAAAGTTTTGAGGCACATAACTCAATGGTTGGCTACAGGACACGTTGTCTGTCTTTACTGTATATGGTTATTTTATTTATGACTTGAGGAAAAGCCTTTGGTTAGAGAATGATTCCATAAGTTAAAACAGACTGAACTCTTGTTAAAATACTAGTTTTCTTATTTCAGGAATGCATGGGCACCCACTGTCACCCCAGCACAACCCCCACTTGCCACGATAAGTATACATGTAAAGCTTTGTAAATGGACATCTGAATGCATTGCACTTGTTGGGCGATAAATGTCATGAGTAGTGCCAAGCTGTTTTGCTCTCCCATTTTTGCATTGTTTGTACTTTGAGCTTTGAGCACACTATGGACTTTGTGGATTGACTTTTGACCATTGTGTTACATTGGCAGCTTTTGGGGCCATAGCTGTTTTGCTTCATGCTGAGTGCTGGCCTGCTTGCTACCTTCCTTTCTTCTTTATAAGCTAAATATGTTATTGGCACTGTTCAAAATAGGATGAATGAACTTGCCAGGGTTTTCTTTCTGAGGCTCCCAATTGTATTATTTAGCATGGGGGAAGGAAGGGTGTAGTTTATCTAGAGTAATGCCTTAATCTGCAATACCTATAGGGACCTCGAGCCATGACAGTTCAGTAACTTTTTTGTCACAATATATAGTGTTGCATGTCATGCTCTATAGACAAATGTAATTAATTTAATCATAAAAGTTTTATTTTAGTGATATCCTCCTCAAAAGGTTTATTTAAATTGTACTTAGCCTCTATTAAGGTGTTGTTTCTTAAAGGGATACTTAAGTGACGTTAAAAAAGGCAGTTTTACTTCTCTGGGGCTTCTACCAGCCCCCTACAGGTGCCCTGTGCCGGTACTCAAGGATCCTCCGGTGACCCGGCATGGCTCTATTTTGCTTGTGTGCATCCTCGTCCACGCTCCTGTCACCGGGAGCAGTCTATGTAGGCGCAGTAGAGATTTTCTCGGGCCGCGCAGTCACAGTGGCTGGCAACAGGCTCAGCTGCCGAAAGCGAAACTGAGCCGCGGCGGGGGACCAGAGGATCCTTGCGTACCGGCCCAGGCACAGGAAGATTGCAGTGGGCTGGTAGAAGCCCCAGGTCAGTAAAACTTCCTTTTAACTTCACTTAAGTATCCCTTTAAGTGATGTACCTCCCTCAGGCCTGCTGTGACCAAGCACTTACATGGATACTAAACATTGAGTCTAACTACAGTAGTACAAAGGAAAAGGTGTTTGGACCATGAGTGAAAAAGGCTTTAAAATGTCACTCTAAATGGAGTCAGTTGTGTGTGGTCCTGTGTTAGTCATGGAGAGAATCTGAAGACAATAGAACAAGAGTTATTTATGTGATATTGTTAATGACTATATCTATATATCAGTTGTCTGGCTCAATGCTACACAAACATACAAATTATAATACAGATATCAAATATCTAAACAAAATTAAAAGTTTTTGAACAGGAGGTCAAAGAGCAGAGTATAAAACAAGTTGAATCCATGTATAGAAAGATTTTCGAGGCAGTGCCATCTTGTGGATGCATATAGGTAGAAGCATAATGTATACTTGATGATGGTGTTTGAATCCTGAGGAGGAGGGAGAGATTGTAAGGAAAAACATTAACTTCATTAAAAAGTATAATTTAACCAAGATGAATATGGTTCCAGGTTAACAATTATGACTAAATGTAAAGGAAAAATTCCAGTACTAAGATACTGATCACCAGTGACAAATGTGCATAAGAGCAGAATCTGAGGATAAAAGGAAAAGAAAGAGAATAAAGGAAAAAAGAGGAATGAAAGGAGTCAAACAATAGATGAAAAGTAGCTGGCACTACAGTGTCCTAGAAAGCAGGGCACATGCTATATGATGGTCGTGTGGCTCCTACTCGAGATGCACAGCATGCTCTTAAGCCGTTAGCCACACTCTGTCATGCAAATGAAGGGAGAGATGGACTGTCAGGCTTCCTGTCTCAGCTGCCCACCTCCATCTTCATTCGTTGGAACGAAAGAAGGAATAAAGGGAAAAGGGGAGAATGGAGGGGAGGAGAAAAGGGAGGGTGGGGCAAGGATGAGGAGGCGGGTAGGGAAAAGGAGGAAAGACTTGTGTTTGCATGTTACTTGGTGCCGCCATTGGCCTGTGGACTTTCTGCTTGCAATTGATAAGGCTATTATAGAGGTGATTGTTCAGGGCTGATAAGCCTGTTTCTGCGTTCCTTCCTGAACTGTATTCACAATACAACAGACTACTGTAGTTACCTGTGACTTGGCCTAGTGAGAGTACCAGTACTTATGCTGTTTGGTCTGAGGGATAACCAGGCTTAAAGCACCCCTGAAGTGAGAGGGATATGGAGGCTGACATATTTTTTTCCTTTTACATAATGCACATTGCCTGGCTGTCCTGCTGATCCTCCGTCTCTAATACGTTTAACCATAAACCCTGAACAAGCATGCAGATCAGGTGCTTTGAGTGAAGTGTTATCATCATCATCATCATCATCATCACTAAAGTTTTGAATAACAAAGTTTTTTTTTCCTACACACCTACCAACAATCTGTCCAACGATCTTCCAAACTTGTCTGTTGGAAGATAAGTTGTGCGTGTGTACAGCTGACAAACAACTAGATGGCCAACTTATAACAGGTTGTTTGCCAGATCCAACCGCTGGATCAACCTGCCCAACTATCATACAGGTTGGAATGTGTGTACAAGTCTTTTGAACAACCGTATTGTTCAGGGTTTATGGATAAAAGTATTAGAGGCACAGAATCAGCAGGGTTGCCAGGCAACTGGTATTGTTTTAAAGGAAATAAATATGACAGCCTTTATATCTCTCTTGTTACAGTTGTCCTTTAAGGCCCTGAAGTCCATAAGATCCTTGCAGCATCTATCTCCAGCATCCTTTGCTCTCTCTCTCTCTCTCTCTCTCTCTCTATCTATCTATCTATCTATCTATCTATCTATCTATCTATCTATATATATATCTATATATATATATATTTATATATCTATCTATCTATCTATCTATCTATCTATATATATGTATATATCTATTTCTCTATCTATCTATATATATGTATATAGCTATATCTCTATCTATCTATATATATATATATATATATATATATGGATATATCTCTATCTATATATATATATATATATATATATATATATATATATATATATATATATCTATATATATATATATATATATATATACACACACACACACACACACACACGCACACGCACACGCACACACACGCACATGCTATATACACAGCATAATCCTCATTTTGTCCAGTTACTGGACTGATATACTTTATTTATCTGAAGAAGATATACTGAACCTGACAATGGTGGTCTCCTTTTCTAATTTCTGGATTTCAATAATCCAGTCTTCCTATCAGCTTCAATTATAATTTGTCCAGTGGATGCTGTTTATAATTGGTAACAGTATACCACTGTGGATGACTCACATATTTTTTTATCCCGTTGGGGTTAATATAGAATATTAGATTTTTTTTAAGTGTGAACATTACATTACATTACAAGATTCTGTATTTATTACACTTTTGTATTCATGTAATATTATTATAGGCGGGGTCCCTCCTAAAGAGAAGCTGTCGGCCATACTATCTCAGAAAAAAACACATATATAATTAGATAAATACTTGCTCTACTTACATAACATATGTATTTCACTATCCACGTTTTGATTTTAGTGATTTTTCTATAGTAAAAAAAGATAATTCCACAGAAAGGACCGGCACCACACGATGTACTTATAGCTCTTAAAGTTTTATTGATGCAAACATGATAGCAACAACCGACCGCTGTTTCGGCCTCCTCTGACCTTTATCAAGTTGCCAAGTGATCATATAACACAAAGTGAAAACACACAGATATATATATATACATATATATATATATATATATATATATATATATATATATATATATATATATCACAATAACCTGCCCACCATGGGGCCCAATGACCAATCAGAAAGACTGGAACGCGGAGGACCTGATGGGAGACTGACCACTTTTGTACAAGCAAATGGCATCAAAGTATTTTAAAATGTCACTCACCAATCAGAAAAAGTAGGTAGTTCCTCTCTATGTATACAGCATAGTGCCATCCATGGAGGTGAGCGGTGTGACATCAGAGTCATGTGACAACTCACATGACTCAGTCAGCTGACACCACCAGCCAATCGTATGCGACTATACCATCGCATGCGACCAATTATATGCGCCCAGTTCATCACACCAAACAATAAGCCATAGCCTCTGCATCACAGCGGTGGGTAGTGCAAAGCGGCTGAAAGTCTGCCTATGTAACTAAGTAACACAGATGCACTAAATAAAAACAAAACCGCAGCACTCACCCCACCACCCTGGAGTTAAAGGAGAACACTCCTAGTCTCTTCAACCAGCCTTACATGATGGTCTGAAATACAAAAAGATGAAAAATACATAAAACTACAAGAAAGATAAGAACAGTACATATAAATATAGAGATACAACGGTAGGGACCGACATCCATTATACACAAAATCCCAGATCCAACTCTCTATTGAGTCCTGCTCTCCCCATGGCATCCAATCACCTGATCGTTGTGACCCCTAAGAACCGGAGTGAGGACCTTGGCACACCAACACCTTCTATTGGAGCCGGTGGTGGTGCTCCTGGACACTTGTTAAACAATATAGTAAAAAAAGAGAAAATCCTTCTTAGGATTCTCCATTTTAACTGTGTCTATCTTGAAGCCTGCGTTAGTTAAGTCTGAGGGGAAATAGAAAAAAAGACAACCCAGCATGCCCTACAACTTCCTTTGTGCGGCAATGTACCAAATAAGAGTCAGGGAAACTGGGGAATGATCATTTATTAACAAGAAAAGTAATAGGGATTTTTAACTTTTCGATTGCCAGGTTAGCATCCTTATTACTTATTTACAAGATACAAATAAAGAATTGATTTTTGATTTAATGCCCAACAGTTACTCTGTAAAGTTAAATCAATCTAATGGAAAAAAGAAAGCAAGCAATGTTCTGATCTTGAAGGTATGTGTTTTATCTATATTTGTTTTGTACTGTTTCACAAATGTCATGAAGTCGAAGCCACCCATTTTCCTTTTGTACCAAATAAAAAATAAAACAAAAAAAAAAAAGAAAAAGAAAGGAAGAAACTATATCAGCGACGAAAAACCACATTACAATTTCCTGACAAGCTCTGAGGAAAAGAGAGGAGAGGTGCACTATTGCACATGCATCAAAAGGTCAAACATAAAAACAAATCTATGAAATTAATTTATGTTTCAAAGTAGCATTGGGCTCCTATAATTTAATGCCAGGTCCATAGTTTGTCTACTAGCCTCCTAAGTTCTCTGTGTAAGCTGTATTTCTGTTAGATCTGTAGACTTAGAAATCTGAGGTGGGTGGAAACCCCATTTAAGAAATATCTAATAAAATATGTTAAAATAAACTGGATTTCTTTATTCTATCATTATTCTAGAGGGTGGTTCACCTCTAGGGCTCGATTCACTAATGGGGGCTAAGTGTTAGCACGGCTGTGAAAAGCCGCTTTGCACCTGCAAACTACTTAGGACCCAAGTTTGCACGTGCAAAGCCTTAACACGCGAGTTAGCACGTGCAAAGCCTTTACACTCGAGTTAGCACATGCAAAGCCTTTACACTCGAGTTAGCACATGCAAAGCCTTTACACTCGAGTTAGCACATGCAAAGCCTTTACACTCGAGTTAGCACATGCAAAGCCTTTACTCTCGAGTTAGCACATGCAAAGCCTTAACACTCGAGTTAGCACATGCAAAGCCTTAACACTCGAGTTAGCACATGCAAAGCCTTTACACTTGGGTTAGCACATGCAAAGCCTTTACACTCGTGTTAGCACATGCAAAGCCTTTACACTCGAGTTAGCACATGCAAAGCCTTTACACTCGGGTTAGCACATGCAAAGCCTTTACACTCGTGTTAGCACATGCAAAGCCTTTACACTCGAGTTAGCACATGCAAAGCCTTTACACTCGAGCTAGCACATGCACAGCCTTTACACTTGAGTTAGCACACACAAAGCCTTTACACTCGAGTTTGCACGTGCAAAGCCTTTACACATGAGAACTGAATTATCACGCTTTAGTGCATTGAGCCCATTGATTTCAAGGCTTTGCACATGCAAACTAGGGTGCTAAGTAGTTTGCACATGCTAACTAGGGTGCTAAGTAGTTTGCACATGCTAACTAGGGTGCTAAGTAGTTTGCACATGCTAACTAGGGTGCTAAGTAGTGTGCACGTGCTAACTACTTAGCACCCTAGTTTGCATGTGCAAAGCTTTTAGGCGTGATAACTGAGTTATTATGCTTTTGTGAATTAAGCCTCTAGTCTATGAGGCTTCATTAGTTGAAATAATTCTAGGACGCAGTAAAGTCTGTACGATAGTATGATAATACTTTACATTTCCAGTTCTGGCTTTTGTGAAATTTTTTTTACATAGTTATCTTATATGTGTTTAATAATGTTGTTGAGCACTATCTATATGAATGTTTATAACATTTCTGTTAAACAAAAAAAATTGGGGCACCGGGGATAGCCGCTAGTAGAATATCTGTACATTACTGACATTCTACTATTGGGGTCTGGCTAATTCCAACAGTAAAACATTGGTAATTTTTACTAAATATTTTACTATCACCTAACGTGACTCTGTTCTCACTGGAACCCTACCTCTAGCCATGCCTGACCCTACCTACCTATCTGTACTGATGTAACTGGAATGTTAAACAAAATGTTAAAAACTCTGCTGTGGATGCTGAAACCTAATTGTTAATTCCATCCCTTTCCCTCTTTAAGGTGGATCTGAGACAAACTTTTGCTGCCTTCATTTTTCTGCCCCTTACATATAGTTTATTGAGCATTCTAACCCCCAAATGCTTTTTTTAATTTTATTTATTATCTAATTGCATGTAAATGAATGTATCCACGCCCCCAGCTCCTCCAGCACCTAGGCATTCTGAGTCCCATGCTGCAAGTGCTCATGGGAGCTCAGCCTGGGGAGAAGGAGGCTTTTGCTGAAGCATGCATGAGATTTCAAAGGTAAGTGGGTGGACTCGGAGAGAGGAGGAGAGGGGAGTGGAGTTTTTACAGGCTGAGGGGAGGAGATGCAGAGCAGCCTGCCTGTGTAATGATGACAAGCAGAATATGGTAGCTCTCGTATCACAGGAAGAAATAATCATAGAACATCACAAAAAAAGAGAATTGGCTCTTGGGTGCATACAAAAAACTCTTATTATTTATTTATTCAAAAAAAACCTTTATCAAAAGACATAACCAATACAAAAAATACATACATGTTAAAATGAGTCACCCCACACTCATGATAACCTGAAGGAGGCTGCAGTCCTCCAAAATAACAAAGTTCCTGGTACTGATGTGCACATGAAGTGATCTTGAGCGAGTAGCAAGTAGTAAAAAACTTTACTATACAGCAGATCCAAGTGCAGCTTCCAAAACGGTAAACAGCAGTTATAGCAGCACAAAAGAAGCAGAGCATGAAGTCTTTACATGCAAGGCTAGCAGTAATTGGGATGAGTTCCTAGTATTTATAGCTTATAAATTTGCAAGATGAAGTAAGGCAAAGCAAGCGCAGCGCATAAAGCCAATTGTCACTAGATTAGTTCCAGATTTCAGACAAATTTTGTAGCAACAGGCTCATCAGAAATGGCTGTTGCAGCATTCCTCCATACGTTCCATAATCCCACTCACAGATTTGGATGAGAAGGAAAACTTCTATCGTGACAAAAGACTCCAGAAGACCCAATTGCAGTCCATCAGGAGATTGCATCAAAAGTTTGTAAGCTAAGCAATGTTCACAAGACAGCATTCAGCTCTTCATAGTTCACATGAAGCTCTGCATAATCCATATAGTAAAGCTCTTGCACATAATACAGCTATAGTGAGACAGCCAGGGTTTCCATAGTTACCAGTCCTTAGTATCTATACTCCAGGTTATGAGTAGAATGATGGATGTGTGACACAGGGCGCCAGATGACTCTTACGACATGTTTCGCTGATGCCTATGTCAGCCTCTTCAGGTAATGGCGCAAGTAGCAGGTTGCTTTGCGAGGCATGCCAGAGCCTCCATAACTGAACAAATATGCGCCGCCCCCTCGTCCTCTCCACTTGTGCAGCCAATCGGCAGAGTTCCATGTAGCGCCTGACGTCACATCCAGTTCCCCCCCCCTCCGTACACCAGACGTGGGAGGCCGGACAAGATACGTCAGGCGTGTCACGGTGGAGTGCACGGAAGTCCGCTCCCCATGGCAGCCTCCACATGCCACTCAAGCCCGCATGTCCAAGAGGCCGTCCACAGGGCAATATTGTTAGACGTCAGGCACTCCACCTAGAGGCGCCGCTGTAGTTTGCAGCGCAATTACTAGTGGTGTCTACCGTGACGGAGAGGAAAAAGAGAAAGGCAGGCGGGGCAAAAATGAAAACATAATCCAATTAAAATTCATGAATCATAAACAAAGACACTGAATAACTTTAACATGGGCAAACATAGCCGAGGGACAAATACCATCACATACACACCATACATGTGTCCAGGTGATTCATACATGCCACTGGGCAGAAAGAAGCCCAAAGAACAGGAGAACATTTGAAGCCTAGTATAGTATATAGTGTATCTGACAATGGGAAACATTAATAAAATAAAAAAAGAGTGGGTATTCACAAACCACCTTATAAAGCTTGAATGTGGTGGGTCCACCTGCCAGTAAGGTGACTCCACTTCCAGAAGAAAAAATGGTATAGGTGGGGATATTATGAAAACCAAGTGCCCAAAATAATACAACAATTAAAAAAAATTATTAAAAAAAGCAACAGACAAAACATTTCGTGTGTATCAACCTGCTTCCTCAGGTCAATAAACAGCATCTCATCTCTAAGTGCAGCATGGCTCAGAGTGCTTGTAGGGGGTTCAGCTACATTTGAAGAACCTCCTACATGTTTCACCTCCATGAAGGTGGCTCATCAGGAGTGAAGTAAAGTGCAAGGGGCTAATGTAAAATGCACTTTTCAAACAAGAAATAAGTCATTTCTGTACAAATTAATCCCATAGTAGCAGAATTTTGGCTAGAGATATAGCCAAGGTGCATCACTGTTAAGACAATGCAGGGCCGGGCCGAGGCATAGGCTGGAGAGGCTCCAGCCTCAGGGCGCAGTGTGGGAGGGGGCGCAGAATTCATTCAGCTGTCATTCCTAATTGTGTTTGAAGCAGAAAGAAATAAGAAAAGGGGATACATGGCAGTGACTGCAAGCCAGATTACTAGATATTAAGGTGTTGGGGAGGTTGTGGGCCCTGTGGCGCCTCTTAGTCTAATAGCAATCAGTGTGTGATGGCTGGGGTGGTAGAGATGGAGGGGCGCACTTTGGTGTCTCAGCCTTGGGTGCTGGAGGACCTTGTCCCGGCTCTGAGAGTATGTGTTGAGGCAAAGACCTGAGCCTCAGGACAACATCACTAGCGATACAAGCCAAAAGCTTTTGTTTTTATTTCATTTAAATAAAAAACAGCTAAAGGACATACACAGTAAATCTGCTATTCTCCATTAACAATTAGCAAAATAGGTTTCCTATATTGCAAATTTCCAAACTCAGGCAGGAAAAGGAGAAACTAAGACAAAGTAAAAAGCTATTGATCAAATACTGTAGTTAAGAACTAGTAAATCAACCATAATTTAGGGGGGATTTGATGTCCTCCCCTTCTCCCTTGATCAGATATCGTATAGCTTTATTTTTCCTTATATAATGACTTAAGTTCAACTTTAATACTTTCCTTAATTAAATATTTCAGCTGTCCTTTTTGCTGTTGAGGATATACCATGACAGGCTCCAGCAGTGACATTTTTGTGACATCACAGTGGTCCTATCTGAGAGTGTAAAACCACGCTTAGTGGTACAATATCCTCTGACAGACCTCTGAAGTGACAGAATTATATTAATTGCAGCATGCTTTAACAACCATACTGAAATTCAGAAATTCACTTCAGCTAGAATTAATAATAAAATGAAACACTGGAACTACTTTGTGAAGTGAAAATAGCCACATCACTGATTTAAAAAATAAATTCCTGTCTTAGTTTTCGAAAAATGAATATTTATGCAGCACTAGAAAACAGAACTATAATTTTAATGTTATAGATGCTTTGCTATGAAGAAGCCAGGCAGGGGGTTTTCCTTTGGAGCTGGTTTTTAATGATATGATTGTTGAATTGCAAGAAAACTAGGCCAAGGAAAGTTTGTTACTCTTTATGTCACTTCATAACATTGCAACAGAATGTCTTGACCTACTTAAAGAGTATCTCTGCCCTTTGGAATAAAAATACACACCCTGTCATGCTAGACTCTGGCTTAATGCTGCAGTATCAAGGGGTCTCGGCATTCAATTTTCCTGTTGGCAGAAACGGCAATCAGAATTCTGTGGAAATATTATCGCAACTTGTAAATTTTAGCCCAATTGCGGAACTCGGAAGCATTGGACCAATCAGAGAATGGAGAATTTTTACACGGAAATCAGATTACGGTGGTAATTTTAGGGCAATCAGAAGATTTTTGAAGTATTAGGCCAATCAGAGAATGTAGAGGCTTTCTGCAACTGCCAATCAGAAATGCGGTTTCTGCATAATAGCGAACATCAGCAATGAATAGTGGAATCCACCTTTTCTGATTATTTTTTTTTTACCAATAAACTAACTTTATTGACTAAAGGAAATCACAATCTTCAGAAATATGCAGAAACTGGAAATCAGAAAATTAGATTTTTACGGAAATCAGTGGAATCGGAAAATCACTTTTTGGAAAGTTGACATTTTGTCAAAAGTGGAAATCAGCATTTTTTTTCACTAGGTCTTTATTGCAGAGAAAGCAAAGGTAACAGGTTTTTTTACATTACATCATATACAGTGGGATGCAAAAGTTTGGGCAACGTTGTTAATCGTCAAGATTTTCCTGTATAAATCCTTGGTTGTTACGATAAAAAATGTCAGTTAAATATATCATATATGAGACACACACAGTGATATTTGAGAAGTGAAATGAAGTTCATTGGATTTACATAAAGTGTGCAATAATTGTTTAAACAAAATTAGGCAGGTGCATAAATTTGGACACTTGTCATTTTATTGATTCCAATACCTTTAGAACTAATTATTGGAACTCAAACTGGCTTGGTAAGCTCAGTGACCGCTGACTGGTAAATACACAGGTGAATCCAATTATAAGAAAGAGTATTTAAGGGGGTCAATAGTAAGTTTCCCTCCTCTTTTAAATTTCTCTGAAAAGTAGCAACATGGGGGTCTCACACCACTGTGTGTGTCTCCTATATGATATATTTAACTCACATTTTTTTTCCTAACAACCAACGATTTATACAGGAAAATCATGACAATTAACAACGTTGCCCAAACTTTTCCATCCCACTGTATATGCAAGTAGAAAAGTCCTGCAACCATTTTCAAAATTTCAGGATGTAATGAGAAAAAGAGACGAAACATCAAACCCAAAAAACAGCAATTATACAAAATGCCAATGAATAATTGTACATAAACAGCAGTAAAACTTAACGCATTGCCCTCCTTTCTGACCATATACAAGATGAGTCCTATATAAACAGTTGCCCGCCAGCAAATATAAGGTCTATATAAAAATAACTGCTTATGTATCAGTAAACATTTTTGATCTAGACCATGCTTTCCAATCTGCATGAAATGTAACCTTTGAACTATAAATAGTATGATATATGAAATCCATTCCTCAACTCTACTTAATAACTGGTCAAAGGACACCGAAAGTTGTTTCCAAATCCATGCAGCAGCTCATATAGCTGAGCAGATAATTGTATAGTACACCTGCCTCCTGGCTACGCTAGAATTGGGGGCAAATACAAGAGGCTGTGAGGGATTGAGTTCCATTTGCATTGATATCAAAGTGCCCACACCGGTTTTCAGTATATCCCAAAGAAGCTGCATGACAAGACACGCCCAGAAAATGTGAAGAAATATCCGTCTTCCTGACAGCCTCGAAAACAAGATGAAGACAATGTTGGGAAGATCTTATGTAGCAGTAACGTGGTGTAAATCATCATTTTCACCATCCCTAGCTCCATCCAGCTACCTCAGTGAGAACCATTTAGCTTGAGTAAAGGTTTAAGTGATCATGCAATCACGAGAAGAAAGTTGTCTGGCACTGTAGCTTTTAATAGAAAATCGTTGCAAGTGTACAGAGTAAATGATAAAGTGCAGTATCAAAGCAGTTTGGTTCATACATGAACAATAGGTGTACTTATCGTGCAATCTTGCTGGGGTGGAGGAGATGGCTGTGGGCGCCAATGAGTGCCCGGCATTACTACTGTTTCGCAAGTAGTTTGAACCTAGCTTCTTCGGGGGCCTATGTGCATGGCTTAAGTGATGCTGTTTAGGAATATCAAATGGCTTTGGGAATATCACAACCCAATTAGAACCCAAATAGCACATTATCTAATAGTTTGCACCTAGCGAAAATCAATGCATCATTAAAATCTACATTGAGGGCTCGTTCACACTAGAGGCACTTTGTGACTTTTTTTAAGCGCTGGCGATTTTTCAAAATTGCTCTGAAAGCGCTTGTGCAATGATTCTCAGAGTTCACATCTGAGCGGTTCATTTCCGATCCGCTCTGAAAAACATGTACCATTTTTGAGGTGATTTTGCCTCAATAAAAGGTATAGGAAAAACGCACAACGCTCACAAAATCACTTTGTGCAGTGATTGCGTTCGCGTTTTTAAGAATAAATACAGTATGTTTATTCTTTTCCAGGTCGAAGAGTTCACTTCCTGACTTGCATCATGGAGTGAATTAAAAAACCGCTCAGGAAAAGCGTTTAGAAAAGCACTTTTCACAAAAACGCAACGCCCACCCAAGCGCCGTAAATCGAAAAAAGTAACATAAAAAAGGCGAACGCTAACGCAAGCGGAATGCAATTTGACGAAGCCTGACACTGCTTTTTCCTGTGTAGAGTATATAGAAATGCATTCCACATTTATATGAACTTTCACTGAACAATTACTTCTGCTAGTTGCATCTTACACTACGAGATTGTGTGCTATTTAGATTCTGACACTGCTGAAGCCAATACCCAACAAAACTGATAGTACATTTAAGTGTGTGCCTGCAGCTAACTTGTAAAGTGTACCCGAGGTGATATGTGGCATGATGAGATAAACATGGCTATGTACAGTGCAAAACATACTAATACCCAGGCTGTTTTACTTGTTTTATTTTGCTGCCTGACAGAGTTAATTTTTAGGCATGGAAGTGACAGCTTCTGTCTTGTTGGTACCTTGCCGGGAATATAGTAAACTTCATTGATAAGCAAATTACAGCCATAAAAGTTTTACTTTCAGAATACAACTTCTGAGCTCAGGGTAGATGTAGAAAAAGGTCAATAGATCATGTATTTTCCTTTAGGGACGCTTCATAGTCTGGCACTGAGCAGAGACAACAGAACATTCAATCTACTTAGTAAACGATTATATATAAAATAAAAACCATTGGATATCTTTAAAAAAGTCATTTTTTAGGAGTAGGAGGATAAATACAATTGTTTATTGCATCCGTTTATTTTCACCTCAATTTCACTTTAAGGAGGCTGCTTGTTTTAGTTGTACTGAAAAGGCCTGCATTGCTGAAAAAAATCTATTTATGTTTTTGATGTGCACAATTCTGTTTATTACATATTGTTCTCAGCACTAGTTATGCGTTTTCTCTCAATTGCTAATAAACTTTTGCTATAATGTCTTGACATATTAAGAATAAGAAAAGCCATGAAAGGACTGTTACAGTGTAGTGAGCTGCAAATAGAAAAGGTTACTTTTAATCACTCTGCGGCTTTGGAAGCTATAACTTATGAAGTCATTGCATATGCTACGGGCATGACTGGCTAAGCAATAATGAGAAATGCAGAAAGTTATGTTATATATATAAATTAAATGTATGTAAACATGCACATATTGAATCATTAAAAGCATACCTCCAGGTATGCACAGCATCCTCAATCTGCATTAATTACCCTATAAATTATGTTTTTAATAAGCGCCACAGCTTTGTATTATGGAAGCCATGGTGTACTATACAGTAATAATGTAAGCATATTGGCAAGCCAACCATTTGATTTATCTTACCTGCTTCCATCAACAAATTCAGCGTGATTGAGAACTCTGTCATTCTGTGTGATGACTATAGCTATTGAATGAGTGTGAAGGCAGGGCAAATTCATTTAGACTGACAAAATGATACAAGGCGTCTTGCCCTGCAATTTTTCTACTGCATGTTTTAAACTTGAGACTATGCTTACAAGGACCTTGTAACACTTGGCTGTCTTAATTTTTTTTACCGTTAAAGAATAAACTAGTTGAAACTACAGCTTGAATCATTAAATATGTTTAAAGTCTGGCTCTAGGCATATTAGCCACCACAGCTTTCCTAGTACTATCTGATATTAGAAGTGGAATTGTAGTATAGCAAAGCAAGACTTGTCTGCCAATTCCTTATTGCCTATATAATTATCCTAGGTGCCTTTGTCCCAAAACAATACCATTTATGTAAAAATCACAATACCTCCCTTATTTTGTACTAAGTTAATACTGAAAGTAGACATTTTGTTTGTTTTTCAAACAGAAAGCATCTCCAAGCTTAGTCGACAAAGAGCTCAAATGTTTTATTTTGTGACTCAAAGACTCTGCAGCTAAATGTCATGTTTTAAATGTGTGCTCATGTATATATGGTTATATAACTTGGGCAGACTTAATCTGAAAATATTAACAGGGCTCAAAAGGGAAGTTCACATTACTTTGTACTGCTTCACAGTGGCGTACCTAAAGCATTTGACACCTGATGCTGGAGAGGAGTGAGCGCGGCATGCTAAGCGCGCCCCGTTGAGTAATGTCAGGTATAGGTGCCCCCACTATAGGTAACCTGGAATTGTTGCTCCCAGTATAGGTAGTGTAGTATAGCCACAATACACAGTGTTTCCCTACAAAATACACATGATGCAGCAGTGTTTTGCCAAAATATATACAATGTATCAGCGATTAGGTAGCCAGATAACCTCCCTTTTGCACAGGTATTCAGATGAACCCCCCATTTATAGTATAGGTGGCTAGATAACCCCCCATTTATGATAGGTCACCAACATGACACCCAATTACATTATATATTAAAACTACTAATAAGACAAGCTTTTAGTCTACTAAGATAAATCACAAAGTGATAGGCTGGCCATGCCATCTTAATGCTATTTACTTAAATAGCAGCCCTCCAGTGAACTGCGCACTACATCACAATGTTGGGTAACTAATTCAGCAGTGTTTGGGTTCAGGTTCTGTTCTAACCTTAACATTTTTGGTTGTTTGGCTTATCAAATCAAACATGTCCATGTTTCATCAACACTACTTCTGTGCAGTGTTGCCAACCTTTCACATTATTTTTTACTGACAAATACCTAAAAATGTACTGGCAAAAGATTTTTTTACCGATAAAATCGCGGCACAGGGGGCCGGAAAAATGGGCGTGGTCATGCAACAGAATGTGGGCGTGGTCATGGGTGGGGCCAAATCTACATGATTTTAGTATTGCTGTAAAAGGACTGCCAGGGAAGTTTGAGCTCTGCCATAGTGTTTTCCCCCCTTCCCCCAAAATACATGTAATCTTACAGTATTTCACCAAAAATCCACGTAATCTGGCAGAGGTTCTTCTAAAATACAGATAATATGGCAGTGGCTCCCAAAAAATAGATGTAATCTGGCAGCAGCGATTCCCTCAACATACACATAATCTGGCAGCAGTTCCCCAAAATACATTTAATCTGACAGCAGTGGTTCCCCAAAAATAGGTAGACCCAGGTCTATATGTGTCCCCAGAATAGGTGGCCAGGGGTATAGATGTCCCCAGAACAGGTAGCCAGGGGGAGAGATGTCCCCAGAACAGGTAGCCAGGGGTATATGTGCCCAGTATATGTAGGCAGGGGTACAGGGCTGGTTCTAGACTGGCACATATGAGGGGGCAGTCAAATGGATAGGGGGCAACATGTTCGAGGAAATTCGCGACGACGACAGTGGGCATGGCAAGTAAATGCACATAATGAGAGATTGCGTTTCACCAGTAAATGCACATAAGAGACAGTCTTTCACAAGTAAATGCACGTAATGAGAGACAGCTTTTCACCAGTAAATGCACGTAATGAGAGACAGCTTTTCACCAGTAAATACACGTAATGAGAGACAGCTTTTCACCAGTAAATGCACGTAATGAGAGACAGCTTTTCACCAGTAAATGCACGTAATAAGAGACAGCTTTTCACCAGTAAATGCTCATAATGGCAAACAGCCAGCATCCTCAGTATATGTAGCCAGGGATATATGTGCCCAGTATATGTAGCCAGAGGTATATGTCCCCAGTATATGTAGGCAGGGGTATATGTGCCCAGTATATGTAGCCAGAGGTATATGTCCCCAGTATATGTAGCCAGGGGTATATGTGCACAGTACATGTAGGCAGGGGTATATGTCCCCAGTATATGTAGGCAGGGGTATATGTGCCCAGTATATGTAGGCAGGGGTATATGTGCCCAGTATATGTAGGCAGGGGTATATGTGCCCAGTATATGTAGGCAGGAGTATATGTGCCCAGTATATGTAGGCAGGAGTATATGTGCCCAGTATATGTAGGCAGGGGTATATGTGCCCAGTATATGTAGGCAGGGGTATATGTGCCCAGTATATGTAGGCAGTGTATATGTGCCCAGTATATGTAGCCAGAGGTATACAGTGGAGGAAATAATTATTTGATCCCTCACTGATTTTGTAAGTTTGTCCAATGACAAAGAAATGAAAAGTCTCAGAACAGTATCATTTCAATGGTAGGTTTATTTTAACAGTGGCAAATAGCACATCAAAAGGAAAATCGAAAAAATAACCTTAAATAAAAGATAGCAACTGATTTGCATTTCATTGAGTGAAATACGTTTTTGAACCCCTACCAACCATTAAGAGTTCTGGCTCCCACAGAGTGGTTAGACACTTCTACTCAATTAGTCACCCTCATTAAGGACACCTGTCTTAACTAGTCACCTGTATAAAAGACACCTGTCCACAGAATCAATCAATCAAGCAGACTCCAAACTCTCCAACATGGGAAAGACCAAAGAGCTGTCCAAGGATGTCAGAGACAAAATTGTAGACCTGCACAAGGCTGGAATGGGCTACAAAACCATTAGCGAGAAGGTGACAACTGTTGGTTCGATTGTTCAAAAATGGAAGGAGCACAAAATGACCATCAATCGACCTCGCTCTGGGGCTCCATGCAAGATCTCACCTCGTGGGGTGTCAATGGTTCTGAGAAAGGTGAAAAAGCATCCTAGAACTACATGGGAGGAGTTAGTGAATGACCTCAAATTAGCAGGGACCACAGTCACCAAGAAAACCATTGGAAACACATTACACCGCAATGGATTAAAATCCTGCAGGGTTCGCAAGGTCCCCTTGCTCAAGAAGGCACATGTGCAGGCCCGTCTGAAGTTTCCCAATGAACACCTGAATGATTCTGTGAGTGGCTGGGAGAAGGTGCTGTGGTCTGATGAGACCAAAATAGAGCTCTTTGGCATTAACTCAACTCGCTGTGTTTGGAGGAAGAAAAATGCTGCCTATGACCCCCAAAACACCGTCCCCACCGTCAAGCATGGGGGTGGAAACATTTTGCTTTGGGAGTGTTTTTCTGCTAAGGGCACAGGACAACTTAATCGCATTAACGGGAAAATGGACGGAGCCATGTATCGTGAAATCCTGAACGACAACCTCCTTCCCTCTGCCAGGAAACTGAAAATGGGTCATGGATGGGTGTTCCAGCACGACAATGACCCAAAACATACAGCAAAGGCAACAAAGGAGTGGCTCAAGAAGAAGCACATTAACCACTTGCCGACCGCGCACTCATACCGCGCGTCGGCAAAGTGGCAGCTGCAGGACCAGCGACGCAGTTCTGCGTCACCGGCTGCAAGCTAATTAATCAGGAAGCAGCCGCTCGCGGGGGGCTCCGTGAATAGCCTGCGGGCCGCCGATCGCAGCTCGCAGGCTAAATGTAAACACAAGCGGAAATAATCCGCTTTGTTTACATCCGTACAACGCTGCAGCAGCGTTGTACCAAATCAGCGATCCCTGGACAATTAGCGGCCGGGGGTCGCTGTCACATGACAGGCTGGAGCCTGTTATAGGCTGCACAGGACAGATCCGTTCCTGTGCAGCCTCGGATCTCCGGGGAAGGGAGGGAGGACAGGGAGGGAATTTCGCCGCGGAGGGGGGCTTTGAGGTGCCCCCCCCCGCAACACCCAGGCAGGCAGGAGCGATCAGACCCCCCCAGCACATCATCCCCCTAGTGGGGAAAAAAGGGGGGCGATCTGGTCGCTCTGCCTGCACCCTGATCTGTGCTGGGGGCTGTAGAGCCCACCCAGCACAGATCAGCAAAAACAGCGCTGGTCCTTAAGGGCGGGTAAAGGGTGGGTCCTCAAGTGGTTAAGGTCATGGAGTGGCCTAGTCAGTCTCCAGACCTTAATCCAATAGAAAACCTATGGAGGGAGCTCAAGCTCAGAGTTGCACAGAGACAGCCTCGAAACCTTAGGGATTTAGAGATGATCTGCAAAGAGGAGTGGACCAACATTCCTCCTAAAATGTGTGCAAACTTGGTCATCAATTACAAGAAACGTTTGACCTCTGTGCTTGCAAACAAGGGTTTTTCCACTAAGTATTAAGTCTTTTATTGTTAGAGGGTTCAAAAACTTATTTCACTCAATGAAATGCAAATCAGTTGCTATCTTTTATTTAAGGTTATTTTTTCGATTTTCCTTTTGATGTGCTATCTGCCACTGTTAAAATAAACCTACCATTGAAATGATACTGTTCTTAGACTTTTCATTTCTTTGTCATTGGACAAACTTACAAAATCAGCGAGGGGTCAAATAATTATTTCCTCCACTGTATGTGCCCACAATAGGTAGCCATTTGCCCCCCCCCCCCCCAGCAGGAGGACAGCAGCGCAGTGGAGGGAGAGCTGTGGCATCAGCGACGGAGAAGGGGGGCAATCCCCCCCCCCTTCCCTCACCTTAGTGCTCTCCCTCCCTCGCTGTCCCCTCCTGAACTAAGTGATGAGTGACTGGCAGGCGGCAGCTAGCGGAACTTACCTGCGTCTCGTTGCTGGCGCTGGATGATTTGCCGCTACTCTGGTCAGTCCAGACCAGAGCAGCAGAACTTCCGGTGCTTGGAGCGAGACGGAAGGTAAGTCCTGCCCGCTGGCAAACGCCACTCGGCACTTAGTTCAGGAGGGGACAGCGAGGGAGGGAGAGCACTAAGGTGAGGGAAGGAGGGGGAGATTGCCCCCCCCTTCTCCACCGCTGCCCACAGCTCTTCCTCCACTGCGCTGCTGTCCTCCTGCAACAGGGCGGGCGGCCAATAGGCCGCCCTTACGGACGCTGCTGAATTCCTTATGGAATTCACGGGCAGCTTATTTTGTATTAAAATTTACGGGCTGCCCGTACATTTACGGGCGGTTGGCAACACTGCTTCTGTGACACAGGACCACCAGACTATTTCTAATTTGAAGTGCTACACAAAACTTTCCTTCTGACACTTGTATGTCCCAGCTGCCGAAGAGCAGTAGAAGTTTATTTATTTTTTTATGTTAAGTGACTAAAACGTTTTTCATTTGGTCAATTTCTACATTTTGAGGGAAAGTAAATAAAAGGAAAAGATCCATAGTGTGCACTACTAACAAAAAAGACAATCTGTAAATGTGGCGATGCTAAAGAGTGGGAAATGGCTGGTGAGGTCAACAAGAGGTGAGAAAGTCACTTTACAAAGATCTCCTCTTCATGGGACAGTGTGAGGATGTGACTATATGAGAATGTCACATACAGTTGTTGGAACGATGTCTGTGCATCTGTAAAACAATGTATGACGTGAATAAACTGCAGAGGGTTTTTAGGTAGGGACCTGAAATTCTTTTTTTATGTTTGCATCTTTGCTTCTAGTTACATTCAAAGCTTACAAACAGGAATGTACCTTATTGTCTAGATGTTTATTTTGCCAATCCCATATCTACAGCATCTAGAAATCTGTCTAGATAATGTAAGAAAAATAAATGGAAATGCTCTATCAGCAGATTCACGAGAAACAATCACTACCATACCAATTTTCTTCTAGGGAAAAATATATTTCAGGAATCAAATCACTAGGTACAGTAAAAGAGTTTTCATAAATGTGATTTACATATATAGTGGGAATGGCATTATTTCTTTAGGGATTTGTATTTCTTTTTTTAGTCCTCTGTAAAGTAACCACAATATAATCTGACAACATGTTATGACAAATTCTTTTCCATTTGGATCCTTACTATGCTTTTCTTTGCCTAAACCTTGTGCTACACAGTGTCTGTTGTGCTCTTCCTAACAAAAGAAACAACTTACATTTAACAACCTTTCTCAGTGTTTCTACTAACAAAGAAATGCAGCAGTTATGTGCTTTGACTGAATGGGCGGATGTCACCCATGTCCTAATATTTTTTAATGTGTGCAAAAGATTAAGGTCAGTTTGTAGTGGTCTTCATGCAACAAGTATCCAGAGATGGATTCATATGTAATGTGGCCCTAGGCAAAGTAGTAGATTTTTGCACCCCCTTGTGATCCTTTTGGTAAGCTGAAGTGAAGAGAGGTCAGAGAAGGTGGCAGGTGGGCCCTTTGGCACCCACTAGGCCCCAGGCACCTGCCTTGGTTAAGTGGTGGATGATCTTGCTCTGACTGGATCAGCGGGGCAGCACAGTGGCGTAGTGGTTAGCGCTCTCGCCTTGCAGCGCTGGGTCCCCGGTTCGAATCCCAGCCACGTCAACATCTGCAAGGAGTTTCTATGTTCTCCATGTGTCTGCATGGGTTTCCCCTGGGCACACTGGTTTCCTCCCACATCGCAAAAACATACAGATAAGTTAATTGGCTTCCCCCTAAATTGGCCCTAGACTATGATACATACACTACAGAATACATACATAGACATATGACTATGGTAGGGACTAGATTGTGAGCTCCTCTGAGGGACAAGACAATATAGTCTGTACAGCGCTGCGTAATATGTCAGCACTATATAAATACTTCAATAAAAATACATTTACTAAATAAAATCTTTGCTTGAAAACCACGCAAACATACAAAATAGTGCTATGATTACATGACTTGGATGTTGGTAGATGGAAAAGAAGGAAGGGCTTGTGGAGTATGGGGGAGGAGGTTGCAAAATGGGGAGCAACACATGGAAAGAGCTGATGTACATGGAAGAAATGGGCTGCCATACCTGGATGATAAAAGTGGAAGAGGGGACTGCCCATGATGCAACGGGCAGAGTAACTGCTGCACATGGAGGGGAAGACCCAGAAAGTTAACTTAGGCAGGGGTCACACTTGCCAAAATTGCAGCCATTTCATGAACCAGGAAAATGTATTATGCTTCCTAATGCACAAGTAGTGCAGTGGGCAAAATGTGCGTTTTCCCGCTGCATGTAAAATTCTACAGCACTGCTGCTGTTTTTCGCACAAGTTCGATTCCCTATTGTGGACAGTTAGCTGCTGTCAGCTGACTGTTGGACAACACTGCAGATTTGTCCATGGAAAAAACGCTTCCATGCTTCTGCAGGCTCAAGTGTGACCCCTGCCTTACAGGCAAGTTTGTGCATAATCAGCTATACCTTGCAATCGCTGTAATCTAATCAAAAGTACACTTATAACATCATTTTGAAGAAGATTTAGATTCTTTTTAAGTCAGTAAAAGTGGCATGCCCCCAGAGCACTTTCTAATTTTACCAGTATATACACCAGTAGAGTAACCATCACACAATTACCCGCTACTTGTCTAACCCAGCTAATATTTATACAATATAATTATTTGTCTATAGGGAGAACAGAATTAGTGACAGGACGCAGTCTTGTGGGGAGATTGCACCCGGCTTGATGACTTGGTGCCTGCTGGAGAGGAAGTGTGTGATCCATAGGAATAGGCAGGGCCGGATTTAGGGAGAGGCACCCAAAGCCTGGGACTAGGGCGGCAGAATTCACCAGAATATGTGGGGCGGGTGACAGCTTAACTGTATCTGGCTGTCACCTGCCATAACTGAAAGCCGCTACAAGTCCCCAGCCAGCCGCCCCGCTTTGCTGTGTCTCTAGCGTTCCCTGTGTTACAGCTAAGCTGACGGGGGCGGCTGCTGGATACGAGTGGAGCCAGCAGTGCAGACTTAGAGGATGGAGACAGCGTGCAGCAGTCAGTGTGAATACGTTCATACAGTAACGATGGTACACTTGGCAGCTGCAAGCAGATGCTCTTTCCCGAGTCCAGACTCCAGTGTGCAAGTCACATGGTGTCAGCCCTGAGCCCGCCCATCCAGGAGTGTTGAGTGGTTCTCGTCCTGTACCGTATGCTGCCGATGCCCAGCTTCCTCCCAGTCACAGGTCAGGACGCTATTCTGCCACCTCTGTCCCCTGTGCCTTTAGCTTTCTCTGCTTATCTCCTGTAATTTTCAGTTAACACTCGCAGCATCCATGCCTCTTCCAGCTCAAGCTGTTCAATGTCTGTTCAGGTCAGCAGCTTAGGTCAGAGGTCAGGAAGCTGCCCTGCTGCTTGGGCCAACACTCCTGATCCACGCAGAGGAGGAAGGAGAAAGGCTTGGTAAGATACATCAGTGCCTGTTCCCCCTGCCTGTTAGTAAAGGGAGATATGCATTGCTTAAAAACAACAAAAAAAAAAACCACACCCACACATACCACAAACAACACACACCCCTTCCCCCTCCACCCTTAAAGTAAACCTGAGGACGGAAGAAATAATAATAAAATATATATATATATATATATATATATATATATATATATATATATATATATAATATCTGTGGCTTCCCCCAGCCCCTTCAGGCTGATCGGTCCATCTGCATCATCCACATTTAGCTCTGGTAATGCAGCCAGTCCGTGTACGCTCAGTCCGCCTGCGCTTTTTACACCATCATGCTCCTGTCACCAGGAGTGTTCTGTATGGTCCTGGTGTTGGTAGCACGATTTGGGGGCACATATGCGGCTGTGCAATCCGACTGGCAGAATTACTGGGGTTAACTGCGGACGATGTAGGTGGTGTGAGACCGATCAGCCTGAAGGGGGCTAAAGGAAGCCACAGGTAAATATATATTTTATTAATTTTCTTCTGATCTCAGGTTTACTTTAAAACAATCCTGAAAATGTGGATATATGGACAATTACCTCATTAGTGGGATGCCTGGATGGGAAGTCCTGAGGTTTCCTGCATCTTCTTGTACCCCACCATTACAGTGTTGACCCCCCTCTATGGTCGCATTGGTTTCCTCAGTGTGCATGTGCGGCAATCCATACTGGACATGCGAGATTTAGTGCAATGTCTAATGTTCACACTGCATGCGTTCCGGACCTGTGCGGTCCGGGAACGCATGCTGCACCCATTTTTTGTAAAACTGCGTGGCTGTCCTATTCACTTTCAGTGAATGGGATCAGCCACGCAACGCACAGAGACGCACATGACGTGCGTTCCTGTGCGTTGTGTTCTGAACGGAATGCGCCTGCGTTCTGTGATGTGAACGGGGCCTTAAGTCTGTGCATAAGGAGTAGAAGAAAGGTGCCTGTGCAAACAAGTGCCTTTATTCTACTGGGCATGCACGGATCTTATTTGTGCATGCCCAGTACAGGCACACTTGTCCATGCCAGCGCTCACACACTGAAGAAACCAGGAGGCCCAGCACTGGCATGGCGTGGTCCAAGAAGACCTGGGAAACCTCTCAACCATCCTGAGGCTTCCCACTGGAAAGGTAAGTAACTACATATAAACATATTTATTCTCTTTAGGTTTGCTTTACTCAAAGAATATTAAAATACATTTTAGAGGAAAAAAAACCCTCACAATTCAATATGTGTAGAACCATGAAATTAATTGGTAATTATTATCATCATGAGTTTTATTTCCTGACGCACTTTTGGGAGAGTACATTCTCCCAGAGTAAAACAGAATGCCTTCAGGAGGCTATGGAAGTAACATTAATTCTGATTTCCACACCTCCCGCCGGAGCACTAGAGAATTGGCCCCCTTTACTGTCTGCTTTGCTGCCCATATAGCAGTGCAGCTCTCTGTGTCCTCCACGGGGAACTTACAAGCTCAGCTCTGGCCACTCCTTCCTTTCTACACTGCGTAATGTGCATGCGCCAATTACTGACATGTGCAATATGCGTTGCATGGGTGTGTGGGATGAATCAGAGTACAGCAGATCCTGTAAGTTCCCTCTGGGGTACATAGAGATCTACACTGCTGTACGTAAAGCATAGATTATAGTAAAGGGTGTCACAACCTCTAATGCCCCGTGGGAGATATGGAAATCAAAAGAGCCAACATTACTTCTGTAGCCTCCCAGCGGTTATTATATTTAATTTAGAAAAATTCAGCTTATATTGTGGGAGAATGTTTTTGTTCGAGGGTAGAGAGTGTAGTTGGTGAGGTTGTTATTGGACAAGGGGGCCCGGGAGGGGGGGTTGGAGACAGCTGGCCTTGGGTGGTGAAAAGTACAAATCCGGCCCTGGGAATAGGGTAGCGTGGACACTTGAGTGCTGCAAAATATGCCTGTAGAATGCGAGGGAAGATGGTATTAAGAGTTGAGCTGAAGTCCAGAGGATCCTGGCACACAAGTCTGATCTATCTAGTTGATCACTGATGAGCTCCAGGCAGATATTGATGACATCATCTGTGGACCTGTTTTCTCTGTACGCCAACTGAAATGGGTCCAGTAGGGCCAATATGGAGAGCTTTAGACCACACTCTTTCCAAGGTTGTCATGATGATGGATGTTAGGGCCACGGGTCTAAAGTTGTTGAGGTTGGAGACTTGCTGCTTTTTAGGGACATGGATGATGATGGACCTCTATAGGCACGCGTGGACTTCCCCTCCCTTAAGGACTTTGTGTTAATGGAGGTGAGGATGGAAGCAAGTCTTTACACAGGCTGGCGACGCGCTGTCTATCCTTCCAGGCAAGTTAAACAAAGATTGGGTCACTATAAATACATTTTTTTTTCAAAACCGTTGTCACAGAAATGCATAGAAGAAAATCAGCATTATAAAATAAACATTTCAAGGGTTCGGTGCTCATTTTTTTAAATTGTATTCTACAATCCTAAGGACTAATTTTACAATGACCTGCTTTCTGTCCATGTTAATTTCATTTTTTTAATCTCCTGAACCTGATTGGGTATTTGCAGTGAGCAGAAACAAGTGTTAACAACCTCTCCTTCAGTATGTTGCTCCTTAAACCGTATCCAGGCTCAAATGGTTTATGTATTCTCTGCTGGATTCAGTTTCAAAAGAGGACAGGCTTCTCTTGAAGTTTGTCTGTTCTTGGCAAAGCAGGCAGGCATACAGTTTAAAACCCTTTGAATATGAAAATTTATGTGGGAAACATAAATATGTGTTTATTACAAATGTATTGTGCTAGAAATGATTAGCCGCAGACATACAGTATTTATACATGAACTTAAAGGATACCAGAGCCAGCAGCCTCTTCCTACATTGCGTGCCCATGGCTGGGAATGCACTGTGCATGCACATGATGTCACATCTATGTCATGCACATGCGCATAGTGCACTAATGCCCAACCCAGAAAGAGGCTGCCATTTAGGTAAGAAAGTAGGGGGGGCAGAGTATAACGGGAGAGCAGTGGGCATCAGGACAGCTTGCAGTATATGCCTGCTACCCCCCTTTTTCTAGCTAGTTTGGCTCTGGTGTTCTTTTTAAGACAATTTGCATTTAAGTGTGAAATTCGTGTGACCAGGGTCAGTGCTACTATTCAGGCAAAGAGGACAATTACCCCAGACCCCCCAACTGCTGCAGGGGCCCCACCCTGCCAGACCCCACCAAGTGGTATCCCACACTTCTCCCCTGCAAATGTAGCTGCAGATTAATCACCCACCTATCCTGGCGTTGCTCTGTCCGTGCTGTCTTCAGCCCCACTGTCTGCCACTTCTCTATGACCTGGCTCATGGTATTTACAGATAACACAACCAGATGGAGAAGAGGCAGACAGCAGGGCTAAAGACAGCCTGAACAGAGCAGCGCTAGAATGGATGAGTGATTAATATGCAGCTATATGTACAGGGCCCCAGGGAGCAGTGGTAGGAGACCATCAGGGGGGTGATTGTCCTGGAGGGGGTTGATGGGGCATACCCAGCTTAAGTTTGCCCCCTTAAACCTGCCCTGCATGTGACCTGAAGTAGTAAGGAGAAAGCAATGTGGGCTGCTGCTTGTCTAGCACCACCATGCTGTTCAGAATAAGAAGGGGGTGGAGCACAGACAGAGCCTCACTTCACCTCAGAAAAAGCCAATCCTGGATGTAGGCAAGATTAACCTTTATTATCCAAATTGTTTCACGGGGTCTCCCAAACTTACTGCATTCAAATGTTAGCCGTTGACATGAGCAGAAAGGAGACTGAAGGAAATCTACCAAATGGAGAGTTATCACTTTAACAAAAAATAAATGCAATCATCAATTTTAAAAATAAACTCCCAGTAATGTTGAGGAAAATCTGATATCTGTAACAAAACTAATAAAAACAGTTAGGAATTAGTTATTTGAATGTAAATACGTCATCGTTTAGGCAAGTTTTTTTTTTTTTTTACTATAAGAGTGCTTATAATCCTAAAAGGAAAGATAACAAAAAATAATTGGAAAGGCTATGCAGCAAAATAGCTGGGGAAAATGCTAGTGAAAGAGTTCAGAGGATTAGAACAATCAAAATTCATGCAGAAATGCCAGAGTAATACTAACCTTTACAAGGACGGGCAGTAATAAGATCAGTAGCTTTTCCCAACCCAGTACAGCAGCTGACAGATGTATAATCTGCAAATGGATCTAAATCAAGATCAGTGGTTAATAAATATGCCTTAGCTCGATTTATGCATTCATTATTAAATTTCAGAATGTAATGTGAATAGTCAAGCATGAATGGTCTGAGTGCACTCATTTCAGTTATGTGGGCGCAGAGTGCCAAGTCTCTGAACCACTTCCATAATGTATCACTTCAAATCAGTGATGCTAAATATGCAAATCATTCCTTTACGTCCCTGAGAAGTCAGGCACACATCCAGAATGCTGGTTTATAGCCCACCTACAGCCTGTTAATTTTACAGAACCAGGCAAGCCATCTTGCAGACAAGTGTTAAGGGATATTTAACCTTTGTCAGTGCAGTGCAAGGTATGAGGTGATACAGCTTTATCAAAAGAACCCAGTTAAATTATGAAGAACCAGTACCAGTTAG
Source organism: Hyperolius riggenbachi (assembly GCF_040937935.1). Classification (NCBI taxonomy): domain Eukaryota; kingdom Metazoa; phylum Chordata; class Amphibia; order Anura; family Hyperoliidae; genus Hyperolius; species Hyperolius riggenbachi. The sequence goes on along the minus strand of NC_090646.1, from coordinate 533,566,175 downwards.
CGATGGTCAGGGATGGTTAGGGATAGTCGGAAATGCTGATTTCCGATTTCGACAGATTCCAGCTTTCCAAAAATGAAATGAATGAAGAATGTGTTTTTTGTCAATAAAGTTACTTAATTGTTGAATAAAACGTGTGTTTTTTTTTTTGTTTCTTTTTGCAGGAACCACTATTTTTTGCAGTTGTACAATAGGCGGAATCCGCATTGCTGGTCGGTAACCCTGGTAAACGTGTTTAAACTTCTGCATTCTTTGATTGTCCTAATACCTCCAAGTCTTCTGATTGGCCTAAAAATTCCACGGTAATCCGATTTCTGCAGCACAATACGGATTCTCTGATTGGTCCAATTCTTCAGAGTCTTGTAATTGTCCTAAAATATTTGCATCTTAGTAATGCGGTATTTCCGTGGAATAACAATTTCCGCATACTGATTTCCACCGTGGAAACACGTTTTCCGAAACAGAAACTGGGAAATTGGAATTATGCAAATATTAGAAGCTCATCTCTAGTGACGGTAACTTTTTTTACAGAGTTAAAAAGAAACCTACTTGTGCCTTCCTGAAACAGAACATATCTGCATGTATTCAACTTCTTATAAAGAAGGTATTCCCATAATGCATCCCTTCAGGATGCCATTACGCTTTTATTTCACGTTAACTTTATGATACCATTTAGTCTAAAAGAAAAACTGTGAAGTTTAAGTAATAGAGCAGACATTGCAGGACTACACATCAACGCTAGTGGTGCTCATAATGGGTCAGTTACGATTACATGAAATTTTGCATAATTTTTCACAATTAGGCATTGTGTAATTGTGATTACGTTACGTACAGCATACTACATATGTGAATCATAATTACACCTGTAGCTACCCAATTATGCTTAATTCGCTTTCAATGCGTAAAAATATTTGCATCTTTTCGCCAGGGTTCTGCGCATGCGTGGCTATTATTTAAATATTCAATGCGAAAAATGCATTCTTATGTGGAAAAAATGTGTTCATCAGCCAGTATACTGCAAATGAGCAACTATTCGTTAAATGAGTTTGTATGCGGAAAAAATATTGCGTTCATTGGCCAGTATACTGCACATGTACGGCTATTTAAATATTCAATGCAAAAAAATCTGTTCATATGTGTAAAAATGTTCGCAAACGAAATTATGCATAAATTATGCTAATATGAATAATTACGCTTAGAGATTATGTTTACATGTGAAATTTTGTAATGCGCAATCTGCAAATTTCGCTTTACGATTTATAATTGTGAATTACGATGCATAATTACGCATAGGCATGATTTCTACCCACAACTAATCAATGCCAACAAAACAAAATAAATCAAGATAAACAATACTGCACCAGAAATGCTAAATATTGACTATGAAACTGGTGGATTTGTTTACCTATTTGGGAAATGTTACCAGAGATGGTGTTTCAGAAGATGATGTGATAAATGTAATAAAGAAAACAAATAAAGCACTCACACAATTGTACCCCATGTGGGGAAATGGAAACATCTCAAAAAGAACAAAAGTTTGCATTTTTAATACTTATGTAAAAAACAGTCAGTTTATGTGCGAATAAAACTTGGAAGGTCAAACAATCCACTGCTACAAAGACCCCCGTGGGACTCCACTGCTAACAGTCTCCCATTTTGAGTATGATCCATTGACCACAACTCTTTGTTTTCTGTCCATTAGCCAGTTCTCTATCCATGCAAACAGACTCTTCCCCAGTCCTTGCATCCTCAACTTTTGCACCAGACTTTTGTGGGGAACAGTGTCGAAGGCCTTTGCAAAGTCCAAGTATATCACATCTACAGCATTCCCAATATCCATATTAGCGTTCACTACCTCATAAAAGCTGAGCATGTTAGTCAAACAGGACCTGTCTTTAGCATACCCATGTTGATGCTGAGAAATAAGATTATTTTCTACTATGAAGTCATGTATAGTATCTCTTAGTAACCCCTCAAATAGTTTGCATACAACTGATGTTAAGCTTACAGGTCTATAATTTCCTGGATCTGATTTTTTGCCCTTCTTAAATAAATAGTAAAGTAGTCTTTACTGATGCCCTATACTCTATTGTAGAGCAATGTAGAGGAACAAATGAAATAATACAGTATAAAAGGGTGAGGGAGAAAAATAATACAGTATAATAGAGTGAAGGAGAAAAACCCCTTTTACCTTTTTGCATGGCAGGGAGCAGACACCTAGAGGTCCCTTTATTATAAGGGGGATTGAATTCCTTGTGGGGTTAAGGAGATATTAAGCCTTGGAAAGGGGGAGGGCCATTGTATAATCTTTTAAAAAAAACTGAATGCAGCCACCTCTGTCAACGGCCAGATATCAGTGCGCTCCCATACTCCATTGTGGGCCATAAGCATACATGCCATGTGTCAGATTTAAGCTTAATAAATGTGTGAACACTAGATTTTGACATTCACATATTTACAATTATTTTGCAAATGAACCGCCTTGGCTCTGAAATGTGTACTGTGGTGGAAGTGTCATGCCGAGGCAGTATAATATGTGTACCATTTGTGTAGGCGGTGTCATTTAACTGTAACAGGCTTTACATTTATAAAGTTTTCCTTTATTCTCAGCTTTTAGACTGCTTAACTTTTAAAGTGCTGCCACAACAGGGCAGACAAGCCTCTGTGTGACAATGTATGTGACAGGTGCACCTTATAGAGTCAATACATGTCTAATACGGCATTTAGGCCTTATTCAATAGACTTTTAACTGATCTAATGAGGTACTTGCTCCATTGCCTGCATTTCCTTCAGGGTAAAATCGTTTACGTTCCTGCTGTGTTCCTTGAACAAGAAATGGGAGTAATCTTCCCAGCGTAGACTCCATATAATAAAAATGACAATGGTTATAACACTTTCTTAGTTTACCCACAAAAATAAAAAAAAGGTTATACGAAGTGATCCCTTTTTTAACACTTCAAATTGTAGCAGTTTTGAGAAGTACGGGATCTTAGATAATAATAGATTGTCATTCGGTTTTCTGAGCTTTGTTCTCTATATTTCAAGCATTTCTTTTCACAGGTGATGTATACACCGCATGCTGATACACATCAATTATTTGCTGCAAAAGTTGACCGCTGTGTCACTCACTTCAATGGCTTAAAACAATTTTAAAATTTGAATAAGTAATATTAATTTTACTTGACATGTAATTTCTCCAGCAGGGAAATATTTTACGAGATGAATGAAAATGCCAGAGCCATTAGGCATCAACACTTATTCTAGAATTGCTTTCATTGTGACAAGCCTGAGCTATCAAAGCTAGGGGGAGGAAAAGATTATTATGGGGAGCGATCCCACCTTTCTTTTGTGCCAGTTTTCAGGGCTCAGTTTTTAGGGTTCAGTGTTCCTTTTGATGACACAATATAATTAGCTATTTCTTTAGTGCAATACAATCCCGATCAATGCTAAGGTCGGGGAGGGACATCTTGTAAAAGATTTCTCTGACAAAAATCTCATGCAAAATGTTTAAAGAAAACCTGAACTGAAAATTAAAAGTCAAAATAAGCATACACAAGTCATACTTACCTCCCGTGTAGTCTACTCCTCAGTGTCTTTCTCCTGTCCCGCGTCCTATTTGTTCACTGTGATCAAGGGAATTTTCCTTCCTCCATTTTGAAAATGGCCATTACCCATAACAGCTTTCTGGTCAGCACACAGTTAAACTGTAACATCGCCCACTTGAGCCATAGGGAAACATGGACATTACCTGGTACATTAGTTTTCCTCTCAGCTATAACTGACAGCAACTGATATTTTACTGACAGCAACTGATATATTTCAGATCTGACAAAATATTGTCAGAACTGGAAGGAATTATTGTCAGAAGAAAATGGTGAGCTTCTGAGAGAAACTGATGGCAAGGTAACTATGTAATGTTCATTTGAAATTACCTCATGTGTTTATTTTAAATATTTTTGCTCAGTACAGGTTCTCTTTAAACCAATATCCTTGCAGAATCAAATAATTATAATAAGTTTTACCAATAGGAAAGTATGTGTCTAGTAGTTGCTGTGCTCAGTCTTGCTATTGTGTAAGAATTTTTACAATATAAACTTTGGCATCTCTGTCGATGGCTTTTTCTTTGATTTCTTTGATATGGCTTCTATTTGATCTCATTCTTTGAACCTACTGTACATGTTATCTTGTTGATCATTAGCACATTTTTGATACAACTGATCAGTCATGCACTGGACTATATTTCTGCAAAATGATAATTTCTCACGTTAATTCAAGTATTTCTATCGCCTGAAATTGGTCTGCTTCTGGCAATTTGGATTGGCCATAATTCCAAGCTTATGTAAACCACAACATAAGTTGCATCAACTCAAAAATTCAACTTGTTGATCATCTCCAGTGATCGTGCCAAATATTAATTTGATTTTATTTTTTTCTGTCTACACACTTTGTAGATTGTTAATAGATATGCATTGCATTATTCTTTAAGCATCCTCACTTTGCAACATTTTTGTGCACATGCATGAAACTTCTTTACAGCACTGTTTTATATGATATACATAAAAGGAAATATGAAATATTGCAAAATAGTATTTTCCCTTTTTTCTTTAGGGTGTCATTTTTAAAATTACTAAAGCAAAGTCTATAGACTTGGTAATTAATCTAAAAAGATTTCAAATTCCGCACCATATGTTCATACATTAGGTAGTAACATATACTGTAGCCTTATGTCACTCCTTTCCCAGTTCTTAACCAGTTATTCCATACTAAAGATGGTAAAAACATTGCAAATCGTTGAGTTGAAACATTATTATGGAGATCTTGCATGCAATTTTTTTGCACTTCGAATATGCACCTTTTTGCACAATTCTGTCAAGTTGAAAATTAGATTTGTGCCTCTTCAAGACACGTACATTTGCATGAAAGTTCTGCATAATCCTGTACCAATTCAGAACTATTGTCACCTCATTGCCCATCCCTAGTCCATTCTAAGCACTTCCATTCTATCAGTTACTTCTTGATTTGCATACAGATTGTTCCTATAGCAAATAATATGACCCACTACCTTCATTTTTTTTAACCTGCCATAGTTTCATACAGTCCACAAAGTAATGGAATTCATATTAGTCAATACACCAATCAATATGATCTATTATGTCTAATTTGTCTAACATTTATTGTTTTTGTTTGTTTGTTTGTTTTTTAATTTGATTCTAAGCATTGCAGTCTGAGCCACAGCCCACTCCAGTTCTTATTTGTATAGAGCTCTTATGTCTTGTCCTGAAATTGATGTAGTTGATTTAACTGCAGTATTGACCATCTGGCAACATCTATGTATAAAGTCTTTTGTTGAAAAGAGGTGTTTCCTGTAACCAGTGAATTATTTTTTGGGAACTGGACAAGTCCCTCAACTGACTCATTTTGTTTTCTGAGGCCAAGCTAGCATGTTATTCCACATGTTTTTGACTGCCAATTTTAGAATTCCTATGAACTATATTGTGTGTAATATACTTCTTTGGAAAGTACTGCAGATCATCATAAAATTGTTCAGCTTTGTTTTCAGCAGTATCAGTTGTTGGAGCATAAACCTGGATCACAAACACACCCCAATGCTGACTTACCTGAGAGAACAAGATCCTTCTGTCATTTATGGCCTATAACCAATTTTGATTTTGATACCATTTTTATTGGTGACACAACTCCCTTTCTTTTATAAATTGTCCACAACTGAATAGCAGCTTCTGTGCTGTGCCTCTCATAGAGTGGACATATAGTAGCCCCCATATTGTAGCCCTTGTGCCCCATAGGCTTTGCTTCCATATAGTGGCCCTTATCTGCTTATTACATTTTTCTTTGTTGGTCTAGTAGTTCTCTCTCCTACTTATACATTTTCTTGGTGGTCTAGTGGTCCTCCTATACCCCTTCCTCCAGAAATCAATAAGTGGAAGCATGCTCGGTAAGTGTTATCTCCCGGCTCCAGTGATCAGCAGTACTTTGCTGCCTGAACTTCAGCCAGCCTCCTCCAGGTTCTGGCTTGATGACCTTGGTACCAAGATCTGGCTTGATGACATTGGTTAGAACCAAATGACTATAGGCCAAAACTCAGTACAAGCACCTGGAGCAAGTCAGTTGCAGTACAGGATAGGGGAGAGCCACTAGATCGGTAGGAAATGTGATAGGATACTTACTCAGCATCTTTTCCTGAGCGCATCTCTGATGGAGGCCATTCGGAGGCGGCCTGGTGTTGCGCTGATCCACCTTTTTGCGCAATTTTCAATTTTCGATTTTATTTGATTAGCCGCACCCAGGCTATGCATATACATAGGTTAGGATTTAGTTAGTGTTAGGCCCCTCCCATGGAGGATTGACTTCTTCGCAGTGGGAGGGACGAGTGCTTAATAGGTTGCATGCAAGCTGTTAATGGAAACCAACATCCTCCTCTAGTGGTAGACAGGTCACGTGTATGCTCGGTGTGTATTCGACCCCACAAGTGGGGCTTGCACTCTTTTGCAGGTAGGCACTAGTCTGTTTTTAAGTAGCGCTGCTCATTTCCTTGTTATCTTTTCCTTAATGCCGTTTCTGCAAGAGGGTAGGGGGAATCAGACACCAAGGAAAGCTTACCTGCTTAATACAATACAATACAATAACATTTCTATAGTGCTTTTCTCCCATAGGACTTAAAGCGCTTAGGCTCTCTCAGATTCAGTAGTTGGTCGTAGGATGAAGTATTCACACAACAAAAGTAATATTTCTGCAAATGCCAAACTGAACAGGTGGGTTTTCAGTCTGGATTTAAACACTTCCAGGGATGGAGCTGTCCTGATCTGCTGAGGTAAGGAGTTCCCAAACATAGGAGCAGCATGACAGAAGGCTCTGGGACCAAAAGTTTCCAAGTGGACTCTGGGTATGACTAGATTATTAGAACCTGTGGATCCGAGATTTCAGGGATTGCTACGCAGCTGTAACATTTCTTTCATGTATCCAGGGCCCAGATTATTTAGTGACTTAAATGTCAGTAGGCCGATCTTGAATAGGACCCTCCATTTTATAGGTAGCCATTGAAGGGAGTGCAGGACTGCTGTTATGTGGCAGTGACGGGGTTGGTTGGTTAACAGTCTGGCATCAGTATTCTGTATCAACTGTAGGTGTTACAAGTCCTTTTTTTGGAAGACCAGTGTAGAGAGCATTGCAGTAGTCCAGTCGGGATGTAATGAAGGCATGAACTAAAGTTGGTAGATCTTCTGGGGGGATGAGTTGATTTTTGCGATGTTCTTCAAGTGAAAATAGGATGATTTCACCACAGCAGAGATGTGAGTTCTGAAGTTTAAATCCCCATCAATTATAACTCCCAGGCTACGCACATGATCAGAGCTGTGTAGATCCGCGCCTCCTGTTCCAATGATGAAGACTGCAAGTTAAGTTGTTTTGTTGTCATGTGCTGCCCTTCCGATCAGAAGGACTTCAGTTTTGTCTGCATTTAGTTTCAGCCAGTTGTCACTTATCCATTGCTGTAGTTTGCCTAAGCATACTGAGAACACTGTAACTTAACCTTAGTGCTCTAAAGATCCCTGGAGGTGTCTAGCACAGCCATGTACTAGCATGCATGCAGTGCAATTTAATTACAGAGGATATACCTCTGTACCGCCTAGGGGCGGTTATTTTTGTTACAGGTTTTCTTAAAGAGGGTTGAAAGGGTTGAATATTGGAGTTGACGTATACACGAGGTCGACTTGTATTCGAGTATATATGGTAGGTCTCCAAGGCTTCACATTCTATATAGACGTCTTGAGGACAATATTTTTTCTCCATAAAACATTTTAATGAATACACAGCTGTTTTAATGATGACCTTTTATGTTTGTCTAGAGTTCTGCTGTGTGTCATTGCACCAGTATAATCCACAATTCAATTTATATAAATGTCATCATTATATAAGGAAACTATAGTGCTGTTTTCAGATTTCTCATTTACAATTACAAATGCCCTCTAAACATTTTAATCATATATTTTTTTTATATTGTGAATAAACAAATAATGACACAAATAACTATATAAAATGGTCAGTCTGTGTGAAAAACATAACAGCAATACAAATCAGGGCTAGGAGCCACTAGAGCGCTTTTTTGAGCATTTAGGGGGTGCTTTAAATCGCTAGCACTTTCCCTAAACGCTCTGCCAATGTAAATAAATGTAACAAATTCCACAGTAGAGATTGCGATTAGCAAAATCGCAGTCGCAGGACATGCAGCATTTTGGGAGCATTTGCACTCCAATGTAAAGTATTGAAGCGCTGGCAAATCGCTCATGAATCGCTCACAATTCCGGTTTGTGTGTGATTTTAAATTACTGCAAACTGTACAAATTGAAAGGACCAATCAGCATTAAAATTGCAAATTGCTACACAACTGCTAGGAAAAAGATTACACTTTTAAAATCTCTTCCAAAAGCGTTGGAAAACTCTCATGAAATCGCTTACAAAGCACTAATTAAAAACGCTAGAGATTTGTAGTGGGTTCCAGGCCTCATATTGGTTGGCTGCATTCTTTATTAAAACAATGTAGTAGTGCACAGCATAATAATAATAATAATAATAATTCCTTTTTTTGTATAGCGCCTTTCTCCTGTCGGACTCAAAGCGCTTGCAAGGCAGCCACAAGAGCGCACTCAGTAGGCAGTAGCAGTGTTGGGGAGTCTTGCCCAATGAACTCCTTACTGAATAGGTGCTGGCTTACTGAGTAGGAAGAGCCAGGATTTGAACCCAGGACTCCTACATCAGAGGCAGAGCCCTTAACCAGTACACTATCCAGCCACTGCCACCAGCCTCCTGTTTTGGTTTATCATTAGTTAAACATTTATAGATTACTGCTAAATCTACCTATTTACAGTATGTAAGGAGGCACTTAAAACATGATCCACTGCTAATTAAGGCCATGGTAAGTTAACAGCTTCTCGTTTGATCTTTTCCAGACTAATGAAAGTTTTAGAAGATTAAAGGCAACAGCAAAGAAGGCAACTCCACTCTGCTAAATACTTTTTAAATTAAATGTAATGAAGATTAGACACATTGAATTGAATTAATGAAAATGAGGGCCAGCTGATGCTAATTTTCAATTAGGTTTTAAAGGCAGCGCTGCAAAGCAGTAATGCAGCATTCAGGGCCACAATCAACTTCAAATAAAGTTTTAAAGCTCACCTATATTTATTAAAACAAGACAAAATGATACTTATTTAGGGGTCTAAATCCGATTCCCAAGCAGCTTCTACCAAAATGTATTTAGAGATTTAACTCATGATGGTGTTAAAATAGAACTTTTGTAATGAGAAAAGGGTGACCAATTAAATTCAGTGCGATACATTTTACAAATTAATGAATGGCTAATGTTATTTTAGCTTACTCATATGCAGGCATGTAAAGCAAGTTAATGCAACACACAGCTATCCCACACTTCATAAACTTCTACTGTATGCAACTAATTGTGGATTGTAACATGACTTGCCACACTGCAATACACCTCCAGACCTGGGATCCTGGGGGGGCCTCCACGTGGCGATCCTGGATAAGTGCTAATTGCTGCGCGAACTAATCCCCTGCAGGGCAAAAATTTTGCAGTGAGTTAGTTGTCAAAACCCTGCATATCCTGGCATGCGAAAGCGAATGCAGATTTGCTTGAGCAGTGTCTCATGAATAAGCTAATTAGGCCTTATCTGCAAAGCCAGGTATATAAGGGTTCACTCGGTGTTTGATGCACACACCCTTTTTGCAATACGTTTTCAGTTCCTTTCTTCTGGAAGCAGGTGGTGGATGACCCTCTTTACATGGGCTGTCTGCAGCCTGTTTCTCCATTGGGGTGTGGAGCTGTAGAATCACCCTCCAGCTTTACCGGGCTTGGGTAACCTATGCTTCACTCCCTCCCTGTCGTAGTGCTCCCAAGTCGCGCACTTTTGGCCTGGCATAATAATGCACTTGGACGCAATACGAAATAAGGTAGGTCTTATCCTTTGGGAGGTGGGAGTGGGCGGCCCTTCCTGGCGGTGGCAGCGCTTGGAGGGGGCAGCCCCGCACTTCTTAACCCCCCCCCGGGGGGCGGCTGCAGAGTCTCTGAGCAGTGAGTGTGCATGGAGTGCCCTGTTGGCCCCCCTTTTCCTGGGATCCTGGGGGGGCCTCCCAGTGGCGATCCTGGATAAGTGCTAATTGCTGCGCGAACTAATCCCCCACAGGGCAAATATTTTGCAGTGAGTTAGTTGGCAAAACCCTGCATATCCTGGCATGTGAAAGCGAATGCAGATTTGCCTGAGCAGTTTCTCATGAATAAGCTAATTTATTTATTAATGACCTAGTAGATGCAGTAGTGAGCAATGTTGCTATTTTTGCAGATGATACAAAATTGTGCAGGATCATCAACTCTCAGGAAGATAGTGTCATATTGCAACAGGATCTGGATAGGATGGCTATATGGGCACATACATGGCAGATGAAATTCAATGTTGACAAATGTAAAGTCATGCATTTTGGTCGTACCAATGGTCTAGCACCATACAAAATAAATGGGATACAGTTGGGGACATCAAACTTAGAGAAGGACTTAGGAGTACTCATCGACAACAAGTTAAATAATCGTACTCAATGCCAAGCCGCTGCAGCTAAAGCGAACAAAATTTTGGGATGCATTAAAAGGGAAATAAAAACTCGAGATGCTAGCATAATATTGCCCCTGTTTAACTCTCTAGTAAGGCCACATCTGGAATATGGAATTCAGTTCTGGGCACCACATTACAAAAAAGATATTGCAGTTTTAGAGCAGGTGCAGAGACGAGCTACAAAATTGATACGTGGAATGGAAGGTATCGCTTACCAAGAAAGGTTAGATAAACTGGGTTTATTTAGTCTAGAGAAAAGACGCCTTAGAGGAGATCTAATTAACATGTATAAATATATCAGAGGGCAATATAATAGCTTGGCGGATGAGCTTTTTGTCCCTAGGCCTTCTCAAAGGACTAGAGGACATGATCTGCGCATGGAGGAAAAATGTTTTAGCCATTTATTTAGGAAAGGGTTCTTTACAGTAAGAGTGATTAAGATGTGGAATGCATTGCCACAGGAAGTTGTTATGGCAAACTCTATACCTGCATTTAAAGGGGGCTTAGATGCTTTCCTTGCATTGAAAGACATCCATGGCTACAATTACTAGGTTTACCTAATGATGTTGATCCAGGGATTTTATCTGATTGCCATCTGGAGTCGGGAAGGAATTTTTCCCTTTTGGGGCTAATTGGACCATGCCTTGTGGGGTTTTTTTCGCCTTCCTCTGGATCAACAGGGATATGTGAGGGAGCAGGCTGGTGTTGTACTTTGTACTGGTTGAACTCGATGGATGTATGTCTTTTTTCAACCAAAATAACCATGTAACTATGTAACTAATTAGGCCTTATCTGCAAAGCCAGGTATATAAGGGTTCACTTGGTGTTCGATGCACACACCCTTTTTGCAATATATATAATACACCTCCAGACCGCCTGCTGCAGCCAGCCTGCCTCCAGCTCTATGCCTGTGGTGTGAGTCTTTCCCCCCTTCAGGTCCCGGAAGGCAGCAGAGCAACCTTAGCACACGCTGGGCTGGCTGCAATGAGTGCCGAGATGATGTGGAGTGATAAACACTCTAACTGCATCACTCAGAACTCATTACTGGCCAGCTCAGGATGGGGCGGGAGATTTGCAGCTGGAGCTGCACCACTGAAGCCAGGAGATCAGCGCTGGAGGAATCACCTCTCAGGTGAGTTAATCATTTTTGTTTTCAGGTACCACCAAGCCAAGGCTGACAACAAGCATGTCAGAAGCACAGCGAGGCTCACATTTTTAAAAGGGAACTCTGCCAGATCTTGTGGGTGGGAAATGCTTCCAGATGTATGTATTTTCTCGAACCGTTGGGTTACTGCTGCTAAAGGCAACACAATGCAACAAGCACTGTGAACGTGGCCTAAAATAGCGAAGCAGTTTTTTTCAGGGTGCGGTGCTTAGTGCCAAAGCTGGACACCATCATAACAGCAATGCTATGCTGCCTTCCCTGTGTAATGGTAATTCGGGGCTCGGAGGGGGAATAGTATTTAACACCGCCGGGGAACTCTCCCTGCACCGAACTGCCCGGCACCCACATTACATGCACTCCTAAAATAGGACTATGAGATTTCAGGAATGTCCTATTTAGGGGTAGAACTACGGATACAATTCTTTATCTCATCAATTTATTTTCACTTCAGGTTTGCTTTAAAGATAAAACTGCACAATCCCTGCAGTTACAAATCCATTCTGAGTGTGGCTTCAAATCCGCTGTATAGTTTACAAAACAATAGCCAAACATCGGTGAAAACAGTTTCCGCAATACCATATTATGCAGGCTGTTTTCAGCGAAATTGCACAGAGGATGACAGAGCAATGAAAATGTTTTCACATTCGGCTTGTGTACTGAATTTCAAAAGAGTGATTTGGCAGCTGTCATTACCTGTTTGCTGCAGAAACCCATAAGCTTGGATGTGTCACTTATTCTGTGTTCAGGAAATTAAACCGTTTACTTGGTAATATGAATCTACTACACAATTAGCTATGCAAATTAGCAACTTAATGGCTGGACGATTAAGACTGCTGATACAATATCACTTGGATGGAATAACATACAACGGTGTATTTTAACAATTAGTAACAGTTTCAATAAATTTCTTTTTAATGCATTCATGTTTAAATTGTTATTTTGTTTCAAGCATTTATTATTTTACTTTCAATCATTTAGCTAATAGCAAAACATTTGTACTGATTCTGTAAAGCCAGTTTATTTGCCAGCTGTGGCTTATTAAATAGTGTATTTAATACAAAATAAATTTAATTATGAATTTATTAACTTTTTTATTGAATGGAACACAAATGTATTAACATTTATTACCACTAAATAACAAGTTTATTAACATTTCTTCAGTGCCGTGCAGATGAGATACGAAGTATCTTTCCAAGAGATTGACTAAATACTAAAGAGAATAGTAAGTGGATACATGTATTTATTTTACAGATTTATTATGTTTATCTTGTTTATAACATAAAATAGATATTTTCTTCCTGCATCTTGCTTTACTACTTTTATCCCGAGTAAACATGCCTACACTAACATTACAGAAGATAGGTCTTTTGATTGGTTAAAACTCCTTTTGGGATTATGGTATTTTCACATACTGGCCCATATGCAATTAACATTTTCACCTGAGTTTTTCCTAGGCCATACATTTCAAACTCTGGCCCGCGGGCCAAATCTGGCCCTCAGAGCCATTAAATTTGGAAATTGGTAGACCACTACATCTGGGCTTTAGGCTCCTACATGCACAAGATTAAAAGTGGAAGACCGCCTCTGCCAAGAATCTAAAGTGTGTATGGCAGCAACCGACCCTCTCAGATGCGTCAGTGTAAGATCCGGCTTGCCGGATCATCTCGACCGAATGCTGCCCAGAACTATTGTTCTTCCTCTTTTCCCCTGCCGGTATATAGTGCACCACTCGTCGTCCCACCACCCACTCCATAGTAACAGGCTAGCGACATGTTTGTACAGCATTTGGCCCCAAAACTGTCACCTGAGGGATCGATTGCTGATCCCTGCCACGTGACAGTGATCACTAGGGATGGCAATGCTTAGGAGAACTCATGGAGAAGCATGTGATCAGTTTGATCAACTGATAGATATACAATACAATACAATAACATTTCTATAGCGCTTTTCTCCAATAGGAGGAAAAGCGTTAGGTTCTCTCAGATTCAGTAGTTGGTAGTAGGATGAAGTATTCACACAACAAAAGTTATATTCCTGCAAATGCCAAACTGAACAGGTGGGTTTTTAGTCTAGATTTAAACACCTCTAGAGATGGAGCTGTCCTGATCTGTTGAGGTAAGGAGTTCCAAGACGTAGGGGCAGCATGACAGAAGGCTCTGGGACCAACAGTTTCCAAGTGGACTCTGGGTATGACTAGATTATTAGAACCTGTGGATCTGAGAATGCAGTGATTGCTACGCAGCTGCAACATTTCTTTCATGTATCCAGGGCCCAGATTATTCAGTGATTTAAATGTCAGTAGGCCGATCTTGAATAGAACCCTCCATTCTATAGGTAGCCAGTGAAGGGAGTTATGTGGCAGTGACGGGGTTGGTTGGTTAAAAGTCTGGCAGCAGTGTTCTGTATCAGCTGTAGGCGGTACAAGTCCTTTTTTGGAAGACCAGTGTAGAGAGCATTGCAGTAGTCCAGTCGGGAGGTAATGAAGGCATGAACTAAAGTTGGTAGATCTTCTGGGGGGATGAGGTGCTTGATTTTTGTGATGTTGTTAAGGTGAAAATAGGATGATTTCTCCACAGCAGAGATGTGAGTTCTGAAGTTTAAATCCCCATCAATTAGAACTCCCAGGCTATGCACATGATTAGAGCTGCGTAGATCCGTGCCTCCTATTCCCAGTGGTGAAGACTGCAAGTTAAGTTATTTTGTTGTCATGCGCTGCCCTCCGATCAGAAGAACTTCAGTTTTCTCTGCATTTAGTTTCAGCCAGTTGTCACTCATCCGTTGCTGTAGTTCACGTAAGCAGGCGTTTATAGTTCGAGTTGGGTCTGTCACACCAGGCTTGAAGGAAAGATATAGTTGGGTGTCGTCCGCATAGCAGTGGTATGTCAGGTCATGTTTTTGGATTAGTTTTCCAAGTGGTAACATGTAAATCGTGAAAAGCAGGGGAGAGAGGATTGAGCCCTGGGGCACCCCATACTTAAGTGGTATAGTGGTGGACAGGAAGGTCCCCATAGACACTTTTTGGGTTCTGCCACTCAAGAAGGATTTGAACCACTGAAGAACTATGCCATCAATGCTGCAGTATTCCTGTAGCCTGTTTATCAAGATGTCGTGGTCAACTGTGTCGAAGGCTGCAGAAAGATCTAGCAGTATAAGGATGGAACACTCTCCTCTGTCTCTTGCCATGAGCAGATATGTAAGGTTCTGTTTTGCTGTAATGACTTCCTGGTTTAATGCTTGATAATGACCAGCAAATCAGATCCTTATAAATCTATCAGCGGATCAAACTGATCTTATTTTTCTCTATGAATTCTCTTAGGCATTGCCATACCTAGTTGACCCCCTTGTGTGGAACTCCTGTCTCCTCCTCCTCCCCCTCCAGATCTTGCTGAGTAGCTCAGTAGCGGAGCTTCATGCTTTTACCTCATTCACGGCAGGATAGGTCCTCTTCACTTCCTCTTCAGTATAGCCGTGCTATGCAGCCAATCTCGTTGCGGCTCCAGACACTGTGGGCCATATGTGATTCACTTTTTCTCCTGAGTTTTCTCCTAGATGATATTTTCACAACTTGTCATAAAATGCCTTTCAAGCCACCAGCAAACAAACACTCAAAATTATTTTGCTAGTACTCTTTCACCAACTTTTGGGTACTTTTTCAATTGTAAAATGCAGAAAAGTTAGACTAAAGAGAAGATGAAAATTATCTCCTAGGAGAAAACTCAGGTGTGGGCCGCATGCAATTCACATTTTCTCCTAAGTTTTCTCCTAGGAGATAATTTTTCATCTTCTATTTAAGATGACTTTTTAGCACTCAATTCAAAAAGCACCAAAAAGTAGGTGACAAGGTACTGCCAAAATTATTCTGAGTATTTACTTGCTTGCTGGTGGGTTAAAGGACATTTTATTGACAAGGTGTGAAAATATCACCTAGGAAAAAACTCAGGTGAAAAAGTGAATTGCAAATGGGCCTGTGTGTTGTGTGACAGGCAATGGGAACCAATAAGTTAGTGACTTTCCTGACATAGATTTTAGGCTTGGATCAAGTTGGGTTTATCAGGAAATCTGAAACGCCATGATTAAACCAATATATTTTATCCACTGGACAAAATAAATGAAGGAAGTTTTCTTTTACTTGGAGACAGTCTTGGCCCATATGCAATTCAGTTTTTCTCCTGAATTTTTTCCTAGATGATATTTTCAAACTTGTCTATAAAATGCCTTTTAAACCAGCAGCAAGCAAGACAATATTCAGGTTAATTTTGATAGCAATTTTTCACCAACCTTTTTGTTCTTTTTCAATTGTAAAATGGTGAAAAGTTATATTAAAGAGCATATGAAAATTATCTCCTAGGAGAAAACTCAGGAGAAAAAGTTAATTGCGTATGGGCCTTGGTGTTTACAGGGATTTTATGGAGGTTGATAACATGTTAAAATGGATTCAGTCTTTGTATTTGCAGTTAAAGTGGAATATAACCCTGCATTTCATCTTTGCTCTAAAACGTTATTTACAGCATATTATATGCAACCAGCATTTTTTTTTACTAGACCAGCATTCGAAGGTTTACACACAGAGCTTGAAAGTTGAGTGCAGTGAACTGCAGATGCATCCAAACTTTAGATAATGTTTACTTAAATGTATCAAGTGAGGAATGTGACACATTCTCTGAGTGTGCAGGAGCTGCTGGAGACAGAGAGACACTGAAAGCTTGTCTCCCTGCAAAACAGCAACAAATAAAACCAGTTATTAATAAAATGCAAAGTCAGCTCACAAAGCAAAAAACGGTACTTTTGGAAACCCATAATAATACTTATGCACAAATGCAAATATGATAACCGTATACCATATAAAAAGTAGGTAAACATGTTTTTATTGAATATTATGTCAGGGTTTTAAACCGCTGTAAGAGAAATCGCTAACTAATTTAACATCGCAAATGAAACTTGACAGAGAATACACTTATTTTTATCCTGACTCTTGAACATTTAAAGAGACACTGAAGCGGAAAAAAAATTATGATATTATGATTTGTATGTGTAGTACAGCTAAGAAATAAAACATTAAGATCAGATACATCAGTCTAATTGTTTCCAGTACAGGAAGAGTTGAGAAACTCCAGTTGTTATCTCTATGCAAACAAGCCCTTAAGCTCTCCGACTAAGTTAGTCGTGGAGAAGGCTGTTATCTGACTTTTATTATCTCAACTGTAAGTGAACTGTTTACTTTTTATCTGCTAGAGGAGAGGTCATTACTTCACAGACTGCTCTGAAAGAATCATTTTGAATGCTGAGTGTTGTGTAATCTGCACATATTATAGAATAATGCAATGTTAGAAAAAACACTATATACCTGAAAATAAAAGTATGAGAATATTTTCTTTGCTGCTAATCTTCTAGTAATTATTCATAGTACACAACCAATTCATTATATCATATATTTTTTTCGCTTCAGTGTCTCTTTAAAGGTCAACTGAAGTGAGAAGTATATGAAGGCTGGCATATTTATTTCCTTTTAAACAATACCAGTTGCCTGGCAGCCCTGCTGATCTATTTGGCCGCAGTAATGTCTGAATAACACCAGAAACAAGCATGTTGTCATATCTGACAATAATGTCAGAAACAACTGATCTGCTGCATGCTTGTTCAGGGTCTATGGCTAAGGCTGCCTTCACAGTGGGACGTTACAGGCGCACGTTAGAGCAGTCTGTTACTCAGCCCACCGCACAGTAATGAAAAATCAATGGGCTGTTCACAGTGCCCACGTTGCGTTACATTGTAACGCAAGACGTCAAGACAACGTACTGCATGCAGACTGCTTGCACATGCTCAGTAATGTTGGGGAAGAGGGGAGAGCGGCCAGGCACATGGCTAATTAATATTCACTGCACTTTGTGACGTGTGCAGTGTTTACTTCCTGGAGCGGCCGCTCTGTGCGGTGATTGGCTGGCGGGACCACGTGATGCCGCATGCGTCCAAGAGTACGCATCACGGCATCACGGACGCCAGAGTGAGCTGCACAACGCGGCTTGCTCTGACGTCCACAATACAGCACCACCAGGCGTTGCGTTAGGGGCACGTTATGCGACCATAACGTCCCCTAAAATGCAACGTCTTGGTGGGAAAGTAGCCTAAAAGTATTAGATGCAGAGGATTAGCAGGATAACCAGGAAACTGGTATTGCTTAAAAGGAAATAAATATGGCAGCCTCCATATCACTCTTGCTTCAGTTGTCCATTAAATAAAAATATCCATGGGTTCCACATTGTGCTTAAGTAGCATGAAGAAGTGTGTTTTGCTGAAGATTTGCATTCATTTTGACTTGTACAAAAATGTTCATGCCAAAACTTATGCTTGAATATAATGGATCTGCTTATATCTGTAAGAGGAACATTCATCATGTGAAATAGCTGTTACTGTTTCATTGCAAACCCAAGCTGTAAGAAAAAACCCTCAGGACTCATTTCCCTTTAAATAGATTAACAGTGTTTAACCACTTGCCGACCAGGGAAATTTTTCACTGATCGGTGCTGCGTGGGCTCTACAGCCCGCAGCACCGATCAGCAGTGCAGCAGGGCGATCAGACTACCCCCCTTTTTTCCCCACTAGGGGGATGTCCTGCTGGGGGGGTCTGATCGCCGCGGGCCATTAGTGGGTAGCGGGGGGGGCTCCTCAAAGCCCCCCTCCGCAGCGTTTTGTGCGCTCCCTCCCTCCCCTTACCTCCCTCTCCCTTGCTGGGCTGCGCAGGACGGATAACCGTCCTGCGCATTGTGGGATAGGCTTCAGCCTATCATATGGCGGCGATCCCCGGCCAATCAGAGGCCGGGGATCGCCGATCTGACTTACGGCGCTGCTGCGCAGCAGCGCCGTATGATGTAAACAGCGGGGATTTCTTCCCCGCCTGTTTACATTTTGCCGGCGAGCCGCTATCGGCGGCTCTCCGGCTGTTCACGGAGACACCCTCCGTGAACTGACATGGAAAGGCCGCTCGATCGAGCGGCCGTTTCCATGGTAACCCGCAGACGACCAGTTTACGCCAATCGGCGTTAGCTGGTCGTCAAGAGGTTAACCACTTCTGTGCCAGGGGGTGGTTTTGCTGATCGGTGCTGCGTGGGCTCTCCAGCCCGCAGCACCGATCAGCTAGCAGCCAGGGCGATCAGACTTCCCCCCTTTTTTCCCCGCTAGGGGGATGTCCTGCTGGGGGGGTCTGATCGCCGCCGGCTGCTTGCGCTTGCGGGGGGGGGGCTCTTCAAAGCCCCCCTCCGCAGCGCTTCCTGGCCTCTTTCCCCTTCCCTCCCTCTCTCTCTCTCTCTGTGAGCGGCGCAGGACGGAGTTCCGTCCTGCGCCTGATGGGATAGGCTTCAGCCTATCAGGTGCCGGCGGTCCCCGGCCAATCAGAGGCCGGGGATCGCCGATCTCCTCTACGGCGCTGCAGCGCCGTATATATGTAAACACCGGGGAAGATCTTTCCCGTGTGTTTACATTTACCCTGCGAGCCGCGATTGGCGGCTCGCAGGGTGTTCATGGAGACACCCTCCGTGAACTGACATGCAACGGCCGCTCATACGAGCGGCCGTTTCCATGCAATCCACTTCAGGATTCAGGGGCGTAGTTAAGAGTAGGCCGAATCCTGAAGTGGTTAATACCTTTTTTAAGAGCACATGAGACTTCATTAAATTGAACTTTGGCTTTGTAGACTTAATTACTGAGCAGGATTTACATAGAAATGTAAAACAAACTGTCTTTTTTTGTTTTGGCAGTTGCCAAACTGAAAATAATGTGTTCTCTTGCCTGTCACTGTCATGGCAGAAGCAGTTTAGTTGCCCTGAACTAGTCAAATCGGTTACAGGGTGTTGCTTTGGCTTTCAGAGACCAGTTTGACCCTGCTGAGCAATTTTGGACTGCAGCAAGCCTACACTGTAGCTTCTCCTTCAAGGCAGCCGTTCAAAGAACCCCCTTCTCCCTTTTCCTGCTCAGCTTCTGCTGCTGAGACTAGGAGCGCTACAGAAGCCTCTTTAGGTCCTCTTACCAGCCCAGAGACATGTGTTGTGGCTGAAGTCTGAATCCCCTACAAACCCCAAGACCCACAGCCCTACTGGCCCCTGATTCCCACACCAATGACAAAGGTGTATGCAGGGAGATATCTGAGCAGCTCATCTCCCAGGGCAGTGATCTGCAAACTTGGCTCCAGCTGTTAAGGAACTACAAGTCCCACAATGCATTTGCCTTTATGAATCATGACAGTGGCAGTCAGACTCCCGCAATGAATTGTGGGACTTGTAGTTCCTTAACAGCTGGAGAGCCAAGATTGCAGATCAACGTCCCAGGGCAACAGCATGTGGAGAGTAGGCAGAGCCAGCCAGGAGTGCAGTGAATACTAATGAAGAGGGGCAGGAGACACTCCCAGCTCTCCAATCCTGTAAGTCAGCAGCAGAGGGAGAGAGTGAGGAAGCTCGTCCATTGCTCCACTTTACAGTGCTGCTGCCCCCTAGAGTTTGCTGCCTGAATTACTATGACAAAAACCTGAATCAAGTAATTCAGGCAGCAAATTTTAGGGGAAGCAGTGCTGTTACACTGGAAAAGCAGGGGATCTTTGTCACACTCTCCCTCTGCTTCTGATTCACAGGATGGGAGAGCTCATTCATTCATTAGAATTCACTGCTCTGCTGGCGGGCCCCACCTCCTCTGCATGTGCTAGGAGTGCCAGCCAAGCGGTCACCAGAATTAGTCGAATGGTGCACCCGAGAAAAGGAGCTTGAGGAGAACACTGCCACTAACCTAGTTTGAAAAGATCTGATTTACTGGAAAATTTTGAGAATTAAATTGAACCTTCTTTCCTATCTATCTGCATGGAAAAAAGAGATAAGTAGAATATGACAGCAATAATATCATTGTACCCCTGGACCGATGGGGAGCTGGGATGAGAGGCCCAAGGTAAGGATGCTTTGCTGGAGCTCCCTGGACAGTATTGTGCTGGAGAACATCAAAAATAAATGGTGCCTTGTGTGCTCCAGACAATGCAGTTAGGAAATTTAATAGAGCCCGTTGGGCTTATAAAATTTTTTATTTTACAAATATACCTGAGACATTTTCAAAGATAGTTATTTGGATTATTATTATTGTTAGACTGGAATTCTATTGAGTGGTTTATATTAGTTTTGAATTGGGTCGGTTTTGATAGAAAGTAGTACACACTTATTGACTGGTAAACAAACAAAATGAAAATTTATTTAGATAATGAAAGAATCACAGGCGAAGGTCCCTCTGGTCTAAAGATGAAAGGCCCTGTTAATAAGATGCATTGACCTTTTAAAAATATTAATACAAATACAAATGCAAAACACTGCCTTAGTCAAAATACATATTCTAGTTAGGGCTTGATTAGTATAACAAAATGCCTTAACTGTTCTTGTGAGAGAAATCCCCTTAGACACAAAATATTGGCTATTCATATTCTAAAGAACAATTTATCAAACTCTGACTCATCAGACTTTACCTATGTCGGCAGGTTGACAACTCTCAGCATCTTCGTGAAACTACTGGACTAGACGTACAAAATTCAATCATCTCTCTACCTATACAGGAGGAACATTAGCAAAACCACTTTTATTACAAAATATTATAGCTCTCCAAATTTCTGCATTAGAGTTAATAGTATGACTTTCCATGTCTGCATCTTAAAGTGGTCTGAAAGTCAGTATTTCTACTTTGCTCTAAAAGATTCCTCACAGCTTGAAAGCTACTATCCCAGAGATTTTTTTTGAGCATAACATCACTGAAATGGTTAAGCAAAGCACTTTGTCCTGCTATTCAGCTTCAAAGTCATCCAAACTGGAGATAACAGTATATTTGTTTGCATTCAAATGTTGATACATGTGTGTAAACACAGTGTAACAAGTGAAAAGGAGCTCTCTCTGCTTCAGACACACACGCAGTTCAGAAAAGCCCATTCAAAGATGTTAATATATATTAAAGAGCAGTTTGAATAAAATGCAATATCAGGTTTCAGGGGCAAGATAAACTACACTTTGGAAACTTGTAATTTGTAAACAGACAATATTACTTATGCACAAAAGCAAATATGATAACTGTGTGAGTAATAAAAAGTAGGAAAACACATTTTTATTGAATGGTATGTCGGAGTTTTAGACCCCTTTAACCACTTGCCGACCGCGCACTCATACCGCGCGTCGGCAAAGTGGCAGCTGCAGGACCAGCGACGCAGTTCTGCATCGCCGGCTTCAGGCTAATTAATCAGGAAGCAGCCGCTCACGCGAGCGGCTGCTTCCTGTCAATTCACGGCGGGGGGCTCCGTGAATAGCCTTCGGGACGCCGATCGCGGCTCGCAGGCTAAATGTAAACACAAGCGGAAATAATCCGCTTTGTTTACATTCGTACAACGCTGCTAACAGTAGCAACGTTGTACCAGATCAGCGATCCCCGGCCAATCAGCGGCCGGGGATCGCTGTCACATGGCAGGCAGGAGCCTGTTAGAGGCTGCACAGGACAGATCCGTTCCTGTGCAGCCTCGGATCTCCGGGAAAGGGAGGGAGGAGAGGGAGGGGGGAATTTCGCCGCGGAGGGGGGCTTTGAGGTGCCCCCCCGCAACACCCAGGCTGGCAGGAGCGATCAGACCCCCCAAGCACATCATCCCCCTAGTGGGGAAAAAAGGGGGGCGATCTGGTCGCTCTGCCTGGACCCTGATCTGTGCTGGGGCTGCACAGCCCACCCAGCACAGATCAGCTAAAACAGCGCTGGTCCTTAAGGGGGGGTAAAGGGTGGGTCCTCAAGTGGTTAATAGTTCCCTCACTTCCTGATAGGGTCACCTAGAAGAGAGAAAGAGAAAGAAAGCTCTATCGTGGGAACATGGACAGCAATGGAAACCAAATAAACTAACCTCCTTTACTGTTACAAGCAGTAAACTTAAGTTGCTGAGCAAACCTAATTGAATTTTTTAGTGCCTGCTTTTGAAGAAGAACTCCAGTGAAAATAATGAAATAAAAAAGTGCGTCTGTAAGGCTTGGTGGTGTATTCTCCACAGTCAGCATGCAACGCATGAGCTGACGTGGAGGAGGTACACACACTAGCACAAGGAAACAGGCTATCCCTAGTATAGTGGAGGGGAGGACTGACTCCAATAGGAGATTGTGGCGCACAGAGCCGGTGCAGATCCGACAGCCACAAACAATACTTTCGTTATGACGTCTCAGCGCAAAGCAGCGCTGAGCGCACAAACCAGAACTGAGGAGATCAGGACAGGTGGACAGAATGAACGCTTGCTAGCTAGCGGCTACTTAGCGACAGCAAGCGTCCAAAACAAGACAGACTGGAATGAGGCAGCCAATGCGATTGCAGCAATGGCATGCCTCACTAAGACAGGACAGGATAGTCAGGAAATAGCAGGATCAAGATAGATGAACGTAACACAGACAAATATACAATAAGTATGTTTTCCTAGCGTATTACAATTACAGCTATCAATGAAACTATTTGTAACGTCTGACTAACATATGTATATATCGGCAATGAACCGATATATGACATAAGCAGGAACGCTGACTAGGACTGGAGTAATACAGGGAACAGGACTCAGAAGGATTCGCTATCTCTTCGCAGAGATGAACGCAATCCACAAACGGTAACAGAACAGGATTCAGAAGGATTCGTTATCTCTTCGCAGAGATGAACGCAATCCACAAACAGTAACAGAACAGGATTCAGAAGGATTCGTTATCTCTTCGCAGAGATGAAAGCAATCCACAAACAGTAACAGGACAGGATTCAGAAGGATTCGTTATCTCCTCGCAGAGATGAACGCAATCCACGAACAGGACCAGGAGCAGGATACTAGCTCAGCACGGGTGCTCACGATACGCGCAAACTACCAAAACGTGCTGGAAAGCTGACTAACTGCACACAGGATATAAACAGTTCGTGTACGTATACATCAGCGACACTGATGTATCAACGTAACACGAATACAAGGAAAATAATAAACGTGCTGGTATGCATATATATGGGCAATGAACCAATATATGATGCAAAACCAGCAAAGTATCTTTTAGAACAAGAAACACGATTGGGGGCTGAAGCGACAGCAAGACAGGCTTAAACTGAAGCTATGAAAACCCGAGGAGTCCTGCAGGAAGCAGATCTTTATACTGAGGTCATCCAATGGGAGCAAACATGCAGATTCCCACACAGATGAATGATAATCAGTCACAAGCTGACAGCAGGGAAAGGCAGACAAAGCTATGCAGCTTGCATGGAAAGAGATCAGAACTGCCTGAGCTGCAGCACTACTACTTCCAGCAACACCTGCTGCAGCAGCGATCATTACAGTACCCCCGCCCTTAAAAGCGGATTCCAGACGCTTTTCAAAACTGAAATTCCCAACAAAACAGTCTGACTGATAATTCATGATGACCGGGACAGCCCGGCAAGACCGAATTCCAGAATCAGTCCCCACAAGACTGGACCCATCAGAACCAGAACCAACAGAACCATGCCCATCAGTACTACAAGCCCCAGTGTGACACCCATCAGAACCATGATTTCCAGAAGAAAGCCCTCCGAAACTCCCTAAGCGATACCCACCGCCTTCCAGGAACCGTTCAAAAATGCCAAAGCCTTTGCAATGCCCACCGGGACTGTCTTTACCAACACAAAACCCACTGTTGAACCAGTCCAAGGCACCAGGACAAGTTTTCTCAGAGACCTCCCAGAACACCTTGAAGCTCCAAAGAGATCCCCATAGGTCAGAACGCCCCTTAGGCTCACATGGAGAACTATCAAGAACCCCTATGGAACCTAGGGCAATTCCCGAGTCAGGGCCACAAGGACAAACATCAAGATCAGGGCTTTCAGGGACCAGAACCATCTCTGGGCATGCAGGCAGACTGGCAACATCAGAACATGTTCCCACTAAGGAAGCATCAGAGCACGCTAACACCTTAGACACACTTGGGCATTCTGGCACACAAAGAACATCTGGGCACACCGGCACAAGAGAAACCTCTGGGCATGTCAAGGAACTGTGAGCCTCAGGGTCAGCCAAGACAGGACCAAAACCAGGAATGGCCAAAAAAAAATCATCATGACTAGACTTCGCAACTACTGGACTTTTACACGAGAATCATCTAATACACTGGATTGGAGCTCATGAGGCGCTGCAGAACAAGTCAGTATTGCAGCAGCCCCCACTGGACTAGGCAAAACTGAGGAATTCCCTGGACAGGAAGGGGACTCTGGAACCTCTGCCACAGCGGCCAGAGAACCAGAATCTTTCAGGATACAGGGCTGGGTTTCAGGAACACTCATCAGACCGGACTGAAATTCTGAGATTTCTATTATTTTGACCAGAGAATCAGAATTATCCATGTTACAGGGCAAGACTTCTGAAACATTCAGAGGACAGGGCTGGAGTTCCTCGGCTGTTACAACACTGGAGAGGGACTCAACAACATTGGTTAAATCAGACTGTGTACAGGGCAAGGTATCTAACACACTTGCTGACGAGGACAATATTTCAATGGCTTCTGCTTTGCTGGGCAGAAATTCATCAAGTTTTATTAGAGCAGACTGTAATTCCAAAACAGCTGCTAGACAAGTGAATATTACTGCAACACCAACTGAGGTAAGCAGTGCCTCAGACTCCTCTGCTAGAGGGTTTGAAGTATCCAAAGTACTGGGTGAAGCATAAGACTCTACGACCACAGCTTCACTGGACAGGATCACTGAACAGTCCATATTGTAGGGCAAAACCATGGAAGCACCTGCTGGACAGCATAATGATTCTGTGACCTGAGTTTCATTGGAGAGATCTACTGCACAATTCATGGTACAGGGCAAATTTACTGGAACATTTTCTGAACAAGGTAATAATTCTGCGATTTCAGGTTCACATAGCAGATGCTCTGAGCTATTCACGATACAGGGCAAATTTACTGGAATATTTTCTGAACAAGGTAATAATTCTGCGATTTCAGGTTCACATAGCAGATGCTCTGAGCTATTCACGAAACTAGAGCGAGGTGTAGAAACAGGAAGATCAAGACACAATGTTTGCGCATCTGAATCACCATTCATTTGTAAAATTGAAAAATTCAGATGCTGGGGTTCTGAGGTTTCTAGACAGGATTGCTGGGACTCGGAAACTGATGTAGTGCATCTATTGGCATCTGCTGGATCAGACAGGAGTTGAACTTTATTAACACAGGTAATTTCTGCAGAAGTGTTTGCAGAGACAGGCAAGATTTTTCTGGTGTCTGTTTCACTGAACAAAGAGTCATGAGTACTGGCTAGGCTGGACTCGGAAGTCAGCAGGACCTCTGGATTCTCTGCTGAGAAATTTGCGCAGGGCAAGGTTAAGAATGTATCAGTGGCTTCTGTTTTACTGGTAAGTAACACTGAGTTATCCATGGTACAGGGTGGAATTGCAGGAACTTCAATTTCACACAAAAAGAGCTCCGAATCACCTGCTGAATCAGCCAAAGGTGCTGAAGCAGGCGGGTCAGAACGCCAAATTTGCGAATTCGGAGTCACATAAAAATCATCCAAAATCAGTTCCCACACATCAATCAATGGAGCCACAAAGTCATACCCACACACACCAGTTTTTATTAGGTTATAGGCAGACTTAATGCATGCATTCAATACTAATTCACTTTTTGCACTGTAAAATTGACAAAATGAACTTGAATCATTCTTCCATTCATTGACCAGAGCTTCCATCTCTCCTTTCTCAAATGGAGGATTCCAAGCATACTTAACAGGCAGATCATGGTTTGCAGATATGATTGCAGGTGATTGGCAGATTCCTTATTCCTAAGAATCTCCAATACCTGTAGCAAGTGCTGAACTGTAGTGTATGCAAACTTTCCTTGCTTCACAAATAAGTTGATTTGTTCAATACTCTGTAATATCTCCTCATAATCATACTCAGATAATTCTTTTAAACAAAAATCTTTATTTTCCCTAGCCAGGGAGGAAAGTTCATTAGTAGTTTCATAAGTCCATTTAACTCCCCTGAAAGACAATTGCATTTCATTATCTGTTAATGGCAGAATCTCATTATAGGTCTCAGTCGCTAAGGATAACGACTCTGCAGATCGGACACGTTTCTTAGAACGTTTGCGTTTTGCCTTAGACCCTGCTGTTTTTGGTGATTTATTCAAGGCTGCAGGAAAATTATCAGTAACACTTTCTGCTTGCTGAACATTTTTGCAAGCAATTGAAGGAGAAGCTGATTGGCCTGCTGCCAGGAGTTCATTAAGAGGAAAAGGCAATGGATCTATGCGCAACCAGTTATGGATCACAAACGCTAGAAATTCCAGCGGTCTCTCTTTCAAATCGGAATGATTGAGAACATCAAATGCCCACTGGAATAATTCCCCTTTAAACAAAATATAACTTAGTTGGAGTGCCCAGGTTGAAACAGGAGTCGCTTGGAGATCGGGATTGGCCAGGAACCTGGCACATTCAGAGAAAAACTCATTTTCTGTTTCAGAGTTAAGTTCTTCAAATTTCTTAAAGGAACAGGAACCATAATTAACAGTGTCATACTTTCTGGGAATCCCCCCCACAATGGGGATTGGTAATGGGGTTTTCATAATGTAAGGCTTGGTGGTGTATTCTCCACAGTCAGCATGCAACGCATGAGCTGACGTGGAGGAGGTACACACACTAGCACAAGGAAACAGGCTATCCCTAGTATAGTGGAGGGGAGGACTGACTCCAATAGGAGATTGTGGCGCACAGAGCCGGTGCAGATCCGACAGCCACAAACAATACTTTCGTTATAACGTCTTAGCGCAAAGCAGCGCTGAGCGCACAAACCAGAACTGAGGAGATCAGGACAGATATACAGAATGAACGCTTGCTAACTAGCGGCTACTTAGCGACAGCAAGCGTCCAAAACAAGACAGACTGGAATGAGGCAGCCAATGCGATTGCAGCAATGGCGTGCCTCACTAAGACAGGACAGGATAGTCAGGAAATAGCAGGATCAAGATAGATGAACGTAACACAGACAAATATACAATAAGTATGTTTTCCTAGCGTATTACAATTACAGCTATCAATGAAACTATTTGTAACGTCTGACTAACATATGTATATATCGGCAATGAACCGATATATGACATAAGCAGGAACGCTGACTAGGACTGGAGTAATACAGGGAACAGGACTCAGAAGGATTCGCTATCTCTTCGCAGAGATGAACGCAATCCACAAACGGTAACAGAACAGGATTCAGAAGGATTCGTTATCTCTTCGCAGAGATGAACGCAATCCACAAACAGTAACAGAACAGGATTCAGAAGGATTCGTTATCTCTTCGCAGAGATGAACGCAATCCACAAACGGTAACAGGACAGGATTCAGAAGGATTCGTTATCTCCTCGCAGAGATGAACGCAATCCACGAACAGGACCAGGAGCAGGATACTAGCTCAGCATGGGTGCTCATGATACGCGCAAACTACCAAAACGTGCTGGAAAGCTGACTAACTGCACACAGGATATAAACAGTTCGTGTACGTATACATCAGCGACACTGATGTATCAACGTAACACGAATACAAGGAAAATAATAAACGTGCTGGTATGCATATATATGGGCAATGAACCAATATATGATGCAAAACCAGCAAAGTATCTTTTAGAACAAGAAACACGATCGGGGGCTGAAGCGACAGCAAGACAGGCTTAAACTGAAGCTATGAAAACCCGAGGAGTCCTGCAGGAAGCAGATCTTTATACTAAGGTCATCCAATGGGAGCAGACATGCAGATTCCCACACAGATGAATGATAATCAGTCACAATCTGACAGCAGGGAAAGGCAGACAAAGCTATGCAGCTTGCATGGAAAGAGATCAGAACTGCCTGAGCTGCAGCACTACTACTTCCAGCAACACCTGCTGCAGCAGCGATCATTACAGCTTCATATTTACAATAATTATGTATAAATGATTTAGCCAGTGTTTGCCCATTGTAAAATATTTTAAATCCATGATTTACCTTCTGAAATTTATTACATGGTGACATTTTTACTGTTGGCAGGTGATGTAGCTACTGCATGCTTTTTTTGGCAGTTGGAAACAGCTGTAAACAGCTATTTCCCACAATACAACAAGGTTCACAGACCGGAAACTGCCAGGAGTACCACGGTCCTCAGAGTTTCTTGTGGGAGGGGTTTCACCACAATATTAGTCAAACAGCGTCCCCTGATGGTCTGTTGGTGAAAAGGAATAGACTTCTCATGTAAAAGGGGGCATCAGCTACTGATTGGGATGAAGTTCAAGTCTTGGTCATGGTTTCTCTTTAAGCAGTAAAGGTTTGCAAGTCTCAACTGGGTCATGTCACTGTAGCGAGATTAGTGAAAGGCTAGTAAATTAGCATTGTATGACTGTGCTTTTGTGCATGCACCTGCTGTACGAAAAATGTTTTCACAGATTCACACTATCCTGGATATTTAAATGTAGGTTCTTTCTGTTTTTGTGACTTCAAAACCACAAACTATGTAGTGAGAAGATAAGGTCAAATCTATAAATTTGGTGGCAACCTGTAACCTCCCTATTCAAGACTGCTAGCAACAAGAGGTGAACACTTCTAAGATAAGAGTCATACTCCATGCAAGGCTGCAAAAGAAGACAGAGGACCCAGAGAAAAACCCCAGGACTTCAGCATAAAATATTACCAACACAGTGTGTTTTATTGACTGTTAATTTTACACACTGGACCAATAAGTAAAATGTCTCAGAAATCCCACTATACATATTAGCTGGAGCAAGGGCAGAGCCGGATCATCCAAAAGGCAAAGCTAGGCAGTTGCCTAGGGAGTGGGGAGAGTCTAGGGCCCTGGTGAATGCTAACCCCCACCAAATCTTACAAAAAAAAGTCAGGTGATCATCAGCCGTGAGCAAAAACTGCTATCTTGCCTAGTGCCCCATGTCATCTTAATCTTTTTTTAAGCAAGGGCTCTTATACATTCAGGACAATTGCACCAGAACCTCTTGCTCCTATGACTAGGTACCATATCAGGCTTGAGGATGTTCCTAAGAGCCCTGTGCCCAGCAATAGTGGGGATGGACCTCTTGAAATGATTGGCAATTTCAGCTCTCTTCTTCAGACTCTTTCCCTTTCTGCTGCTGATAAAGAACTCTTAAAATGCATGTTCTATGTTCTTCCATTTTGGAGCCATGCCTCCTCTGCTGGTGACCACAGGACTCTATTAAAGGGAGGATTTTAACAGACCTGAACTTAAGCTGGTTGCAGCACATGACAAGTGGTACAAGCTAAAAATGTATATGCTGTGCATGTTAGATTTTTTACCGTGCAGCACATTCAGTAAGAACATTTTTTTAAAAATTGAAAATGCAGGGGCATGGTACCGGTAATACTTATAATTTGCATTAAACAACCTGTGTGCTTTAAAGCAAACCTGAAATGAGGAAACTCACTTCAGGTTTTATACTTATTTAAATAGTACCGCCAGTATTAAAAAAGACAGAGCCTGTCTTAATGATGCAGGATGTGCAGTAGGGGGGTCTCAGGGTTAATTGCTTACCTGATCAGCTGTAATTCTTATACAGGTGATGCTCCACCCCCCACTTGGGAATGCAGTTGTGGCCATGCTTCCAAAGTTTTCTTCCATCTGTGTTGCTGTGGACCCCACCCAGCTCAGCAGCCACCAATTAGGCAGAAGTTGCCAAGCTGGGGCCACCCCACAGCAACACAGATGGGATGGCCAGGGCCTCAGCAGACATGTAAAAAAAACCTGCCCACGGCTGCATTTCCTAGGGTGGTGGAGCCGTTACCTGACTGAATGAAGTATGGACGATCAGATATGTAATTAACCCTGTGACCCCATCAATCCTGCTTCATTTAGACACCCTGACATGACATTATTTTTATAGTGAAGGTGAGTAGAGGGAAGACTTACTGTTATTCTGTCTGGCGTGCCATTCCAGAGTCATCCCCAAGTGTAGCATGAATATATATTGTTTTATGAGTACAGGCATACCAGATATTCACTACTGGTATCTATATGAAAGTATTGCTTACAGAAAGTCCTTTCGTTGCCCCTTGTCCCAGCAGGTTTCATTTAGGCGGGCCTCCTATGAACCTTTGTTAGTATTATTGAACAGTGTGCTCTGTTGCTGGATTGGCCACTTAGGGTGTAATTTGATTTGGTGTGTATTTTAAAGTGTATCTACCTAAAGATAAATTACAAGTTCATATTTGAACTGACAATATAAATAGTAATAATCAGAGTCAGATCATCCACAAGGCAATTCTAGGCAGCTACCTAGGGCTTGGAGAGAGTCTAGAGTCCTGGTGGATGCTAGCCCCCATCAAATCTTACTATAAAAGCCAGGTGACCATCAGCGGTGGGCAAAAACTGCCATCTTGTCTATGGCCCCATTAAATCTTAATCCTTTTCTGGTAGAAATACCTACTGTATATACTCGAGTATAAGTCTAGAAATTTAGGTTGGATTCACTTCATAAACGTACAGGGATCGACTTGTACACAAGTCACGGTCAACACTGATCACACTGAGTAATGTGTGTACTAATAGTGACATTTCCATTTGCAGCAATTTTCCCAGTAGTAAGTGACACTTTGAGGAAAGGAAATGCTAAGCAAATACAGGTCCGAATATCCTGGCCACAACAATTAACAAAGAAAGGGGTAAGGGGGGAAATACTGGGCTGCACAAAAGGGAGTGAATAACTGCAGCACTTGGGGGCCTGGAGGAGGTATTGGCTGCACTTAAGAGACAGGAGGGGTAATGGCTAGAGATGGCCCGAACAGTTCGCCCGGCGGGTAGTTCACGTGAACTTCAGCTGTTCGTGTCCGCGGCGAAACATTTTTTTTTTTCAAAAAAGTTTGCGGTCGCATTTTTCCCATAGACTTTAATGGCGCCGACTTTAATGGTTAATAGCTAAGCCCCCTTACATGCTATAAACACCAAATTTGCAGGATATGCAAATAGGGACAGTGGGTATAAGAGGAAACATTTTTCAAAAAGACCTTATAGTTTTTGAGAAAATCAATTTTAAAGATCTCGTACTGAGTGTGGGAAATGTTTCAACTGCCACCGACTTTAGCGGGTAATAGCAAAGCACCCTTACATTTTTTACAGAGGCTCGGTGTAACGATCGGTGTAACACAGAGAGAATCTGATTATCGGTGATCTGCAGTATCACCGAGAATACAGATATATACCCGATTATTGATGATCTGCAGTATAACCGATAATCAGATATATCTCTAACCTCTGGACACCTGAGTAATAGGAGTGTTTGGTGCAAGAGTAATACTTTGAGGAGAGCACCCGTCTCGAGGGTGCCAGGCAGTAAGAGATACTGCCCAAGAACAAGCTCCTTCCAATGGCCTAAGGCTCCCCAAGGGGAGGAGTCAGGCTGTGAGAGGGAAGGACAGAGTGTGAGTGACACCAATGGTGAGATGTCACTGACAGATCTGTGAACTATCTCTAAACAGAGGAGATAGTTCTCGAGTTCGGACAAGCCAGGTCGGCAACAGACAGACAGATGAGATACAGAGGGAAGAGACTGAATCAGAGTCCTAAGGCAAGCAAGGTTTGGCAACGGAGTATCAGATATAGCGAAGTACCAAATCAGAGATCACAAGAGAGGTCAGGGAAGCAGAAGGTCATAACAAATAATCAACAATGTCTAGTCTATACGTGTGAGCTCCTAGATCATCAACACCCTGGAACTAGTCTGAAGTATAACAGGATGGTAAAGCTAATTCCTAATCTTGGGTGTGAGCTCCATAGTCATCAACACCCTGGAACTAGTCTGAAGTATGACAGGATGGTAAAGCTAATTCCTAATCTTGGGTGTGAGCTCCGTAGTCATCAACACCCTGGAACTAGTCTGAAGTATAACACAGAAAATACACAGTATTCCTAGTCTTGGGTGTGAGCTCCGTAATCATCAACACCCTGGAACTAGTCTGAAGTATAACACAGAAAATACACAGTATTCCTAGTCTTGAGTGTGAGCTCCGTAATCATCAACACCCTGGAACTAGTCTGAAGTATAACAGAGATAACACAGATTCTGACAATATGGTCTGAGTGCTACCACATAGTGATCGCAACGGCAGACAACCAGAGAATGCCCAGCACCCAGTATATATAGCAAAGCGCTCTCCAGCGCCTCCCCTAAGTGCTGGACCAATGGGAAGTAGTAGAACCGTCAGCTGACCGGCCTGGTCAGCTGACTCCCTTCTGGCTGTCATATAAGTTCAGCCTCTCAGCGCGCGCGCACGTCCTTCTGAACCTGTGTGGACTATCAGTCCCAGCCACACCAGACATGTGTTGCAAAGCACCCGCCGCGCTGGACGCGGAATCCGCCGCACCGCCATCAAGGCATGCGGCGGTTTCTCCGCGTTTGGCCATACCACCAGATGTAGACCCACGCGTGCCAACCGCCTCGTTGAACGCAGAATCAGCCGCCTTGTTCTGAGTACATGCGGCGGCTTTTCCACGTTTTCTCACACTCGGGAGGGGGGACCCCAAGCCATTTTTTTTACATTTCCCACACTCTGAACATGAAAAAACCAAAATAAAATACATTTTCATTTTTAATTTTTTTTATAAATATCGTTTCCCACTATCTTTTTAACATATCCTGCAAATTTGGTGTTGCTAGGATGTAAGGGGGGGTTTGCTATTAACCGCTAAAGTCGGCGGTGGTTGAAACATTTCCCACACTCAGTAGAGGATCTTTAAAATTGATTTTCTCAAAAACTATAGGAATATATAAGAAATAAGGATTTTTTTTAATTTTTTTAAAATCATACCCACTGTCCCTATTTACATACCCTGCAAATTTGGTGTTTATAGCATGTAAGGGGGCTTAGCTATTAACCGTTAAAGTTAAAGCCTGCCATTAAAGTCTATGGTGCCCGCTGCGAACAGTCTGTTCGTGAACTTTTACGAAAATTCACGTTCGAGGTTCGCGAACCAAAAATCTGAGGTTCGAGCCATCACTAGTAATGGCTGCAATACTGTATGCAGTGCAGTCATTAACTCCTCCTGAGTTTCAAGTGCAGCCATTAACTTTGCTGGGTAGACGAATACTTGAGTCAATAAAAAAATTCCAGCTTAAGAGGGTTGAATATTGGAGTCGACTTATATACAAGGTCGACTTATATTTAAGTATATACAGTAAATTGCCAGAAGCAATAGAAAAATTTTTTTAGTTTCTAGTTTGAATATTTTGCTGCTTTGCCAACTACACTATCTTTCTGTTAACTGAAAATGAGCTTTCATTTATATTTACACCAGAGTATAACAGCTGACTGAGTTGAAGGTCATTTCCCAATATACTGTAGATTGATGGAGGGAATGAATTGACCGTAAAGCTTTTGTTGTAAATGTGTTTATATGTAATGTGCTCTTTTTCACATCTATCCATTAAATACTGTATCTGACAGCATGAGACAATAATAATAATTTATAAAGAGCAGTGAAATGCCATCTGCTTACCTTTCACAGCTCATAAGCATAATCTAAGTTTTCAGCATGGAGAAGCCCTATTCTTACAATGGGAGACTTTTGCCATTTTTTCAGTTATTTATGCATGCTTCAGTTCAGGTGTTGATAAGTGCAATGGGCCATAAATAGGCATGGAGGCATTTTAAATGTTTCATTGTGCACATTTTATTTCTGCACTTTACAAATGATCTCTCATATAGTTTGTTATTTCAAGGATTAAGTAACCAGTTGTGATAACATATTTAAATTTCATATAATAAAAATATATGTAATGCATTTCTATTGGGTCTTCAGACACCGAGGTCATAATGTAGCCAGTGGAAATAAGTTAAATTTAACTGGATTTTTTATCATTGACAACTTTTTAATTCTAAAAACATTCTCCAATTCTAGCCCTCCACTTTCAGCAGTCTATAGATGTCAATCTACAAATTACCTGCTCAAATGCAAGGTTCCAGGACTTCTCAAGAGCAGCGCATACTTTCTGGAACTCCCTTTCACCCCCATCTGACTTGCCCCTACCTTCAACTCATTCAAACAGAGGCATTAAAGACCCATCTGTTCACCTTTGTCTACCCTCCATTTTTCTCATTCTAGTCCCCTCCTCTAATATAAATGCTATCCCTTCCTCCTTATTTGTCCTCCCCTTCCACCTTAGATTGTTATGCTACGTACACACATGCGACAACGATCGTTCGTTAAGAACGACGAACGAACTTTTAATTGATGAAAGAACGACCTAAGTAAAGGTAGTTTTAAAATGTGTGTAACGATCTGATCGTTAGAACGAACGTTACATCACAGAAAGCAACTATTGCGCCTGCGCATAAAAATGAGAAGTTCCATGGAGAAATAGTGAAATGCGCATGTCAAGCCTAGTACGAACGATCGTTTCCAACGATGTACTACTTTTGCAAACGATCGTCGTTGGTTAAAATCCGCCGAGACAGAACTTTCTTTTGTAGCGATTTGGCTCGTTCGTCGTTTGCCTTAATAGTCGGTGGTTCGTTTTTTGTAACGATCGTCGTTGGTAAAGATCGGGGAACGATCGTTACAAACGACTATAGTCGCATGTGTGTACGCACCTTGAGTCTGTTTGGCAGACTAACAGGCCTATTTCTTGGGTCGGATAAAGTGGGTCGCCGCCCAGGGTGCAAAGCCAAAGGTGGATGCATCGTGTGCTAAGCCAGAGGGAGGAAACAGTACTTTTCCACATACCGTATATTCCGGCGTATAAGACGACTGGGTGTATAAGACGACCCCCCAACTTTTTCAGTTAAAATAGAGAGTTTGTGATATACTCCCCGTATAAGACTACCCCTCTTCCAACGTACACCAAATGAAAAAAAGAATCATATACTGGTGCTGTACTGTATGTGGTACCCAGTATATAACAGTATATAGTCAATTGACTGGTTGGATTGGTGAGCTCTCCATGAGTGGATTGGTCAGCTCTCCTTGTCTACCTGTTGATTAGAGCTGTATAGAAGAATAGATCGTGCTGTGCCCATAAAATACGCCTCTTTCACCCGTCTGGCCCACCCTTATATCCTATTTACCTCCTTCTCTGCCTCTCAGATCTCACACATATGCGCCTGCGCCGTTCCCTACAGTCCTCAGCAGGCAGATCTGAGAGACGGTAACAGGATAGGGGGTATCACCCAGCATCAATGATACCCGGCGTATAAGACGACCCCCAACTTTTCAGAAGATTTTCAAGGGTTAAAAAGTAGTCTTATACGCAGGAATATACAGTACTTTTTGGTACTTTTTATATTGCAGCGTGCTGAAAAGATATTTTAAACAGAAGATGAAAAACAAAGTGAATTGGATCAGGCCATTTGACTTTTATTTATATAATAGCTCCTTTCTTGTAATATGTAATGTTGTATTGTCTCCCTATTTATTGAACAGTGCTGTGTAATTTGTTGGTACTTTATAAAAAAAAGACTAATACTGATAATAATAATAATAATAATAATAATAATAATAATAAAACATCTTAGCATTAATTAACACAATTTAATCGAAAAAAAGGGCCTGCATGTATGCCCATGAGTGGCAGCATCACAGTTTATTATTCACCTGCTGTCAATATGGGCTGATATGATACAGGCAATGGCTGTATCATATCAGGCTGAAAAAAATAAATTGATTTATATAAAACCTTGTATTTGTAAAGAAGAGAGGTTAAAAAGGGGGCTCCCTCAAAAGATTATGAAAAACCATCACACTTGCTATACATC
Organism: Hyperolius riggenbachi; assembly: GCF_040937935.1. Lineage (NCBI taxonomy): Eukaryota > Metazoa > Chordata > Amphibia > Anura > Hyperoliidae > Hyperolius > Hyperolius riggenbachi. Next base: position 533,529,605 of record NC_090646.1, on the reverse strand, counting down.
GTATAAAGTGTATTTGTATAGGACAAAACAAACAGTAGGCCTTATGGTGGCCACTAATGATCCAATCTTTTTCATCCAATCTTACCATTTCTATGTAATATAAGGGACTGCCTATAGTATCTATTCAATATATTCAGGCAGTTTATATACATCCATAGGCCTAAGTAGCAGCAGGTTGCAAGCTGTTTCACGTTATTACACACTTGTTTCCAGCTACGCCAGCTTTCTTCACTTCTCTCTGTGAGAAAACGCGGAAAAGCCGCCGCATGTACTCAGAACAAGGCGGCTGATTCCGCGTCCAACACGGCGGTTGGCACGCGTGGGTCTACATCTGGTGGTATGGCCAAACGCAGAGAAACCGCTGCATGCCTTGATGGCGGTGCGGCGGATTCCGCGTCCAGCGCGGCGGGTGCTTTGCAACACATGTCTGGTGTGGCTGGGACTGATAGTCCACACAGGTTCAGAAGGACGTGCGCGCGCGCTGAGAGGCTGAACTTATATGACAGCCAGAAGGGAGTCAGCTGACGGTTCTACTACTTCCCATTGGTCCAGCACTTAGGGGAGGCGCTGGAGAGCGCTTTGCTATATATACTGGGTGCTGGGCATTCTCTGGTTGTCTGCCGTTGCGATCACTACGTGGTAGCACTCTGACCATATTGTCAGAATCTGTGTTATCTCTGTTATACTTCAGACTAGTTCCAGGGTGTTGATGATTACGGAGCTCACACCCAAGACTAGGAATACTGTGTATTTTCTGTGTTATACTTCAGACTAGTTCCAGGGTGTTGATGATTACGGAACTCACACCCAAGACTAGGAATACTGTGTATTTTCTGTGTTATGCTTCAGACTGGTTCCAGGGTGTTGATGACTACGAAGCTCACACCCAAGATTAGGAATTAGCTTTACCATCCTGTTATACTTCAGACTAGTTCCAGGGTGTTGATGACTACGGAGCTCACACCCAAGATTAGGAATTAGCTTTACCATCCTGTTATACTTCAGACTAGTTCCAGGGTGTTGATGGTCTAGGAGCTCACACCTATAGACTAGACATTGTTGATTATTTGTTATGACCTTCTGCTTCCCTGACCTCTCTTCTGATCTCTGATTTGGTACTTCACTATATCTGATACTCCGTTGCCAAACCTTGCTTGCCTTAGGACTCTGATTCAGTCCCTTCCCTCTGTATCTCATCTGTCTGTCTGTTGCCAACCTGGCTTGTCAGACCTCGAGAACTATCTCCTCTGTTTAGAGATAGTTCACAGATCTGTCAGTGACATCTCACCATTTGGTGTCACTCACACTCTGTCCTTCCCTCTCTCAGCCTGACTCCTCCCCTTGGGGAGCCTCAGGCCATTGGAAGGAGCTTGTTCTTGGGCAGTATCTCTTACTGCCTGGCACCCTCGAGACAGGTGCTCTCCTCAAAGTATTACTGTTGCACCAAACACTCCTATTACTCAGGTGTTCAGAGGTTAGAGATATATCTGATTATCGGTGATACTGCAGATCATCAATAATCGGGTATATATCTGTATTCTCGGTGATACTGCAGATCACCGATAATATGATCCTCTCTGTGTTACACTGATCGTTACACTCTCATTAAAAAAAATAACTGTCCCGTTAAATAAATATAATGTAATACCTAAACATAGTTTAGCCCTAATCTATAATGTATGTAAAAAGAAAAAGCCATGGAGGGTCCTCAATCCAAGATGCTAACCAGCTTGATTGTTGATGAGTGGTCAGCAAAAAAAAAGGGGGCAGCAAAACCTAATGGTTATAATATTGGAAGTGTGCTTTGTGGGAGGGGAGGTGGCCATGAATTATCCTATCCCCAATATGCCCCCCTGAGAAGTACCCTTCTTGCAATATTAAGGGGCAAGGGGCCCTACCCTAGCCCTTTGGGTTACTGGCATTCATTTCCACGAGGCATGGTTAGCGGAGTGTTTGGGACCCATGTGTTCACTGTAGTCTTGTGAGAGTGCTATAAAGCAAGATGAATATAAGGTAAGGTCACAAGCCTCTTTTAATGATTTTTACTAGGTTCTAAAGAATTAAGTGATGTTCATTTGTTCAGTGAAGTGGAAATCCACATGTATGGGGATTTCTTTGCTGCAGTGGAATAGTTTTAACAAATACTCTTCAATTTCTCTGCTTTGTGTTATTACAGTGTTGAAGGTTGAAGCAAGAGGCATGCTTGTCTACTCCTTACTTCAAGAAGTCAACTTTTCTGTATTACACTCAGTTGATCATGGTCAGTAAAGGGACTAAGGTCTGGACCCACTAGCAGTACATTACTAAGCCATTTATAAGTGCTTGTGATTTGAAAAGCTCTTGCTAATGTGATGGGTGTGATTCCACTTGAGCGATGTGGTTTTATAAAAATCCCCCATAGCATTGCATTAGCAAGAGCTTTTCAAATCACTGGTGCTTACAATAGGCTGCTAGTGGGTTTGATTCTTTAATTTGATTTACTTTTGTGAATCTTGTTTCACGTTAATGCTGATTTACATATTTGGTTTTCTAATTCCAGACTGTACCTGATATAGATAAACTATCAATCAAATGGAAA